>NW_012267289.1:209420-372229 GCF_000151885.1 Dipodomys ordii | reverse complement strand
CCATTCTAACTGGGGTGAGGTGGTATCTCAATGTTGTTTTGATTTGCATTTCTTTTATGGCTAGGGAGGATGAGCATTTCTTCATGTGTCTATTGACCATACTTTTTGCCTCTTCAGAGAAGTTTCTCTGAAGTTTTTAGCCCACTTATTTATTGGGTAGTTGTTTCTTGGAGGATTTGTTGTTGGGGGAGTTAATATTTTAAGTTACAGATATATTTTAGATATGAGACCCTTGTCCATTGTGTGGTTAGTGAAGATCTCCTAATCCATGGGTTTTCTATTGATCTTACTAGCTATGTCTTTTGCCATGCTGAAGCTCTGCAATTTCATGCAATCCCATTTGTCCAACCTTTCTTTGATTTGTTGTGTTTAACCCAGAAACATGATCTTATCTCTGTTATTCTTATTCACCAACTAAGCTGAATGAAGAAAGAGGCAGTAGGAATATTTATTTTCATTTTTTTTGTTTTACTCCCACTTTCTTTCTTCTTTTCTGTCATTTTTCTCTACTGCACACTAAGAAAATAAAATACTGGATGAGGTAACAAAGATAATTCTTGAATAGTTCTAACCTTGTCAGCAGAAGTAGGAAGAAGCTAAAGCCCTCTAAGCCCTGGAGCCCATTCATTGTCGTAACTGTCTGCATGGTGTGCAGGTATATATCAATTACACATTTTGTTGGCCTCCACATTTCTGTTATCTTATACTATTTCTCTTTCATTTAGTCCACATGGATTTTCCCTAAATAGTTACAAAGAGCACAACATTTTCCCTAGGAAATTATATCTCGTTTCCTTTGCTGGATTTCTTGGAATAATATTATAAATGTGAAGCTAGTTTTAGATATCTAACCAGCCTGTCAATTTATTTGAAAAGCAGCCCTCTGTTTGACCAGAAAAGACAGGAGCCAAATGAGCCTGATTCTTTCCTATGCTAGCTAGCAATGCAATTACAAAAATCAGAGCTAGGGAAGGACAAAGAGGTCACTCACCCATGATCCCAGAAATAGTTGATTGTACTAGGGACCCTGCCTTGCCCTGTAAGCCTGATGCTACAGCATGGGATTTCAAAAATGTCTGTCATTCACTGGTGATTTGTTGAAGCTTCTGAA
This sequence comes from Dipodomys ordii, assembly GCF_000151885.1. NCBI lineage: Eukaryota > Metazoa > Chordata > Mammalia > Rodentia > Heteromyidae > Dipodomys > Dipodomys ordii. The sequence continues at coordinate 371,118 of NW_012267289.1, read as the reverse complement.
CATAATATTTTGCGGGGGTAATTCTTCTAATTGTCCCTGGTAATGCCTTGTGTTGTTTTTTTAATGATCTATATATTTCAAAAATGCTTAGATAATAAATTTTGTAGCAGCAGCAGAAAATGAGGATTTGCAAACCTTTTTCTTCACTGATGAGTTTCAAAATACTGTCATTTACTTCAACAGTTGAAAATGGAACTTTTTTTTTCTTTTTAAGCAGTGGTGTTCTCTTCCCATGCTGAAAAGCAATGAATTGTCAAAAATGGACATCTTGCCATGAATAAAGATGAAAACTGAGTAAGTGGCTCAGAAATATGCTTGACAAGAGGGAAATTGCTTGAATATAGAGTTTATATGCCCTTCTGCCATCATCTTGCAACACCAAACAAGTCTGGTTGCAATGCTTAAACAACAGGTATGAGGACAGTAGTTTTTAGAGGGTTTTTCATGATTCTCAAACTACCCAAAGAAAAATTTTCCATATTCTTTGTTTTATCCTTGGGAGAATTTGATCAATTCTCTGACAGCTTGCATGTCAGTTGAACCTGCTTCAAACAGGCAAAGTCTCAGTACCATATACCATCTGAATTCTGTTGAGAGGCAATAGATCTTTGCCCCACTTCATAGCCAGCAATGGTGCATGAGAAAACTCTTCCTGGACATGGAGAATAAAAATAAGAAAAAAAGAAGCCAAACATGAAATGCCTTTCATCCTAGCCAGTCTAGTAACTGAGATCTGAAGATCTTGTATCAAAGCCAGCACGGGCAGGCTAATTTGAGAGATTTTAATAGCCAATTAAACAAATAAAAACTGAAGAGGTAGAATGTCAAGCAAGGAGCAAAATGCCCAGCAAGGTATGAAACCCTAAGTTCAAGCCCAGCTAATTGCACAGAAAAATGGGAAACTAAAAAAAAAAACAACTTAAAACAAGAAAAGAAAAAAAAAGAAAGAGATCCTCCTGAATGTTGGGTAAGAGATGCCAACAGCAGACACATGAACCAATTTAGAGCACAATTTCTTTTTGTTTGTTTGTTTCTGTCTAGTACAGGAACTATAGAATAAGAAAAACAACACTAATATCTCATTGTTACTTTAAATGTATTCATGTTGTGCTGGAATTGCATTTTGTCTGTGACAAGAGTATTTTATTTGCAACTGTTTAATCACATTTCTGCCCACTTGTTAAACAATTCATCTATCACTCAGTATGGCCGTGGTCTCAATTTTGGGGAAGATTTTCTGCATGAACTGCTATAGAGATTATTAGAACAATTTTTGTTCTGTGAAAGTTTACAATTTTGACATGTTTTACAAAACTTTTCTGTCCACTTTATCCTAAGACAATAGTCCTTAATGATGGATTGTATTTATGAAAATAGAGAGGATTGCTCTTTTTTTTAGAGGATTGCTCTTTGAGGATAATATCTGGTGACAATTTGTAAATATGGAGGAGAGTGAGTGTTCTGACCAAACACTGAGTAGAGGGCAGGAATGTTGCTCAGCATTCCATAATATGCAGTAGAGATATCAAATACAAAAGTAATATCTGGCTCCAAGTAAGAAGAAATGTTCTAAACTCTTGTTTGGAGCAGCTTGTATTCTTTATTTAGCAATAATATTTATATATAATAGAAATATCTGATATTTATTCAACAACTGACAGAAGTTCCTAACACATTGCTTAGTGTTTAATGAACATTTATCAAGGGATTATTAAATATTAAGCTAGATTAAATTTAATTATACAATTTGAAAAAATAATAACTCTAGGAATAGAACTGAGTTCATAGCTTACCTGTACAAAATGGATGTTCATGGACCCTTGATCAAGCTACCTAACATTTCAAATTGCTTGACTTAAGATTTAGTTTATTCCTGATTTAGGTTCATTAAAGTAAATATACAGGGCTGAGAAGGTGGTTCAGTGGTAGTGTGCTTGCCTTGCATGCATGAGGCCTTGGGTTCGATTCCTCAGCACCACATAAGCAGAAAAATCTGGAAGTGGTGTGTGGCTCAAGTGGTAGAGCGCTAGCCTTGAGCTGAAGAGATGAGGGACAGTGCCTAGGACCAGAATTCAGGCACCATGACTGGCAAAAAAAAAGTAAATATACAGTCATCTATATAAACCCTCTAGGATCAAATAGTTTTTTATGATTTATTGTCTGTTTCTTATATGTCTGGATAAATTTCCACAAATTAATTGGTACCATTTTATGTTTATAATTTTATATTGGAAATACTGTGAAATATTTTATAGGGTATATATTCCCTGTATTTGAATGGCATCTTTGTGAAGGCAATGCTATTGTGACTTTCTTTTTATTATGGCTACAGCCTTACAGTGCAGGATTGAGTGTGCATTTGGTTCTATGGGCTGTTACCTGTTCTTTGTGTGCAAAAAAATGTAAGCACTAAATGATCCAGATGGTACCACAGATGCAGAAAGGTTAAGAGATGTAATCAATTGTCATACCAGAAAGGCACTCAATGTGATTTCCAGTTTATTGTGAGTCCCTTCTGACTGAATTAGAATGTCATGTTCTGTGACAGGATAGTAATGAATTGGATGCTTGCTCTTCTCTGCTCTTCTGAATTAAAAAAAGGGCGAAATGCAGTGAGAACTGCCTTTCTCAGTAGCTAGGACTACTGTACCTATCTAAAAGTATTCATTCACTTTCTACCTTACAGTTCAGTCTTTAAGTTCATAACTTGACATCTGCTAGGTGAGGTGCGAAAGTGGTATCTGTTAGCATCAGAAAATGTTGGGAATTCCTGTGTAGTGAAGAAACCGAAGAGAGGGAGAATATTCCCATTTGGAAAAATTTAACTCCACAGTTACAATGAGCTTGAACAGGAAAGTAATATCTGAGCAGATATTACTTAGTAATAGATGGCCACTTCATAATAGAGCTCATCCTTGCATAAGTTTGTTTTAAAAACGTTTCCTTCCGAGCTAAGAAAGACCATCATGTATTTTTATAGATACAAAATAGCCCTAAGCCACTATGTAGTAGCTTTTCTGAATTTTTTTTTAGCAAGCATAAGTCATGTAAGTTTTTCTTCATAACTAAGCTTTCATCCATGATATGTACTGGCCTATCATAAAATAGGGACTAATGGTATTCTAAAGTCTTTAAAAAGTGTTTTGGAAGAGAAAAGCTTTGCCAAGTTATGTTTTCTATGTTAGGCTATTTAGAATTTGGTATTATGACATGATACTCTTTTCTCCTGAAAGCTAAAATTCTGGACTACAATTACTTTCAGCTTTCAATATGGTCCACCAAGGTTCCAGAGCAATGGCTTTCACTGCAATGCTCAAATTTAACGAACTCTTACAAATTTTACATCTAAGTTACAGCACAGTGAGAGAAATAAGTGTTTACCTAGCAATATCTCAGCTAACACATCTTAATGATATTGTAAATATTACCTGATAAATAAGAAACAATGTATGAAGTAACCTGAGATTATTTATAATAATTGCCTTGCAAGGTAGGTACAGTTTTTTTTGCACAATTCCCCTAGAATCACAGTTAATAAAATTTCAAGTGAATAAGCACAAATACTTATAATTGTCTTCCTTGGTTTTCTTGAGCTTATGGAATTTTTTTCATCTTCTTGCCATAGTTCTGTTTTTAAATAACTCTGTTCTGCTCCATGAGAGACATTTCAGTTCTAAATGTATGCAACCAAATTATCTCTTAACCCTCATTTTCAAACTGCAGTTCAATCAGTATACTCCAGATGGCACACAATGATGATAAAATTATGCATATGTTACATTGAGGGATTGAATATGAAAACAGAAGGAGCTGGTTAACTAAGGCTTTCAAATTGCCTTCAGGACTTTGCCATTCTCCTCCATAATGAAAAAAATGCAGATAATGTTTTGCTTGGTTTTAGGATTTGACATTTTTAATATGGTGAATGAAATGCAATTATAAAACATAATAGTCCACACGAAATTTTGCCAATGTCAATATAAAAGCAAATGTTTTTCTAACAAGTCAGTCCATAAGAGATGCATTTTTTACCTCAGTTTATCACCAGTGTTTCTTAGATTAAACCATGTTCACGAGAAAGCAGAGAACAAATAATCAAAATTAATATGTTTTATGTCAATAGATATTTCTGCTTGAATACAAAAAATGGGGAAGTGTCTCATCTGATTTTTGTTCATATGATTGTAGCAAAATGTAGTTTTTAGAAATTAGCATAATTAAGTGGTTTTGTTCTGTTGATAATTACACTATTGTGTTCAGAAGGTCAGCTTGATTTCCATGACAGCTCTTAGTTTTATTAAACTAAACTTAACAAAAAATACTATAGTTTTTGAAGAGTAAATTGATTGTGGCTTTAAGTAAAATCTGTATGAGTGTTGGTTCTATTTTATTAATGTTAGTTGTAAGGATACATCAGAAGCATATGTATGCATACACACATAATTCTCTACCTCTCAATACCTACACAAAGTCACCCTTTACAATATTTAGTCTTTTTGTCAAAGTATATTCCCAAAAATTGATGACACATTTTACGTAATCTAAATTGGAGAAGCCCTCTATACATATGGGGGAATTGGTTATTTTCTCCTGTACTTTCATACATAGATTTTGATGAACATTTCATACTAAAGGAGTTTCCAAAGTAGAACAATTTGGAATCTATGAATAGCAATTGAGCCCGTTAGTTCTGCTCTAAACTTAAAAGCATTATTCTCCATTTAAAGCAGAAAAATCGTGGTGCTCCACAGCACACTGCTCTGTCATGTCAATGTTTTTGTGGTGACTGTTTCCAGTGAGCTGGGCTGTAATATTAAACTCTTTGCTTCTTCGACTCTCTTGCTGTGCTGGGGACATTTAGGGTTGTGTTTGAAATGGGCAAAAAAGCAATTCTGTTGTTCATAAAGAATAACTTAGAAACTGAGAATAACTTGTAAGCTAGTGCAGGCGGCTGTCCATTCTTTATTTTGTGAAAGAATGTACAATTTCTTTAAGCTTTGAATCTCTGGCAACCGTCTGACTGAGACTCAGCTTAACTGTAGTGTTGTGCATAAACAATCAAATGTAAAACATAAGGGAAGTCGCCCCTGTTGACTGCACTTCTCACACCAAACCCATCGGCGCCTTACACCACTTGTTCCATGTACTTGGAGCTGTTTCTGTCAGAAACTAATTTCAAGTGTCATGTAAAACCAAAAAGATAATAGAAGTTTAACATGGTTAAACTCTTAGCTTTTAATATTAAAAATGGACTTGCAGCATTTGAGGGAAATTGAGCTATTATGATGTTTACTGTGAGATACAGTTAAGTGCCTCTGTGCTCAGAGCACAAGACAAGACAGGGAAACTATCTCTGTACAACCATGCCAACTCTCCAAAGCATGATCAGATTCTCTGCATCCAGACAATGAGGAGAAAAGGAATGGATCTAGCTCTTCAACAAAAGACACACTTCCTTAAGCAAAAGAATCAAATTTCTTGTGGAAAAGCTGTGGTGGAGTGATTTTTATGCTTTTCCTAATATAAAACCTCTTCATCCAAATCATCTGCATTAAAGTTTGTCTTCTCACATTTCAGTCTCCATAAGTAAATACTCAGTAAACAAATACTGTATATTTTGGTGATCTACAGATTCTTGTTTTACAACATTCCTATAATGATTGTCATTTGATCATATCACTAGATAGATGTAGCTTTTATTAGATTAAATTTAGGAAATAATATCTCTGGAATATTGTAGTTCTGGAAATTCTTTCTTCTTTCCTTCCCTTCGCCTGGCTCCCAATCTCTTTCAAAGCCACACTTTCTTTCCATTTTTTGTATATGTTTTTTATTATAAAGATACTGTATCGAGGGGTTACAGTTATATGAGTAAGGAAACGAGTACATACCCTATTGAGCATTGTTACCTCCTCCTTTGTTTCCCCCCTACCAACACTTCCCTCCCCACCTCCCCTTTTCCAAAGTTGCAAAGTTTGTTTTCTTTTTTTTAAATTAAGTTTTTTATTGTAAAAATACTGTATAAAGGGGTTGCAGTTACATGAGCAAGGTAATGAGGACATTTCTTATCCAGCTTTGTTGCCTCCTCCTTTGTTTTCCCCCTACCATCCCTTCCCTCCCACCTCCTCAGCTACACCCCCTCAATAGTAAAGTTCATTTTTCGACATAGCGTCTTGTACGTAAAGTTTGTTTTCAACATAGTGTCTGTACATCTTATTGTTACAATGGGTCAACCTGTATCCTTATTTCAGCATTTTGTTATTTCCCTTCCCCTCCCCAAATTAGAAAAATGTGTATACAAGATTCAAGGATTTCTCTTTCCTCCATACTGTCTTTCTTGTCTTCCTTCCCTTCCTTTCTTCTTTTCTTTTATAACGTCTTCTTAAGAACACAAAGCTAAATAAAAGGTATATTGTTGACAACAGATCTGGTTTTTATGAGACAGTTCATTTTACAAACATCTACAAATGGAGCAGAAGAAAAGTTTTCTCACATAACACAGTTCCAGCCTTAAGCCACTTAGTTAGTACAGATCCCAGAAACAGAAATAAGGAAACAGCTATATTTCCCAGTACTGGGAGAGAACACACTAAAACAAATTTGCTAAAAAGTTGTAGAAGTTCTTCCTTCAATATGGCATTCTAACTAAACTTTAAAGTTATCTTTGGACATTTAAAAATCCTACTTTAGTTGGTGAATATAGAGACTGACACATGAACTCACATGACCTCTACAGTAGGAATAAAAGCATCATATATTTAAATAGATGCCATGATTTAGACATATAAAAAGGAAAGTCAAATTTCACTGGTAACTAATTCTGAATCAACATAAAGGAAGAGAATAATGGGATAAAGTTTAAAAGAAATTATGCTTTTCCAGCCAACTTTAGTTGTGTATACTTGTAATGTCTGTTTCTAGAAGGTACAGATTGAGAAGGCTGCATTTCAAGGCAAGTTAAGGCGACAAATTAGAAAGTTCTCATCTTAGAAAACAAAAAAGTGTTGTAGTGGTCTACATATAATCTTAATTATTCAGGAAAGTAGATAGGTGAATCAAGGTTTAAGAACACTGTAAGAGAAAGCTTGTCCTTAAAATATTTATAATGAAAAGAGCTCTGGGCACATGCCTTAAGTTATAGCGCTAGAAAGTACTGAGTCTTGGTCAGACCACACTAATTAATTACGTTTGTCATACCATGAACCTTTCAATGAACCTGGAGATTATAAGAGAGTTGATAGATAAAACACAGGACATCAGTTAACTTAAATTTTATGCAATATAATGGCAAAACCTTATTATTTCACTGGTATCATATAAGCCATATTTCTTCTAAAGTTAATCATTGTTTATATGAAATTCAAACTTACTTGGTATCATTTATCTTCCCTTATTAGATTTTGGCATCTTTAATGTAGAAATGCCCTTGAAAATGTCACTGCCTCTGGATAACTCTAAGGCTTTACCTCAGCTCCCCTTGAACAACTTCTGTTACACATTATTCACTCTGACATCTGCAGAGTGGAGTTGGGCCATGCACCATTGTAGTCAAGGTGGATAGACTAAAGGATTTGTGTCTATGAACATAAAGGCCTTTTAAGAAGGAGAATAGTATCAACAAGATGCATTACCAGCACCTTACTTATTAAATCACCAAGGTTGTGGAAGTAATACTTGGGCTCTAACCTCAAACAATTGTTCTATGCTAAACAGAATAGTGCTTAATAAGATAGTTTTCATTGGATGGTGAATAAAAAGTAAAATAGTTGGGCATTGGTGGCTCATGCCTGTAATCTTAGCTACTCAGGAGGCTGAGATCTGAGAATCAGAGCTCAAAGCCAGCCCAGGCAGAAAGTCTGTGAGACTCTTATTTCCAATAAATCATGGGAAGTGGCTCTTTGGCTCAAATGGTAGAGCACTAGCCTTGAGCTGAAGAGCTGAGGGACAGCACCCAGGCCCAGAGTTCAAGCCCGACAACAGACCCTCGCCCCCCCAAAAAAGTAAGCTAGGTGAAGGACCTCTACAACTGCTAGTTTTTATTTCTTTCTGTTTTCTCTTATTCTTCCCTTAATGATATTATCCACCCACCACACACCCAAAGGTAAAAACCTTCAAGGAAACATCCAATTTGAGAGTTCAGTTTCTCTTAGAGGCTCATAAAAGTTATGTAATCATTCTTGCATACTAAATTATACAGTATTGATTGGAAGTTAATTCTACAATAAAGATAATCATTGAGTTCTTAAAAAAAAATGAAACCTAGAACTGCCCTATGACCCACCAATTCCTCTCTTGGGCACTCATCCAAAAGCTTATAAACTAGAATGCAGTAAAGTCACCAGCACAACCATGTTCTGCAACACAATTCACCATGGACAAGAAATGAAATCAACCCAGATGCCTCTCAAAGGACAAATGGATTAAGAAAATGTGGAGTGTATATACACAATGGAATTTTACTTATCCATTAGAAAGAATGATATTGTATCATTTCAGAGATATGAAAGGACATGGAAAAAATAGGTTAAATGAATAAGTCAGGCCCAGACAGACTAAGTTGCATGTTTTATCTTATAAGTTGATGCTAGAACTAATTTAAAAATATGAAGTAATTTTGTTGGATGGTATGCAAGTGTTCACAAATGCATTAACCGAAATACAGTAGATTCAAAGGAGTACTCAGTGTGATTCCTTAGAAAGGTGGGAAAATCATTGTTCCACAAAATAGATACCAGGAAATAGGTACTTAAATGGGGTAAGGTGTGGTTGTGGGGAGGGAGGGTAGATGAATGAAGAGAAGAAGAGGGAATGCAATAAAAAATATTGTTTATCCCAGAAATGAAGAAAAACAGGGAAGGTGTGGTTTGGGAGAGATGGGTGAGAATGCTGAAAGGGGTGACATTAATCAAGCACCTTTATTCATTACCTGCTTAGTTGGATGACAATGCCTTTGCACAACTACTTAGAGATAATAAAAATACACAAACCTAGGAAGTATTTTAAAGAGCCAGAATTAAATGAAAGTGATTTGTAATTTTCCTCAATGAGGCTCCTTCATTTTTCTTATAAGAAGACAAGGGAATTGTTTGGAAGGTAAAATCTTTTCCAGGTCACAAATTGAGGAAGCCAAGGAGATGAGATGATAATCCAGTGTAATAAAAACAAACCATACAACAAAATCTATTATTTAAATGCATAAAGAAAAAGTCAAAATTACTCCATGACAATTTGTATTATAGTGTATTCAGGGGTTACTTTTGGCTTCATTTTGTCATGCACATATGAATGTCATATAAATATGAATCCTAAATCTTAAAGGCAATATTCCTAGAAATTAAAGTAAAACCAGAACTTTTTCTGGGTATGCATTCCAATTTAGATACTAAGCCTGAACACTATTACTTATCACCATTCATATTCTACTTATCAGTTACTTTATTTAAACAAAGCAGGTGGTAAGGCTGAATTTCCTACTGAGATATTGTGGATATAATAATGGGAGCAAAAGGAATACTACCAAATAATGCAAAGCTCTTTGTGTGTGTGTGTGTGTGTGTGTGTGTGTGTGTGTGTGTGTGTGTGTGGACTCTGCAGAGCTATACAGAGATGAAATATCAATAATAGCTCTCTGAGAATCATGAATGTAGACGCTTCTATCCATTCACCCACTCTGCAGATAATTACTAGGAGAAACGTGCCTTTTATCCTCAGTGAGAGGGCATATACATTCCAAACAGGCAGATGTGACTTTTTTTAAAGGAAAATTACTGAATTCATACTTTTTTTAAGAATAGAGAAGTTAGGTGAAGTTATTTTAAAAATTAGTTAAAATGCAAAGCCTGGTCTGCTTTACAATCAATTTTTCAAAGAACTGGGAAGAGGACTTTAGAATTTAAAGATTGTAATTCAAATGAATATTAATGCCCGCATGTGCGGAGCACAGAGGTAACTGACCTCGGACCTCACACAGTGTACAAAGTAGTTGCTTAGCTGGGAAAACCAATTTTTCACCTTTCTTTCTTTTTTTTTTTTTGTCAGAAATAGGAGAGGCTCCACTATAGGCTGGATTTTGTTCCTTGTAGAGGTCAAATCAGTGCCTGCTTGAAAAATTCATGATCCAGAAAAGGTAATTTTTAATGAATATTTATGAGCGATGTCCTTTCTTATCAGAGCCGCGTGAGTTTTCTGAAGCTTGCCACTAAGACTGGCTTGTGATTTTTAGCAAAAATCCTCTGAATCAAAACGAGGAAAATGGACTTGATATACTGTCGTCTGACTCATTTTGCCTTCTCCTGTTAGGCATGGGCGTTGCATATAAAACAACATTGTTCAATGCTGGTCCTATCTCCGCTGTGGCAGCATTCTTCCCACTGGATTCAGGATCCAAATATCAACATAAAAGAACATTTAGAGGACATTTGATTCTTGTTATACTTTTAGACACAAAAAGTACCTTGCCTTTAGCGTTGCTAATCACCTATAGCAAATAATAGCAATAAAGCTTTTTTTCTCTGTGGATAGTTTCTCTAACAATCAGAATGTAAAAACTGGAAGCTGAAATGGATTTATAGCCAAATCATGACTGTAAGATTTGCTGCTCTGTGCCCTGGCCTCCTCAAATCAGAAGAGTCAAGGGATAGGTCTCTATATCTTCATATATCACACTCATGTATACATACACCCTACCCAACACATTTGTACACATAATCACTGAAAAAATGGTAACATTTACCTTATAAATATGAAATGATATTTCCTATTTTAATTTGTCCAAATAATATTAAATATTTTTCAAAAGGTAAGATATTTTAGTATTATAGATTATGCAAATAAGCTAAATCATGAAAAGTCTTCCATTTCCCCATAAACTAGAAAATGTTTTAAATTGTAGTATTTGCTATCTCATAATAGGAAATTACTGCATTGGATAAATCTATTACTTACTTCCTACTAATTTTCAACTAGTCCTTTCTAGACACAAAATATCATAGTATTCATCTTCATGTGTTTTTATTGGAATAATTGGAATAACATCCTGTTTATCATTATAAACACTAAATGAAAGTATAATAAAAATTTTACCTTATCCAATAAAAAACTTTATTCATTAAGCTTGTAAGTTTGGATTTTTGTGGAGATGAATATTTTTGTTGTACTTATGCCAAATGCCAAAGTTAAATTATTTTTAAAAATTATTTCAGTGTCTGTTTTAAATTATATTTATTCTTTGCAATGTGTATTTGCAATGTTTATTTAGTTTTTGTTTGTTTCCTGAAGCATAGAATATTGGGTTCTATAAAATATGAAAACTATGCTGAACCAAACTACAGGCTATTTAATTCTCATTTGCTCATAGTATTTTCATCTAATCTAGTGCTTTGCTTGCAATGCTTTTTATATCTTACTCCAATCCTAGTTGCAGTCACTAAAAAGCCTGTTCAACTCAGATTCATTTTCCAGTTCTTAGATTAGGTGATGTTCCCTTTAGAGAACTTAATTTCACAGCCCCAGTCACAGAAGCTTACTGTACTTGCTTTAATTATAGCATATTTTCCTGTTAATACTTCACCATGACTGTCAGGTAACAAGATCATCTTTCACAATAAATTATTTTTTTTCCACCAAGAGTCCAGGCATAAGGCTTCTTCATACTCTTTTTTTTTTTTAATCTGTCAGGGGGCTTGAACTCTGGGCCTGAGTGCTGTCCCTTAGCTCTTCAGCTCAAGGCTAGTGCTCTACCACTTGAGCTATAGTGCCACTTCTGGTTTTTGGTGGGTTATTGGAGATAAGAGTTTCGCAGCCTTTCCTGCCTGGGCTGGCTTTGAACCGTGATCCTCAGATCTCAGCCTCCTGGAGAGCTGGGATTACAAGCATGAGCCACCAGTGCCCAGCATTTGTTCATACTCTTACACCTTAGTATGCATACTCATTCATTTTGTCAGCATTTATTTGTAGTTTTGTATCATGTGTTATCTGGTGTTAGATAATGTGCAAGATGTATTAATTTTTAAAAGTTCAGATTTTTCTTTGAGTTTTGAAAAGCAACTCTATCATGCAAAGTTATTGGATGTGAGCATGATGACATATTTAAGTTAACAGGCCACAATGGAGCAGCAATCAGCTATGCCCAATAAATCAAGCATTAGCTGTTCTTGTAGCACACAATTTCTAAGGTTCCTCTGTGTTCTTGATATGTCCTTCTGCCAGTTCTTTTTTCTCTCTCTCTCTTTTTCTGTATATATATATATATATATATACATATATATATATATATATATATCACATCATATAATCCAAAGCATTTATTTAGCGCAGCATGATGGTAATCGTGTATTTCTATATGGATATATGCTCTTAAGTGGGCAGGATGGAGAATTGTTGAAATGTATAATTAGAAATTATTCCTGAAACAAAGTTTCAGATTTTCATTTCTTCTCTTTAGTTCAGTGTTTTAAGATAGATTGAGTTATTAGTATAATAATATGATACTTGATTGGACCTTTTTACTGGGAGAGACATTCTTACTGGGGTGGTCAATATTGATAAAATCATATACACATTTTCTTTGAAACTTCTTCAATTTAAATTACTTCTGGCTAATTTTTGTGTTAGAATGTATTAGATGTATGTCATCCTCGAGATGACATAAAAAGGACAGGCAATACATAGAGTGCTCATCCAGATGTTTATGGACCTCTTCAGAGGTCCTTTTCTCAACCTATGTGTACAACAATGAATCAGGATGGACACATTAATTGGTTTACAAAGTCCCAACACCTGTTTGTTACATAAGGACTACAGTAAGGAAAACCAGATCGAAAGGCTTTAAATTAATCTGCTTCAAATGTAACATCTTAACAACAATAATGCATTAGTCACATGTTGTAAGTACTAAATAATTTGGGACTAAAGGGTCCCAATCCTATTTCTATTTAATTTACGAACGTGGTCAATACCCCCAAAAGATATTCTGAAATTTGAAAACAAAGGGCAAATTCCAATAGCTAACTGCCCCTTTTAGAGCTGCTCTTCTCCATGTGTTGACTTAGCTTCCACATACTAATATGATTTCAAATACATGGCATGCGAACATGAGACAGGTAAATGAAGTATTTCATCTATATATTTCAATTGTACATATTTACTGAGTACATGTGATAATCCAATACACAAATACATCTGTAATGAACAAATCAAAGCAATTTTCATGTTGGTCTCACTTTCTTTATGTTAGGAACTTTTGAACTTACCTTTTCTAGACATTTACAAAATATAGATTGTACTTTGGATACCATAGTCCCTACAGTCTATAAATAGTAGCCATGGTAATGAAGACGCAAGATGTATATGGTTTCTAAGTCATGGACTCCAAAATTTGGCACTCTTCTGTGCCAAAATTTGCCCATTTTAGTAAAAGAGACCAGTGCTGAATGTAACATCTGCTCAGATCAAACAGGGACCTGGTACCTAATTAACTGTTCAGAACTCCTTGTTCCTTGAAGAAGACTATTTATAGAAACATATATCCCTGAAACCAACACCCACTTTATTCTAGCTTTATCATGCATGCTTATATTCCTTGTAGCCTTTGTGGGAATGTGACTTGTGCAATCACACAAGATCCATACTTAGGAAAGCTGTCTGAAATTCTTTGTAATTTTTGAACAAGGAACCGTGCATTTTTACTTTGTGAGGAAAGACTATCAAATTATGAGTCCAGTTCTGCTGCACACCTATCTAATCTCTATGTGAACCTTTAATGCCAGTGTGATACCATCATATGAATTGTATGTAACATCAAGACAGATGTACAAATGCTTTTGTAGCTGCACCATAGTAAGTATGTTTACTTGATAGATCAAGGAAGGCTCTATGCTAAGGATGGCTGAAGAGCCAACTTGAGTGGAGCTTTGATTTTCAAGAAATATCCGTATAATAGTTAAAAAAATAGGACCAGAAACTAAAGGATAGCACTAGAATGCTTCCACTTATCAACACATTCAATGACCTGCTTGGGAAATCTGTGCTTTCCAGGTCTGAAAGTATAAAGATCAGTATTCTCAGATGTAAATGTTTAATTTTGATGTTATATTTATTGCAAGGTTGTTGAAATTTCCATGCAATAAGAAGCTAATAGTCAAATAAAGGCATTATGAAACTGATAGTAATAACTATGACCTTAAAAGGAATTAGAACTGTTGTTATGGAAGGTAAGGAAAGTATTAATATGGCTGCCCAGTGAGGCAGCTGGATGTTTCTCCATATTATTCATCCATTTAATGTTTTTTCATTGTAAAGATACTGTACAATTACATCAGTAAGATAATGAGTACATTTCTTATCAAGCAGTTACCCCTCTTTTGTCTTCCCCTTACTATCCTCTCCAATTCCACCCCCCCACAAGTTGTAAAGTTCGTTTTCAACATAGTGTCTTGTACTTCTCATTGTTACAATGGGTCAACGTGTATCCTTGTTTCAGCATTTTGTTATTTCCCTTCCTCTTCCCAAATTAGAAAAATGTTTATACAAGATGCAGGGCACTGCAATCAAATACAGTGACAAACAGGGGTTGTACCATGGGGGAAGAACATACAAAAGAAACATAAAATCACATAGTATAAAAGAACAAAAACAAAGAAAAAACCTATTGCGTCCATATCTTGGGGTGCCTTTTCCTTAGCATTATCTTATAGAGATGCTGGAGGAGATGTGGCCAAAAGGGAACCCTACTGCACTGTTGGTGGGAATGTAAACTTGTTCAACCACTTTAGAAAGCAGTATGAACATTCCTCAAAAGACTTCACATAGAACTCCCTTATGACCCAGCAATCTCACTTTTGGGCATTTACCCCAATGATCATAAATGAGACCATATTAAAACTACCAGCACAGCTATGTTTATTGCAGCATTATTTACCATAGCTAAGATATGGAACCAACCCAGATGCCCCTCAGTAGATGAATGGATCAAGGAAATGTGGTATATGTACACAATGGAATTCTATGCCTCCATCAGAAAGAATGACATTGCCCCATTTGTTAGGAAATGGAAAGACTTGGAAAAAATTATATTAAGTGCAGTAAGTCAGACCCAAAGTTATTGGCAATAACTATTATACGTCTACCAAACAAGCAGAAAAGGTCAAAAGCTATGTACATACGATCATCCATTTATTTTTAACTGCAGCTTTAACCCAAGAAAGGTATGAGAATGAAAGCCTGAGAGTGAAAAGGGTAATGAGGCTCTGGACTACTCTGGTGTTAGCCAATTAGCCTGCAGAGATTCTAGCAGAGGTAAGGGAAAGTGTAAATGCTTAACAGAGAAGAAGATTGTAATGGGGTTAGAGTATTTTAGTTTTTGTGTTCTTTTTCTTAACCTTCCTCATGTAATCTTTATTGGGAACAATACCATCTAGAATCCTGAAGAAGATGAATGTCTTCACAAAGCAAGGAGACCTCAGTAGCACTACGGATGCTAGCAAGACATGCCATTGTTTTCTGCCTTGCTGAGATCCACTTATTCTAACATACTTATAATGATGAATATCTTAAGAGTCTCATACTGCCCCATGGATGTTGCTAACTGAGGTACCACAGTGAGCCCCATGCCTGCCCATATTTAATCCTCACTAATTATGGGATTCATAGCCCAATTTGTTTGATAAAGGGCAACTCCAAAGATCTTGAGCATTCTTAGTTTGAGGCCTTTATTGAAATTCCAAAGAAAATTCTATTCTTGACTCTGATGTTATTCCCATATTTTCTTATTGCTGAGAACATTCTACAACAAAACCTCATGCTGAGTGTTATCCTTATCAAAGTCTTTTAGGAGAAAATCTTTATCTAAGACATTAGTGAGGGTTGCAACCACATAGTATCTATACTAACATCACCTAGAGTTTGTCTAGAGTTTGCCTAGTAATAAAAAAATGCCCTGTCTTCAGAGTTATTTTAGTCTAACTGGCAACATGGCATAATGTACAATTGAGCTAGATGAACCTAAAACAATTCAAAATATGCATAGCTACAGAGAAGCAGGCCTTACTGAGTAGAGAAGTCTGAGTAGAGAGTGGAAGGGGCAGTAAGACAAAATACACTTGGGAATTGAGTAAGTTCCACAAGGGTAAGGATCTTCGTTTATTTGTACATCATGCATGTCTATAAGAATTCTTGACATCTATTACATTTTTCCTAAATAAATTTATTTTAAATTTAGCCCAGAATATGTGTGAATCACATTTAGAGAGACACTGCATAGACATATGCACGTCATGTCATGTTACAGCATATGACTGGCATTGCTCTGTGTAACTGAGCACAAGTTTATTTTAATAATCTTTATCTTCTATCCCCACTAGGACAAGATCTAGAGAGAAGATCCTGCTAAGGTCATATTGGAATATCAGTTGTCTTCATCAAAGATTGTGGTTTATTGGGGACTACTTTGCTTCAGTGTCTCATCTGGAGCTGTGCAGTATCCACAATCACACTCTACCAGGTCATATAAAGCTGATGTAGAAGAAGCTCCAAGAGGGAGCACAAGAGGGAGACTTTCCTATAGCAATGGAACTCTTTCTTTCTTTCTTTCTTTCTTTCTTTCTTTCTTTCTTTCTTTCTTTCTTTCTTTCTTTCTTTCTTTCTTTCTTTCTTTCTCTCGCTTGTTTGCTTTTTTGTCTGTCATGGGGCCTGACCTCTGGGCCTGGGCGCCTGTCCCTGAGCTCTTCAGCTTGAGCCACAGTGCCAGTTCCAGCTTTTTCTGCTTATGTGGTGTTGAGGAATCGAACCCAGGGCTTCATGCATGCAAGGCAAGCACTCTACCACTGAGCCAACTTCTTAGCCCTGGAACTATATTTTTAACTGTAAGGTTTGCAAGTTTTCATTATAAGAGTAAGTTTTGTAAGTTTTCAATGTAAGAAAATGGTCAATATTTAAGGAGACACATGCTTATCTTATTTAAATATTAGGAAATTTTATTTAAAATTTAATTAATATATGTCTAGAATATTACAGTACCCATTTAATGTGTATGAGCTTTTGCTTTTAACATCAGTTATTTTAAAAAAAATTTCCTGTCCTTTGGCCTGAGTGCTGTCCCTGAGCTCTGTTGTACAAGGCTAACTCTTCACCACTTTGAGCCAGTAAACTGAGATAAGAGTCTCAAGGAGTCTTTTCTACCCAGGCTGCCTTTGAATCATAATCCTCATATCTCAGCCTGCTGAGTAGCTAGGCTTACAGCCCAGAGCCACTGCCATCTGTGTGACACCTGTCTTTCAGTTAATTTATATATATATATAGCTAACACTGACAGCAACTTACTCACATTTATGTACAAAGTATTGATGTATTAACTTACGTTATTCTTTCCAGTTCTGATTTTTTTTCCTCTGACATTATATGAAAGCTCTTCTCAAAATCAAGGCACTGAGGACATGCATTCAATGGATAAATCTGGAGTAGGAATGAAATTGAGGTGCATATTGGGAAAGAATAACTCATCTGTATATGACAAATTTTAGTGATATCCATTACCATTATAGAAAATACCTTTTAAATTAACTACATGATTTATTTTCCCCAGTTCAATGTGTTTATACTCTGCTTTCTTTTAACTACTGAGTTCTTTCATTATAACCACACTGAAGACCTGCATACCTTGGCTATTGACAAACAAGCTTCTGATGGAAAACTCTGTGATTAGGCTGCCCAGGCTTAGACTTCACCCTATCTTCTCAGGCATACTCTCACCATTCATTGCAGTTCTCGCCCCAAATTCTTATGGTTATAAAGACGCTAGAACTTGTAAAAATGATCGCTATTGACTTTGTAAACAGTCCTTTGCTATGCTTGTCGAAGGTTATGCATTGCCTAATACATGATTTAGAAATGTGCAAATTGATATTTACATATCAGCCTTATGAAGAAACACTATCTCATACAGGGCAGAGATCATAAGAACATTCTGCATAATGCAGACTTGATAAATATCAAATGACTACATCCAAATTAAAATAGCATTTGCTTGCATCTTGGGTCTATGTAGATAGGTGTGTTTTGTTCTTGCAGGTGAAGGGTTGACTTGTGATTATAAACTTTGATATCTCCTTGGCTGATTGAAAACAAATTGTGCATGCCAAATGAGCACATAGATAGGTAGGGTATTTAACAGTTTCCTGCCACTGACTAGAACAGAGCATGATTCTTTTTTTTTTCTCTTAGATATTATTTATCTGGTAATTCCTGGTATTACTAGTCCATTTATAACTACTTCCTAGTAAAGCAGCTTGGCCCACAGAGGCTTTGCAGTAGAGGAAATGAAAGCAATGAGATATAAAAAGAAAATATGATTCACTTCATATTAAAAGCCAAACATAGTATGTATGTAAATTACAGATATTTTATTAAGTACTGCCAGTAAAGATCTTTTTGATCTTATAGATAATTCGGATGATGGTAAAGAACTAAGGTGGAAAATGTCTAAATACTGACTTGGACTTTTTTTTTGGTCAGTCTTGGGTCCTGAACTCTGGGCCTGGGCGTTGTCCCTCAGCTCTTTAGCTCAAGGCTAGTGTTCTGCCACTTGAGCCACAGCACCTCTTCCAGCTTTTTCTGCTTATGTGGTACTGAGGAATTGAATTCAGGGCCTTATGCATGCAAGGCAAGCATTCTATCACTAAGCCACTTTCCCAGCCTCCTGACTTACACTTCTAAGAGCACAGAAATAGGTCCTACATTTCTGTTTTGATTGAAAGACATTGGAGAAATCATTTTCAGATGCATAAAATCAGAAGAACAACTGCCATATTTGTCTTTCTTTTCATATACAGAAGATAAATAAAAACTAAGAAAAACCTGAAGATTCTTCCCAACCTATGAGATATAATCTCATCATCATATTCATATCACTATCTCTTGCATAAACAAAATATTTGATATTTGTTTTTATGTTTACTTTTTACTTATTTCTCCACTTATGAAAACAAAGCTGTATAAAATGACTGAAATTATAAACACATTTACTTATTAGAAAAAAATGACTATACATCTCAGTAGGTATTGACATATATTATCCTCATTTGGTGATGGTGAATTTTAATTATCATACAGAGGTCTTAAAAGTGATAACTCAGCTATATATTAATCAGTAAAATGCACTGAATGTACTTACCAAAAGCCACAGTCCCCTGTTTTCAACATGAGATCAGTATATCAGACTTGGAAAAAATTATATTAAGTGAGGTAAGCCAGGCCCAAAGAAACATAGGTCCCATGGTTTCTTTTAAATGTAGTAAGTAGTATATGTCTGGGACAAGCAGAAATGGTCAAAAGCTATGTACATATGACCATATAAAATTATGTTATGCAACATGAACCCCAAGGTAAGGACATAAGTGTTTTTAGTCTTTCTTGCTATGGTTTCTAACGTATTTATAATGTGTTTTTTTTTGTTTCTTTATATGTTCCTCCCCCACAGTATAACCCCTGTTTTCACTGTATTTGATGTCAGTGCCCTGCATCTTGTATATACACTTCTCTAATTTGGGGAGGGGAAGGGAAAAAACAAAATGCTTAAATAGGGATACAAGTTGATCCATTGTAACAATGAAATGCACAAGACACTATGTTGAAAAATGAACTTTACAACTTAGGCGGTGGTAGGGGGTGTGGTTGTGGAGGTGGGAGGGAAGGGATGGTAGGGGAAAAGCAAAGGAGGCGGTAACCATGTTTGATAGGAAATGTACTCATTACCTTGCTCATGTAACTATAACCCCTCTGTACAGTATTTTTACAATAAAAACATATAAAACTAATTACAGAAGAAGAAAAGTCAGGATCAATTTTGTAAAGTCATGTTAATTTCAAAGTGACAAATTGGAAATTAAAAATATATTCAACAGCTGATTTCCTATATCTGCAATCCTAGCTACTTAAGGGGTTGAAAATAGGAGGGTTTTGGTTCAAAACCAGTCCATGCAGAAAAAGTCAAGATATTACATCTCCGAATTGCCTGGTGAAAAGCTAAGAGCTGGAGATGTGGCTTAAATTGTAGATTACCAGGCAAGAAAGCAAACCATGTAGGCCCTGAGTTTACTTTTGTTCCTAGGGGGTAAATTCCAGATTTGCAGAAGAAAATTTACAAGTTCATCGCTATCTTCTTTTACTTATTCTTTGATGATTAAAAATTAAAAAATTTCAATCCATATACTGCCTATAATAATCATAAATAGGCTTGTACTTTCATTTATAATATATAAAATTCTATCTAAATGTCCCTTTGATTTATAACTCCTTGACTTCTAAAAACCTTATTATCTTTATTATAAACTTGAAATAATCAACTCTGTGTATCATAAAACAATGTATCATAAAAATGAATACCTTCCTAAAAGCGAGTATGAGGATGTTCAACAAAAACAGATTTTCTGCACTTTTAATTGAAAGATAGCTCAGAAAATTTGTAATCTTAAGAAGAAATATGTTTCTACACATTGTGTGCCTCTTAAAATATTCCTTTAAGAGTTTTCATACTGTAAAAATTCCAAATATAATTATTCATACAACTTGAAGTAGTAATATTATACTCTTAATCTTACTAAAATATTCTATTTTCATTGGTTCCAAAATATAAATTTAAATATAAGGAATCATCTTTTCATATGCACAAGAAAAATGGTAAGAATCCCTTGATACTTCTTTGTGTGTGTGTGTGTGTGTGTGTGTGTGTGTGTGTGTGTGTGTGTGTGTGTGTGTTTATGTATGCCAGTCCTTGGACCTTCAAGTTTTTGTTCAAGGCTAGTGGTCTACCACTTGAGCTACAGCTCCACTTCTGGCTTTTTGCTGATTCTTTGAAAATAAAAGTCTCACAGGTTTTTTGTGCAGAATTGCTTGATGCAATCCTAAAATCTCAGTCCTGGGTAATATAGGTGTGAAGTATGGTGAGCAAATTTGTTTTTTCATTATGAACAGATTTTCATTACAAAGTAGAGGCTGGCCTCAAACTCAGGATCTTTCTTCTGCGATTATAGGGAGATGCTACCACAGCTGATCATGTGGCTACTTCACATGCACATTGTCTATCCCTCCAACTATTTCTCTCCTTTCATGTTTCCTTGTAAAATTATCTTTGCTTTCATTCTTTTAAATTTTCTATTGTGCACTCCAATAAAAATTAGAATTAGTGTGAGATGTTGAAAGTGAAAAAACCCTTAGAAAATGGAGATCAGATGTTAAAATTGATATTCTCTGTGACTCTCTCTTTCTCAGTAAGAAGGCCTGTGAAAAACTGAGAGAGAAATGAAACATCAATCCCCCAAAGAATTACTTTTCTCAAAGTGCTGAAAGTCAATTCAACAAGTATTTATTGAGCTGCTACTCCTGCCCTTGGGACACTGGTGATATAAAATCAGGAATTTTCCTCAAAGGAAGCACTTGATTCATTTTGTGTTATAACTGGCAGGCTGGAGAACCTATTCAAGGTTTGTGGTTGTTCTTCATATATAAATATTTTTCTACAGAGTGGGTTTTTACCTGAAACAAGGTTTAGATCTTACAACTCTGTTTTTATTTTTTCTTATATCATTGTATACAATTTGAAATTTTGAAGAATTTCATTTGATTAATTGTTATCTACCTGAATATCATTTGATACTTAATGAAAGAAGAATTTTAGCTAAGGGTAAAAATGTCTGTTTTATATGGATGAGTACTTGAGTTGTCCTTTTTTTTTTGTAGCTTGAAATATATTTCACTCTTAATAACTAAATGACATGTTACATATGTATTTTATTAGTATATATGAATTTTGCAATGGTGTTTCATTATGATATTTGCATACATACAGTGTACTTTGATCAAATCACCCTTCTATTACTTTTTTCTCATCTTCTACCTTTCTCAAACAATTTTTGATTATTCTGCTTTTATACTTAAATAGAAAGGACTTTGATCAATCTTATTCCCTCCTTACTCTCTCCATTTGCATTCTACCCCTCAAGTATTTTGCTATGACAACAGACTAATAATAAAATGATAAATGATTAGAAAGTATTTATTCTCTCTCAATGTTGTGCTGAGTAGAAATTGGAATATAGATCTGAACTCAAGCTGGATTTTCCTTTGAACCCAATTAAAAAACCATGGGTAGGGCTGGGAAGGTGGCTCAGTGGTAGAGCGCTTGCCTTGCATGCATGAGGCCCTGGGTTCGATTCCTCAGCACCACATAAGCAAAAAGAAAAAAGCCGGAAGTGGCGCTGTGGCTCAAGTGGTGAGCGCTAGCCTTGAGCTGAAGAGCTGAGGGACAGCGTCCAGGCCCAGAGTTCAGGCCCCACGACCGGCCCAAAAAAAAAAAAAAAAAAAAACATGGGTAGTAGAAAATAGGTACGATGAAAGAGATCTTATTCTATGTAATCAAAAAGAAAAGAAACTTGGAAATATTGACCTGATTTGTTCTAGAAAATACCATGAGATAATGTCAATAAAGGAAAATAAAATTGATTAGGATTATGCTTGAACAAAGCTTCATATTAAAAACTATTATTGTTCCTATCAAAACCAAAAAATTCAAAAGCAAACACTAAAAAAGAACTGTATTCTATATATATTAAGTTGACCAGGACAATTGGAAGACTCTACCTTCCCAGTTGTTGCTCATAAGAGAAGCTAATGCTCACAATCCAGTCTAAGAGACCTGGATTTATGTGTGTAGAGAGGAAAGGTAAGCCTCACAAAAATAGAAGAGAAATGAGGATATGACAATCCTATTCATACTATAAGAGTAAATTCCAGACTTGAACGCAGTACAGAATTTGGATCTTTCAGGTAAAAATAATCCCTTCTATATCATATAAATTATGAAGTTCATTTTCACTTATACACCAATAATGTCTTGTCATGTTCTCTAATATTTTGTCCAATTTCAAGGACAATCTTCTAATAAAGTTAGGTTTGAGGAAATGTGTTTCAGGCAGAAAGTTGACAGAAGAAATGTAGGGATTCAAGGTTCCATGAAATTGGAGATCTACAGAAATATGAAAAAGAGGTAGAAATCTCAGAAGTCAAGCAAAAGTCCCAACACTGAAGCTTAGCCACAGAGAGAGTCCAGGAGAAACTCTTCCTGTCGGGTAAGCGTCAAGCAGGGACGTCTAGCGTTGAACTTAGCTACTTTTTCCTTAGCTGCTTTTTTTTTTTTTCCATTCGCTACCTTTTTCCCCATTCATTGCTTTCAACTCTGAGATTAAGCTTTACAATACTCTCAGACTCAGTTTTACAACCTAGTATGAGATAATACAGTGCTTACTACTTATGTAGAAATAAAAGGTCTTTCTCCCATTTGAAATTAGCACTGTGCCCCACATATACTAAGTACCTCACAAATGATAGCCTATTAATTTCATGTGGTAAGGAAAGCATGTCAGGAGGCAGAAGTTGAGAACAAAGGATGAACTTCTGTCTTAGTTTTGCCCTCTTAAAAAATCACAGTCTGGGGCTGGGAGGTTGGCTCAGTGGTAGAAGTGCTTGCCTCGCATGCATGAGGCCCTGGGTTCGATTCCTCAGCTCCACATAAGCAAAAACAAAACAAAAACAAAACAAAAAAAATGGAAGTAGTGCTGTGGCTCAAGTGGTAGGGTGCTGGCCTTGAGCTGAAGAGCTGAGGGACAGTGCCCAGGCCCAGAATTCAAGCCCCATGACCGACAAAAATAAAAAATAAAATAAATAAAATAAAATCACAATCTGGTTTTGAAATAAGCAATAATGGCTTGAAATTTATATGATATGAGACATAAGCAATGAAAGGAACATGGATTACTTTCACTGCCAATCTTACCTTGAAATTAAATGTTAAGTCACACCTGCATAAAGAAGCCATTGGTTCCATTATTGATGTATCCTCATAACAAGTTATGTACATCTTGGTTAAGTCTTTGACTGGTCAAAATGTTCAACACCATCTGGGTGCTGGTGATACCCTATATTTGTACCTGTAATTGTCCATTGGAAGGATCATGCTTTTGATCAAACCTCGGCAGAATATTCCATGGGATCCATTTCAAAATAAGAAACTGCATAAGGGGTATGCCTGTCATCCTAGCTATAATGGATAGGCTAAAATAAGCTGATGTTGGCCCAGGTATTAGACTGGGCAAAGCATAACAGATTTTATCTCTAAAACAACGAGTACAAACCAAGATTGAAGGCAAAGATTGAAATATTGATACCTAGCAAGTTTGAGGCTTCATGCCCAAATCCCAGTACTGCGCCAATCAATCAATCAATCAATCAATATATATATATATATATATATATATATATATATATATATATCAAATTAAATACTCCTAGCTCACATGCATTCCATTCTCCATGCATTAGAATGATCTGTGGTCAGCCTAGGATAGGAAGGATTAGAAAGTTGTGTGAATTGTTGAGCACTGGCTAAATGTTCTGTTTTAAAAGATTCAAATGGAACTGTTTTATGACTACCTGGTCACTGTCCTACTTTCCTCTATATTAATGGAAATTTCAGTTTTGTCCTTGAAATCTTTAAATACAACTTTTGTTTAGAAGTGTTTCCATTTAAATGTGAATAGTATTAAAGGGTACTTTTGAAACCCTAGTGGTATAGCCAGCAAAATTGATTCTCTTGTTTCAGATTTAAGAGAGTTGGGAAATACAATTGTGAGTAATTAAATCAACAGTAGTTACAGTTAGTGGTCCAAGTAAATTTCATTTTGAGTGAATAAATAAATAATTTGAAGAATGCAAGCATTAGGAAAAAGTAAAATAGAATGAATGGGATGAATGATAATAAAAGAGAAGTCAGTTTATCACCCACGGATGTGTCTAACAGAAGATAAAATCCTGCTCCCAACACAGCCTTTCTAACATTAATATATTATGTTCTAGGTAGACTTATAGAAAATGGCGTGGACAGTGTCCAAAAGAAGTGTGGTGGTAACACAGAGGCCAAGGGCATCATATCAACCCCTACCCCTGATGTGCCCACTGGATTTGGACATGGATCTAGACATTGGTTAGATACCTCCTCCTCCTGAAGGAAATACCAAATGTAAACATGGGTAGAAGAAAAAGTACAAATGGAAAAGAAGGCTTTGTCCTGTTTATGGAGTGCAGAACAAATTATGCTTGTTAGTGAATCAGTGGTGGAACACAGGGCTGTCTCTGTCCTTTCTGAGTGCAAGTAATGAGATTTAGCAGACTCACTGTCTGTCTCCCTTTTTATCAATATTGGTACGAGTAGAAATTTAATTTATGATGGCACTTCCTGGGTGGTATCTACAACCTGAATTGGGATTACAGTAACCTATTGTCAATACAAATCACTCTATTTGTCTACAGATGGAAGTGAAAACTCGGAATAGAATGCATAGGGAATGATAAAGAAATGGGTGTGCTATCTCCTATGCTTATGAATTTCTTTAATTGGATTACATTAAATGATATATGGTAATGGGTTTCCTCATGATATTTCCATGTCAGTATATAATGCACATTGATCATATTTACCTACTTTATTAGTCCTTATGAGCTTTAATTTTTTTTTTAATAAAGAGCTCATGTTTTGTCCTATCGTGGCCTTCCTGGAGCTCAACCTCAAACTTTCTCTGTTATTGCATCTGAAGGAAGGACAGATGTACCGCTATGGAAGAATAATCCAACTCATAGTCACCAATTTTTCTGATGTCATTCAGAATTCATAATGGGTAATGTCATGACTCTGAGGGCCCAGTGAACAAATAATAGAAGTCTCTGTGTCATTGTTTGGTCAGAGATACTTAGACTATGTTTTCTAACTAATCATATCACCAAGATGTGATAGGTTACCTGCTGCCTACATAGAGTTTTCTACGGCATGACCCTCCCTCACTGTTCTAAAGGCAATCTCTGATTGCTACTATAAAGTTCATTTAAGCATGGGCTTGCAAAAAGTGAGAACATCTGCTCACGAATTCCTGAAAACCCTCCTCAAACCATCTTGCAGAAATCATGAAAGAAACTCTGGACGAGAAAGTGGGGCAATTTGAGTTTCCAACTGTTCAAACCTAGGAATGGATAGCTAACTCCCTCTTTGTCTATTTTCCTCTATCTTCCACTAAAGCTGAAAAGCACTCCCACTTGCTCTGCTGGTGGGAGTTATACCCAACTAATAAAAATGAACTGTGCTGCTCAATTGATCTAGGTCTGATTATGTGAGAAGGCCACTAAAGGTGAATGTTAGTCCTGTATCCTGAACAGCATCGGAGCTCCTGTAATCCAGACGGGAAACATTCAGAAGGCACTGTGAAGTTCAATTTACAGAAATAGCCTTGAAATTGCTGCCAAGTGGCTCAGCAGACAATGCTTATGTACAGCCATCACAGATCCAGTTGCTCAATTTGAGGAAAAAAGTTGTGGACCATCAGCAATGATGGTTTCTGGACCATCATCTCAGAATACAGACATGCAGCCAGGCACCGCCACCTGTCAAACTAAAATGGTTGCCAATCTATGAGTTTTACATGCTTTCCCTTCCCTAATCCTTTCTCCACCTATTGAAAATGACGACCTTTAAAATGTAGGGGCTGGCATTCTCAACTCAACTATCAATTTATAATTGGTGTCCTAGTTAGCAATATCTTAAGGACATATTCTAGAATGAAATTCTTTAGACTCGTCATTCATATGATATGTTAGTTTTTAGCTAAAATCATTGTCAAATTCTTGGCTTCCAAAAGAAGTTATTTTCATCAAAGATCCTAAGAGAAGTTTTATGTCACATTATACTAACACCTTCTAGCCATGTACTTTATCCCTTTACCCCTAATAAAAATGTCTTAGTCTTTTGTCCCAAAGAGCTGTTTCAGAGCTTTATAAGATGACCTTTAGTCATCCAGGCCACCTATTTTTTGAGCTTCTTCAATTAATGCTTTCCTGGGAGGCCTTGTTTTAGAAATGACTTTTTTGCCATTTTGAAAGAATTCCACTTTGATATTCAAGCCGATTTGCCCTCCTCCTGCTTTCTCCGCTACCAGGCACTTGAACTTTCACTCACATTTTTCTGCTAAGCTTCTGCTGACGGCCTCTCTAGATACCATTCAGTAGGCTCACTGAAATAGAAGCTCACTCCAGGTCAAATGCCTTTAAGCTGAAAACTATTTCCAAGAAGGATGAAAATCTCAGATATTTCAAGTTTGTCTATTTGGCAGTGTTGAGATACGAACAATGACACAGTCTTGCTTCTTCTTCTTTTCCTCTTTAATATTTTTCTTCCCTTTGCTCTTTTTCTGATTAGTAATAGGCAGAGGGGAAAGAACATTTAAACATACAGTAATTCTCATGGCTACATATTCACATAGGATACGATGACAAACAACTATTAGACAAACCATATAGCATTGTAATAAAGGGCATTGTAATAAAGGCTAAATCAAATACACTCCAATAGGGTGAATATGCGAAGTATACTTTAGTTTCTTTTACGTTACATAACAATATAACTTTAAGCTCTGAGTCAAATGAACTCTCATTGAATTAGCAACTTTAGCTATACCTTAGTTTCATTAAAATACATAATGGAATGAGAACAAATCATTGAAATCATCCTTTGTAAATTTCCAAAAACAGCTTACTAAGTGGTTTTCCAATTAGTTGTCATATTATTTCTCTATTTTAATATTAATATCTCTGCCCTATTCTAATCAATGCTGTAAGCAGAAAGCTTATGCTAATAAGCTAATAGTACATATGCATATTTTTCTCATGACTAAAGAAAATAGGAGTGTTCATCATTTATCCTTTTATCTAATAGTTGGTTTACTTGGTTAAAGACTATCTTGAAACAATGAGAAACATTCTCCTACAAAACTCCTGGTATTTTACCATACATAGACAGTTTTGTGGGAACTATGTCTCAGGCATTTTCACTAATAGAAAATAATTCCTTGAGATAATACTCATTTATAACTACATTGAAGAAATAAGACACACAGCCGAGTGAAGGTTTCGGTGCTAACCTCTTTCAGCATCCCTGAAGAAAACAACTTGGCTCAGAAGCTGGGAGCTTTTCAAGGATTCGAGGAGAATCTTGATGTGTCTGAGTGATTTGCAAGCATGGGAGGTAGATCAGCTCAGCTCAGATCTTGGTGATGCTGCTTTTGCTGAAGGAGTAAAGCCTTTGTGAGGTGGGTGAGTGGAGGAAGAGCCCAGAGTCAGTACAGATTTTGAGTATAAATAGGATCTACTATATAACTTGACTGGCTGTTTTTCTTTACAAATTTCCTCTCAGAACAAAACTACTGTGTTTTCCTGTTATTTTTTGTTCACACACATTAAAAAAATGATGGCTTGACTCATCTTTTAAAACCATGACTATTTTAACTAATAGGAAGAAGCAACAAACCAGAGACCTAAACCATCTATCTATGGTTGTAACTCACAGTCATGATACTTGTAGTTTAAAATACAGCCTAAGAAATAACACTTTGATATGGAGTTATCCTCTTTCACTCTTATGAAAACTAAAATATGTCTGTTTTTAAAAGTGTAATGGCTAATGAGTTGCAATGAGAAACAAAGTTTTATTTAAATCACCTTAAACTGGAGCTTTCTACTACTTTTGGCTCAGTTTAGTTTAACTCTTAATAAAACTAAAAGATGGTTTTAAAACTATACTGTCTAATGAATTTCAAGGAGAAGCTAATTTAAATTAATTTAAAGTTAATTTAAATTAACTTAAACTGGAGCTTTCTACTACTTTTCGTTTAGTTCTCTGTTTGCCACCTAGATTCATTAAACAATTAGTAAATAAATTGTATTTCTTATTTCTAGGTATCTTCTCACTGTAGTATTTATCTTCAAGCAAGACAAGCACTATATATTTTCTTCTTTATTTATTTTAGACTATTCAACATTTCAGTTTATCTTCAGACAAAGCCTTACTGTTTACCTTCAACGACTCTTCATCATTAGGATCAACATAAATAGCAATTGCCTCCCAGGATTCTGACTGTTCCACTGTGCTTGTTTATTCCATAGCTCTGGGATGAGCACCAATGACACTTCAGTTTAGTTCTGTTGGTCAGCACTATGATCAGTCTGCTTCCTGATGTAGACAATTGAAGAAATGGCTGCATCTGAGTATGTTAAAACATGGGTATGCATGGCTGAATAGTTTAGTTGTTAGTTAGGGGAGAGAGGTCAAAGTTGGACATTTTGGGAAATACAGAACCTTATTTTCTTCTCCCTTGTCTAGAATAAGAACTGAAATGTTTCCTAGTTTATTGTTCTACATTGTTACTTTCTCTTAGGTATTGCAAGAAGACTGAGGCTGGGTGACCGTACTCACATTTATTTTTATTATCTTTAAGTAGCTGTATGAAGGAATTACAATTCAAGAAATCAGTTAATGAGTAAAAGGTAAAACAATCAACATCACCCCTTTCATTTCCTCCCTCCTTCCCAACCCACACCTCCCTTCAATTTTCTTTCTTTTTTTTTTTTTTTGTGAACATACTGTACAGAAGGGTTACAATTACATGAGCAGGATAATGCGTACACTTCTAATCAAGCATTGCAACCTCCTCCTTTGTTTACCCTTCACATCCCTTCCCAGCCTCCCCTCCCACCTCCCCACCCAATCCTCCCCACTCCCCCCCAACAATGTTGTAAAGCTCGTTTTCGACATGATAACTTGTACTTCTCATTGTTGCAACAGGTCCACCTGTATCCTTAAACGACTTGTTTTTCCCCATCTCCTCCACAAGTTATACCGACATCAAATATAGTGAAAGCAGCCTCCCTCAATTTTCTTACTTTCATAGGATATAACTCAAATATTATAAGGGCACCCCCTTCTTTCTTCATAATCTAACTTTCCTCTCGACCTCCCTTCCACACCTTTCAAATGCTCATTTCCTCATATTTATTTTGTTAGGTTATGAGTTCATTTTTTACAATTCTGATTTTTGAATTCTCCCCTCAAATTTCCTTGTGGTGAATACATTTGTGCACAATTACATAGAATTTTACCCTCTGAATTTATTTTTACCTTTATAAATTCGTTCTAGTTTCCACACATGAAAGACTTCACCATTGAGAAAAAAATAGAATGAGCTATTGAAGGAAAGATATTTGCTTTTGTGAAAGGGATATGTTGAACATCCTATTCCAGTGGAAAGATGTGGATCACTAATCCACACTTTAATAATTAATGCTTACTCTGTACCTATTATATAAATAGATTTGGGTTGAGTTGAGTATTCTGAGGATGCAAAGGACAGGAACACAAGGAAAAGTTCCTCTATTCATGACTCATCTGAGGATATCCAATGGGGGGGAAATCACAGGCAGTGATACAAGAACTATCATCACAAGAGAGAAAGAAGAGGTTTTTGTTTTATTTTGTTTAGTTTAGGCTAACTCATGAATATTCAATGAGGAGCATACTATCACAATTTATAAAAGATCCTTTTCTTGAATTGATCATTTATAAAATATCAGATTGCAAATATGTAATTACATTAGAAAATAAATTTAATGCTAATTTTTATGCTAGGTTTTACACCTGAATTATATTATCTAACATTTGCTACTTAATTCTATTGGTGATAAAAATTATCAATTATGATTGGACAGTTTATCATATCATATATTTCATCTATTCTTTATTGAGACAGAAAGAATGATCCTCAGAGTTCAGTGCTTCTAATCATTTCCAGTTAGTGTTGAAAACGTGTTGAAAGGTTAGATAGAAAGAAGCTGGTTCTACAGGTCTGTTTAGACCATAATATCACCATTTTTAATGGTATATCTACTGATTACATGGTCTCTTTTACTTTAAAAAGATACAATTAAAAGAAAACCCACTGTGAAATTTATATGAATAGACATCACTATTAGAAGACTTTCTGTTGAGATATCCTGTGAAGTTATTTTGGCCAGTGTGATGGCCTTTTTCAACAACAGGTGATTATTCTCATTTGTTATGTTAAGACAAAATGAGTATCCCTAAAATGCTTACATATTAATGAAAATGTAGTCTCACATAAGAATGAAATTGAAATGGTCTTACATTTCTCATTTTTAATGAGAAAAATGCTAGAGATATGGCAAATACTTACCACCTAACAATTATTTCTGTTTTCCTGTTTTGATTCATTATTTCTAGATTACAACTTAATACTGAGCGAGGGGGGGGGAGAGAGAGAGAGAGAGAGAGAGAGAGAGAGAGAGAGAGAGAGAGAGGGAGGGAGAGGGAAGGAGAGGGAGAGGGAGAGAGAGAGACTAAAAATAAGGAAAGAGAAGGAAAGGAGGAAGGAAGGACAGAAGGAAGGAAGCAAAGAAAGAAAGAAAAAAGAAAGAACGAAAGAATGAACCAAAGAATGAACAAAAGAAGGCAGGCAGGCAGGCAGGCAAAAGAGAAGTTTGAAGCCAGGAGTTGGTGGCTCAAGTCTATAATCGTAGCTACTCAGGAGGCTGAAATCTGAAGATTGCAGTTCAAAGCCAGCCCGCACAGGTAAGTCCGTGAGATTCTTATCTCCAATTAACCGCCAGAAAACCTGAAGTGGTGCTGTGGCTCAAGTGGTAGAGTGTTTGCCTTGAGCTGAAGAGCTGTGGGGCAGTGCCCAGGCCCGGAGTTCATGAGCCATAACCGGCAAAATAAATAAATAAATAAATAAATAAAAGGGAGAAGTTTGAAACATTACTCTTTTATCCTGGAAATCATGATGTTGACCTAGCAGTTGAGCTAGGTATGTACAAAGTATGTGTAAAAACACAGCTAATGTTTTAATATTCTCCTGTTAGCACCCACTTTTAATTGGTTGCTGATTATTTTGAAGTATCTGATTTTATTGAAGGTACAATTGAAATGTTCTTTCTTGTCTAATATGTATAATTCTCTGAATTAGAAAGATTCTGTTTAGGCACACAAGTGTGTTTCTTCACTTTGAAGAACTCTGAATTTTCCTAAAGCACAGTTGGTAAAATTTTAACCCTTAATTTCATTGAGTAGATAATAATCTTAGAGCCATGACTATCAGTCTGATTTCTTGCCAGCTCTTCCCACCTTTAACACTGCTATCATTGATGTTTATTGATCTGAGGCTCCTGCATCACAGACTTAATTAATTTCAAACACAGCAGAATATTTTGGGATTTTATATTCAGAATCTTATTGATTTCTTGTCTTGCTAGTTTTAATCAGATTTGGGAAAAGAGAAGATTATGTCAGGGCCGTCTGTTCATTTCTTGATTTAAAAAATGTTATAAGCTCAATTCTCGGGATATACTTCATTTGAATAATGAATCTATATACCCTGGATATTAAGATAATAATTTAACTACCAGAAAATTGAATGCACTGATGAACATATAAAGCCTATAACCTTAATCATTTAAACTTAAAGGGTGTTTATTAAAGTAGAAAATCAGATCTTTATTTCACACCACTGTGTGATTCATATATAAATTGTTTGTGGCATGCTCTCATTTCAATGTTTAATACTCACCTGAAATCCATAAGGCCTTGGTGGAGGCTTCTTTGTTCTGCAGAAATGATAATCTAAATAGTCAACTACATCATTTCAACCATCCTTAAAGGCAGTTTTCTGAAGGAGTAAACCTTCCATTGCTGTTTGGTGGTACAACAGTGACAACCAGTGGCTGCAGAACTTCATGTTCGGATGAAAATTCACTCCACATTTTATGTGGCTGACCAAGGAGCTGTATTTAACTTTCTTTCTTTCTTTTTTTAAAAAAATATGTTTTTTATTGTAAAAATACTGTACAGAGGGATTACAGTTACATGAGCAAGGTAATGAGTACATTTCCTATCAAGCATTGTTACCCCCTCCTGTATTTAACTTTAATCAGCAGCAGTCAGAAATAACTTGCTCTTACCCCTCTTCATTTTGCTTTCTACTCTTTTGTTATTTAAATCCTGAAGTAGGCCAAAAAGCTCTTATTAAAAGGTCACTGCAACTATTAACCTAAGGGAGGAAGCTGGGAAAATCTTGTTTTTTTTTCTATGTAAAACATAAACCATATTACCATTTTTTTGCTTTTAAATGGAAGAAAAAGGAAACTGTTAGGTTTGTGATAAATATATATATGTGATAAATATATATATGTGATAAATATATATATATATATATATATATATATATATATATATCTGTCAAAGTTCTCCATGGGCAAACAACTAGTGATTGTATCATTACTCACTAGCTGAATGAACATCCGCATAGGTCTTGCCTTTCTTCCTAAGAGGCCCATTATTTCTTTCAAATGGAAGGTTTAATGGAGTAAAGCTTTGCTAGATGTAATGACCTGAATAATGAACGTGGAGTTCACCTCTGGATTATGGACTTTTAGAGACTGCAAATATTTGCAACTATCCATTTAACCCTTGCATTTATTTTAAATTTCTTCAGATAGACCTACTTATGAATTCTTAGAGCTCTGCCTGTGACCGAACTATCTGGAGATCTCCCTTATTCTTTTTTGATTTCCTCTAACATTTATGAAATTTTTACTGTGTCTCAAAATGTCATTTTTTTGAATGGCTTCAAACTTTCATTTCCTCCTCACTGGCACTGCTGTAAGAGTGCTTATGGTAAATTTGCTTCTGTAATCATAACTTGAACCCATCTGGGGATGAGATTGGCTACAAGCTTAGTATTTCCACTTAACATATTCATGATTAGCATGCACAGGAGGAGGAGAATTAGGATGAATGTTTTTGGAACAGTACAGATAAATCCTCATAAATGTAGTACAACAGCTCTGGAAACGCACAATGTGGGAATGTAATGAAGCTCAACTCTGTGGAGATTTTGGTATTCTCAGTACCATGCCTCTCCTAATGAACTCATTTAGATTAGAAAATGGATTTAATATTTTATTGGAATTAACCTGAGCCAGTAAAGAGGATTACAATTTCTTTCCATAAATATAGTGATATTACAGGGTGAGGTAGCATGTTACATGAATATTAAGCACTTTATGAACATTGTCACAAAGCCAAAAGGAGTAAGGTGATTATATTTTAATATAGTGGTACTGTTCTCACAATAATTAAATTTGAATAGCAGTAAGGGATATTTTTAAAAGATTTAAATCAGAGTTGTGTAGCATTTTTTTTGGAGTTAAAGTGTACTGTGATTAAAATTAAACTCAAGACATCCTCAGCCAAATTTGCATTTTCCCATGTGGGAAATAAATAACAAATAAACTTGGAAAAAGAAGGGATATTAAAGTGGAGCATGAATAGAGAAAGATCTTCTCTTAGTAATGTGAAGAAATGTATTCCTTGGTTGGCCTCTAAGTACATTGCTCGATACAGGAGTCCCAGGACAGGTACTACTCACTAGTGCACTAACACCCCCTGCCCTTTGCCGTCAGCTTTATTTTTCAATTCAAACTCATTCATATCCTTTTTTTTATTTTGATGAGTGAATTTTTTCTCACTTTCTGATATAAAATGAATGCAAGATTCACATATATTTTATAAGGGAAGAAATTCATGTGTTAACAGAGAATATGTACGCTCTCGCTTCACAACACTGTCTAGCTCAGAGCTACATGCTGTCATTATTTTTTGTGAACCTAACTGATGTTGAAGAGGCAAGGGAACTAATATCACACACTGTAGTATTAAAGAAAAAATTAAACTGCACCACGAATCGGATCTAGCCTTAAACAATGCCAGTTTTGCCCACGAATGCCATTGCTGCCCATTCTGCAAGTCAGAGGCTGTGCATATGTGCACCCGAGCGTTCCCTGATTTTACAGGGTAAGGCACAGTGAGCACTGTGTGTTGGAGGCTGAGGTTAGGTCTTCAGGCTGTGCAGAAGTCTTCTGATTAAAGTCAAGCATGCAATGGGAAGTTGTTCAAGCATGTACACACAATGAATTTAAGAAAAGCCTCTCCTCCTCTTCCTTCTCCATGGCATAAATATTTTTACTTTAGTTGGGGAAAGGCTATTGTGGTTTGCACATTTCCCTCCAACCCCTATATACAGAAGTCCCCAAAGGATGCTCTTTGAGAAAATACCTTTAACCAGAGCTAAAGAAAATCAGCTGCTTGCTGAGTATGTAGGAAAACATGCTTTAAATATGAGATGTCAGCACCAGAATGAGCAGCTGGTGGAACGGTGGCAGGAAGACTGGGTGCATGTTGCAGGTCTTCAGACCTTCTGGAGGGAACAGCTGGAGTACTGATGAAGAAAAGCAGGCCGGGTGATCCCATTGGGAACTGGAAGAGAAGAGCAGAGAAGCGAACTGAGACAAAAAGACTGAGAAGGAAAAATTGCTAGAAGCTTGGAATCTAGCTATCCCAAGAAGGGTTCTTTTAGTTCCAGTTTATATTCTTAACATCTTCTTGCTATATTATCATTTCATGTCTCTTATTATATTGTTCAGAAAGGTAATTCTCTGAATATATATATATATATATATATATATATATATATATATATATATAACTAAATTCAGCCCAAGAATCCATTTTCCTTATGCAAAGGGCAGACCGGGTAGTGGTAGATGAAAGTTTGGTAAGAAATTATAAGCAAAGCTGTGGTAATAAACAAAGAGAAATATTCACAAAATCTTTGGCTTTTTTATACTGCCTTGAAAGAATCTAGGAGGTAGATAGAATAGATGTTAAGTTGGGCAAATTAGCTTGACAAAGGACTTCCTCAGTATTTTCACCAATACATAAATTGCTATCCTTGCTGGCAATCAGAAAGCGATCTTCGTGAAAGACAATACACTTTTGTGTCTATGCTTTTGTTCTTGTTGTTGGTTTGATCAAAGAGAAGAGATCCAGGAGAAATAAGGGACAGGCCAAAGAATTTCATATCCCTAAGGATGGCCAGTGTGGAAAAGGGAGAATTAAGAAGCTAGAAGAATGATTCTACATAAACAAGTATGCAGCCTCTGTCCTTTGTTGCTTTGTGGGATTCCAGGAGGAGGAGGAGTTTTGTAATCTGTCTTCTTTCAGCTTTCCCAATAAATTCAGCAGTTCACATTAAAAAGACCCGGCAGCCCATGATAGCAGGGGAACAGCCACCAGGAAACAAGAAGATATTGCTCAAACATGTGGGGAAAGAGAAGTAGCAATGTAAGAAATCCCTGCCCCCATGGTAACATATTACCCCATGCTCATTTCAATCATTCCATTTCCCTCACATTCCCTGTAATAGGTTTCATGTTGTTACCTCCCACAAAAGATCGGCCCAAATCCTAATTAACCCCATTCCAGTGCACTTTTCTGAAAATAGGGATTTTTTGCTTATGCAATTTAGTTGGGATCCAGAAACAAGATAATCCCTCAGCAACTGTGCACCTTAAACACAACTGCTTTTGTTTTGGAAGGAAGGAATTCAGAGATACTGAGACCCAGAAGAAGGAGGTCAAGCGAAGATAGAGGGAAAAAGAAGGCAACCATAAGAAATGAACAGACAGCCCTGGCCACTTTGGAAATTTGGACTAAGGGAGACTTGACATGAAGTGACAAGACTGAAAATCTGAGTAGTTGGTCAGATTTTGTTTAACTCGTTCATTGGATTTTCACTGACGGCACCATTAAATTATCATGTCAGAAGTAGCCAATGGAATTTCTTTGCTAATCAAGTAAATCAGACCAAGATAGAACAATTCAATTCCTGAGAAAAATGAAAATATATATTTTTCTTTTTTTTCTTTCCACGTTCTGTATAGTTGGATGACCTTTATGGACACATATATTATATTAATTAATTGACTGATTAACTCTATTATGAGGTGGTGGAAAAGAGAAAAAACTTGCACAGAATGAAAATTCTTGATCTGTTCTATTTTTGTGATTTCATGATTCCGATTATTCAAAAAGAAGAATAATGGTAAATTCCCTGGACTCATCCCTTAACTCATCCCTTAACATATATCTATCTTCTTGGTGAAAATATTGAATTCAGGTCAGGTTCCAGGGGCTCATGTCTGTAATATTAGCTGTTTGGGAATCTGAGATTGATTGGATTGTGATTTAAGGCCAGCCTGAATAGAAAAGCTCATGAGACTTCTCAAGTCATAGCTGGGTGCAGAGCTACATGCTTAACATCCTAACAATGTAAGGAGCTAAAATTAAAGTACTCATCACAACTATTATAGGAAACCTAAATTATGCAGATCATAGACCAGGCACAGACCTGGGACAGGAAGCCAGACCCTAGCTCAAAAATAAGCAGCTGAGGCATGGCTCAGCCGTGACTACAATAAGCTCAAAGCCTCAGCTCAGTCACCAGTAGTGTCAAAAATTATTGAATTGAGGTAAGGGTATATGCAGATAAGCAAATCTTGTTTTATAGTTTATAGTGGATATTCTGGCAATTTCAATTTATTTTCATAATAATACTATGGTACAAATATTATTTTCCCTATTTTATAGATAATAAAAGAGAGGCTCAAAGAAGATAAGATATTTCCACAGCCACATAAGAAAAGTAGTTAGAACTATAAAGCAGAGAATCCATGTTCTTAGCTTAGAAAAAAAATACTTTTCATTAGAAAATACTTTAAAATACTTTGAACTCAGCCCTCTTTCAATTGTGGAAAATTTTTCATCACTCAAACTGTCTTGTTGAGATTGAACAACTTGAAAGTACTCAGAAGGATATACCAAGAAGGATATACCAAGTACCTATTTATCCACCATCCACTGCCAAGTCCCCACAGTTACCAACTCTTGCTCAGTCTCTTTCAGGAACAGGACTTGTACCATACAAAGCCATTTCTTCTCATCTCTGTGTGCATTTGTCTGAACACCCTCGTCATCAAGACAGAGGTGTCTGGAAATTTAGTACTTCCTGCATGGCCCAAGGACAATCATGGATAGAATTTGAGAATACAGCATAAGATATCCTCTGAGGAAATTTGTATGAAATCCTGTCTGTCATCATTCTGTTCATTCTGTTTCTGTTTTTCTGGGTGCAAATGTAGCAAAATATGCCCATGAATCCTGTCCTCAGAATCAGCTACTTAGATTCCTGATCTAACATCCTTTCCTACTAGATCCTACTGTGTTATGTGCTATCCTGACAATATAGCATTATATCTGCATTTCAGTATGTCTCCTTTAATTAGGAGACATGCACATTTTGCCTGTTTATTTCTATAGAGGCCAATAGTAATCAATGTCTTTCTCTGTTAGGAACTGCAAAATGGTAAGACTTAGATTATTTTAATTTGTTCTTCATTGATGGTTTAGAATTTCTAAATTCTAAAGATGGAGCATGTTATTGAACAGATCCTATACTGAACACTAATTGGTTGTTTTTCAATCAGATTTTTCTAACACAAAACATACCTTCAATGAATAACACTGTGTGTATAGCTTTTATTTATTTATTTTGCTAATGTACCTTTAGAATAGATCCTTACCAATGTGGAATGCCAACAACAAAGATGCATGAAAAAATTAGCTAATTACATTTATTAATGGTAAGATATTTATGAGATTACTTGTTTCTTTTTTATGCTATACTTTTGAAAATTATGCCAATGCAATGAGTAGGAAGTAATATAACAGTAATATGGCTACATTTTCCTTTCATAAAAATTAATAACACTGTTCATATTATTTCCAAAGTATCTTAGCCATGGCTATTGACAGACCATTTTGTATCCCAATAGAATAATAAAAACAATGAAAGGGTCTTGGTACCGTAGACAGGTTAGGTGATGGGCTATGTGGGACATTGACCAAATCATTAAAAAAGTTTAATCAGGTAAATTTAGGCTTTGTTTTTTAAATAACTTTATCGGAAAGAAAAACAGAACTATGCCGGAATAGATAGCTGGCTAAATTGACCTGGCTAGATTTCACCTTTGAAGGAGTTCTATAGCTGTCAAATGGATCACTGTATAACCCATAACACCTTCTAGGACAGATTCTTCAGACTCTGATATACCCTTTATGACCTCAATAATCTCACTCATTATTCAGTGCTCATATTTGTTGGACTTGCTTATCTTGCTCTTGAAAGAGGCCTTGAAGTAATTAAATGAGAATGATTAATCTACCCCTTAAAATTATAAGTACATGGAACAGAGAAACTGCAACCAGGGCACTTCATCCACATAATTTAAACACCTTTGACATAATTATTCATAGAAAGACCTGGAAAAATATGTTAAGTAATGTCAGACTCAGAGAGAAAAAGTTTACACGACTTCCCTTATATGTAGAAGCTAGAATGAACTTATAAACCTAGAAATATGTATCAGGTATTATACAAGTGTATACAAATGTATTAACTAAAACAAAGTAGGCTCAGAGAACGCAAATCATGTATTCCCTTAGAAAATTAAAGAGTTCAACGAAATAAACATCAGGACTTAAAAGGGAGTGGGGTGAGGGCAAAGGGAAAAGGGTAGATGAATAAAGAGGAGAAAAGGGGAAGATCGAATAATCAAGAATTTAATGTATATCCTACAAAATTAAGTAAACTGAGGGAAGGAGTAAATTGGAGGGATAGGTGAGAATGTTGAAAGAGGTATGGTTAATCAGGATGCATTATATTCATAAACATTTGTTAAATGGCAACTGTGTTGTACAACTGCTTCAAGACAATAAATTAAAGAGGTTATTATTACTGTTGAATAATCAGAAAGTGCATTTACATTCCTACTAAGTTTTGTGTCTCTCTTTCCAGAGCATTGTGTTATAGTCACAGGTGCTACTAAATAGTGGCTGTTTGAAGTCCCTGCAGTACCGGTCTAAGCCCATGTGCTAATTCTCAATAATGGATCACAGCATAATGTGTGTCTTAACTCATTTAGCCCAAGAATAGGATAAGGTGGTAAAAAATGTTGTACAAGATTAACTAGAATCTACTGTTCAAGGAAATAAGGTTCTGCTTCTAATCAAATACTTGCTCTAAACATTTTGAATGTTCTCTTTCCCTCACACTCAGTAGCTATATTTATTGAGCAACACATCAAAGTACTATGGTAAAAATATTACAAAACTGTCGGAAACTGCGAGTTTGGGCTTTAAGAATTTGAAAAGCATAAAACTTTACATGTAGCATTTGACAACTCTAAGGATTATATGTAATTTCTTTGGTTATTCATTATGTGACAGAAATCAAATCACTGATGGATCTCTTTTGAAAATGTGGCATAGTACGTTTTCTTGTACTATGAATGACTAAAAATATGAATTCCTTCTGTGTTTCACAAAGTATACAGCCCAGAGCAGCAAGCTAACCACCAACTGGGAACGTGATTTACACAGATTTTTTTAGCTTTTTCTCTGGTATACTGAACCAGAAACCTTGCAGTTAGAGCCTAGCAACTTTGTGATTTAACAAGTCTTCACTCAGTTCTGATGTAGACCAAGTCCTGACTTTCCTGCCTATTTGGATATGGGCCTTTAATGTTCTTTTTTTTTTCTTTGATTATCAGGTCATATTGATGATGTTTTGTTATTATTCTCCAGTTGGAAATGGATGCTTTGCCTTCATCTTAATAGAATACCCCTTCATTATTTATCATGATTTCAGCCATCAGAAAAAGTGGCTTAATGTTCCTAAACCATGGTACAACTAGGAAGGAAACAAGTGTAAATCCATTTCTGAGATTTGCTGTTTCAGGTGCAAATGGATACAAATATCTTACAGCTCAGGTCCAGGAACAAGTAGGGTGACCAATACAGGAGAAATATAGGATATTGCTACATTCTGAATGCAAAAAGAAAATAATTATACATAAAGTGGCTTCCAATTTCTTGGTGAAATGTCATTATAATCTTTATTGACTACTTCATGACAATATGTATATTTTCTATAAGAATGCATTTAATTATCTTCAATTTCTTCCAAGGCATGGTCAAGTAGTAAATGGGACACTGGGGAAGTATAAATTAAAACATGGACATCATTGTGTTTTCTTCATCACTTCTTTGGCCATTCCTTCCTGCTTCCCTTTCTTTAATCCTTTCATCCTTCACTACTTCTTTCCCCCTCACTTTCTCAAGTTGGTATCAACAGCACCATATTTGTTGCTTTTCTAGTTACTTTCATCAGAAAAGAATCTAGAAAATTCAATATTTTGTTTTAAAAATAATAGCAGTACAAGTTTGTGGGAGATATTCTGACTAACAAATATCATTGCTGAAGAAATCTAGTAAGCTCAATGTTCCAATATCAGTATACTAAATACAAAACTTTCACAGATCAGTTTTCATTTTACTGTTCGTTTTGCACTGATGTGGTTTAATTTGAGTCAATTTTCTGACATAGCAGTTTAAAAAGTAACTTTAAGATAAAATCTATTGACTTAAAAGTGACTATGCATATTCTTGACTTTAAATCACTGCACTCCCTGTATTCCACACATGCACTGTATTTCTAAGAGTTAGGAAGCATACTTACATAGTCCACTGAACACAAAATTAAGTACAGAGAACAGAAAATGGCTTATTTATCCCCAAGCAAGTGCAGATGGAAATGGAACATAAAGATGGGAAAAGAGCCTGTTCAGGTTTATTGATCTTAAGACTTCTTATTCTTTTCCTCAAACACTTCCCCCCTCTCTCTGTCCTTTGAACACTAAGGATTTGGATTGAAAATCTTTACTTTCTATGCATGTACTTTAACGAAGTGTTCTTCCTCTCTCTCATATATCTCTTTCCTCAGCATTTTCAATGTATGGTATGAGGTACTTGGAGTAAAGTTGCTAGATACGGAATTCTGATCTTGCTATGACAAATAATGAGCAAGAAAAAATAAAAGACAAAAATAGAAAAGACCCAGTAGTATATGCAAAACTTCATACTGAGATAACAATTGTGAACTTGCATGTAAGTAGAACGTGTATTAATAAAAACACACAAATATTATTTTGAGGGTATTTGATGGCAGTGTACACAATTTTCTGGTTAATAGATAATCTAAAAGATTGTGTGTCTGATTCAGTGTCAGAAGAGAGATAAGCAAAGGCTATTTCTTTTCCTTTCAGTTGGGAAAGACCATAGGTGTCTAAGGTTGGACTACTTCCATACCTATCTATATCCATATAGTCAATTTATCTATATCAATCTATATTCCAAAGATGTGCATATGTACAAAGTTAGTTCTTACAAACTTACAATTAGATTTGTCAATAATTCTGGAAATGGGTGCAGTGGTTTTTTTTCTGTGTTCACTGTTTTGAGCTTTACCTTTTGATGTTTTTTTGACTTTTATGTGTACTTGCTCAGAATTAAAAACCTATAATTCTGAGATGAAGTCCAGCAGTTTCTCTTAGCATATTCTTCCTATTTTGTAGCTCCTTTGGATAAAAAGAAGTAAATCAGCTTTGACTACACATGTTACTATATTAGGTCATGAGTTGTATGACAGGTGCCATCCTTAGAGAGAAACTTTATACTCACTTACCTTTAAACTGTAGTCGTACAGGTCTCAGCTGTTAACACTGATTTAGGCCTAGTAAATTAAGGCTTTCAACTCCACAAAACTTTCAAAATAATAAAAAGAAATAATAGAGCATTAAAAGTAATGAAAAGACAATTAAGACTGTCTGACCTATGACTTAACAAATGGTTGATGTTAATATATTAATCTTCAAAGACTGTTTCCTTTTTCTCCCAGTGTTAAGGTCTAATTTGCTTTTATAAGTAATATTGTTCATTCTTGAGCACTCAGAGGTGTATTGTGCTTATAAACTGATTTATTGAGCAGCAACTCCTTCTTCAACTATTTTAAGATAATAAAAATTATAATTTTTTTAAAAAAGTTTGCTCAATTCACATGCACAAGCAAGACCTATAATTATGAGACCCAGTCTTAGCAATTACTCTGAGCTTATTCCCTTGATTTTGGCAGCTCCAAAGAAAAAGAAGAAATCCAACGTTAGCTACTCAAGGGGAAGGGGAATCTGGTATTTTTTTTCAATCACTAGCATTTTCCAGGGCATGAATCTGAACCTAGTTTTAAGGACCAAAAGGTTCTACACCATTCATTATTCCACTGTTCTGCTTCTGAAATCAGATGTGCTGTTTCAGTTTCGACTGTGAAGTTTTTCCAGTGTCTGAGTTTATTACCATACATTGGTTTAAGCAGACTTTCATTTTCTTATATTCTGCTCTTCTTCCTTTCTTTTGGTTCTTCTGCATGATTTCCCTATTCTCACTGTCTGTCTGCTTTGTATTTCTTGGCTCGTCTCAGAGCAAGCTTGCTTACTCCCAGCATTGCTATTCTCTTTGGGAGGCATTTAAATGGCTTGCTGTTTGCAGTCCACTGCTCTTTAGGGCTGCTGATGGAAATAAGAAGAGGACTTGTGGACATTATCCACTGTTCTTAAATATCCAGAGAGCTACGTTGTGATGAATTAACTACAGATTGTAAGAAACATAGGGGCACACAGATAGGGTCTCCTTTTCGTATCCACCTTATACCATTTTTGTGATGGAATTTTTTTTCCTGTTATTCATTTTCTTCTTGTTTTTTTTTTTTTTGCTCAGTTTTACAAAAGCGTCTGAAACATTCTATTTTTCCTGTTGTTAAGCAACTTGCACAAAAACTACAGCCTACATAATTTGCCTTCTCTCACATTAAAATACTAGGATTAAACATTTATAGTAATATAATTAATAGGCATGCAAATCTGCCCTTGTCATATTTTAAAGGACAATTATGAAAGTTCCCAGAAATTTCTATTCTTTTTTTCTTTCTGTGTTTATTTTAAATTCTTTTCTCTTACATACAAACAAGAGTAATAATTGATATACTCCCCCGAGTTCATTGTATACAATCGTTAGTATCCCTTTGAATCTTAGGGACTGGTTACATGGAACACATTTGGCAACTGCAGAAAGTAAGTAAGAATGTGCTATCAGCACTTCCAAGGTATTTTTCTTCCTTGGCTCCTCTACTGGTCAACCTGGAAGAGAATTCCTCAACTCTTGGTCTTCTCCATCCATGCAGTGTTTCAGAGAGCCCTCATCAATATTCTGCATCTCCTTTTCATATGTTATGCTCTTTACATGACATCTAGAGGCCAAAATAGGTGTGAGCTGTAATTAATCTTTCTATGCAGGTATACAGACCCTAGATATCTCAGGGATAAGATTGCACTATCTGCATACTTAAACTTGCCCAACCTCCCAGGACCAGTCTGTATTCTAAGGAGTTGCACAGTTTGTTCATATCATCCTGTGATATAAAAGATACAGTGAAAGAATGTTACCTTATTAGGAAAAAAGATGAATAATTAAATTCCGTTTCTTTCATGTTTTCTTTTAATATACAATAGGGCATACTGTTAATTTCCACACAAATTGGGCAATAATCCAATGAATGCTCCTGACATTTATCCATGACATGCAAAATCCTGCTAGTAATCAATAATGCAAATGTAAAGTAGCTGATTATACTTTTCTTTGTTCTTGATAAAAAATTCTGAGGGTGAAACCCATTTCACTGTCCTTTAAGTGTTCTCAGTACCCTGTTCTGGCTACTTCTGTAATCTATAAATTGGTAGTAGGCAAAGGAAAGAATTTGGCTCACACAAAGGATAATTCATTAGGTACCACTGGGCTTTGACACAGCTCTCTGCATTGGTCTAATAGTCAAATAAATGTAAAAAAATAGAATCACTCTCATATAATATTTTCTTTCTATTTAAACTAAATCCCCTAATTTCATGACTAAATTATAACAACACATAACATGTTTAAATTTATTTATTGTGATAAAACTATCATACATATGTATATAAATATACATAATGCTTCATACATATACATATATGGGTATGTATACTTGCATATCTTTTCCTTATATTGATATATTTTATA
Source organism: Dipodomys ordii (assembly GCF_000151885.1). NCBI lineage: Eukaryota > Metazoa > Chordata > Mammalia > Rodentia > Heteromyidae > Dipodomys > Dipodomys ordii. Next base: position 326,285 of record NW_012267289.1, on the reverse strand, counting down.
GTTAATTAGGTCTATCATAGCTATTTACTGTTAATCATATCTGATCTAAAATCATATCATTCTAAATCATTTAAAAAGATGAATAGTTATATGTGTGTGGGCTTATTTAAACACATGTGTAGGTTATCTGTGGGACATTTTAAATTAAATTGTAGTCGACTACAAATTCTATTTTACAAGCTGGGTGGTGGTTCATACCTGTAATCCTAGCTACTCAAGAGGCTGAGATCTGAAGATCACAGTTCAAAGCCAACCCATGCAGAAAAGTCCCCGTGAGATTCTTATCTCCAAAAAATTAACCATTAAAAAGCTGCAAGTGGTTTTGGGTTCAAGTGGTAGCGTGCTAGCCTTGAGCATAACGAGGCTCAGGGACAGCACCCAGGACTTGAGTTCAAGCCCTGCAACCACTAACCCCAACAAAAATGTCTATCTGACATTTTGCAATGTCTTGTTTTTCAAACAGTGTAGGTACTTGTATGCATCTTACTAAGTATTGTCTATATTTCTCACATTCCAGAGGCTCATTCTATGATGGTCTTGCATTTTTGTATGGGCCATCTCAGACTCTGAGCCTCCTACTTACACATCCATCTAGCTGAGATTGTAAGCATACACAACGATGCCTGGCTAAGAATGGGAATTAGGTACAAGGTGTCAGCATACAAAAGCTATCAGGAGTTGTAAAGTTCATTTTTCGACATAATGACTTTGGCCAGGGGAGAGGGGTTGGTGGGGGGGAGATGGGAAGGGATGGGAAGGGGAAACAAAGGAGGAGGCAACGATGCTTGATAAGAAATGTACTCATTATCTTGCCCATGTAATTGTAACCCCTCTATATGGTAATTTCACAATAAAAAAGTTTTTTTTAAAAGCTATCAGGAGTTATCAGTATCAGGATCTGCATGCTTGACTCACTAACCACTTTCTGATTCTATTGCTAGGATGACAGTTATGCACTTCTGCATCAGCTTTCCTTTGCTGAGACTGTCTCATGTACATATTTTCCCCAGACCATCCTGGGGATATTCAATTATCATTGAATTCAAAATGGACCTTAAAGTTTGAGATGACACAGTAGTCTTAGATAAGAGTCAAGAAAGGGCTTTACAAATGTTAGGAGTAGGTAGGCCTCAAAATAAGAGCCTTTCAGTCTCAGCCTTCCAAGGAAGTAGGATTACAGGTTGGAGACACAGGTGCATGGCAGCTTTCATTGGTATGTTATTACATCTATTTTTACTCCTCCCCCCCCATGCTTTGAGAACACTTCTAAAAACAACCGCTTGTCCATTCTAGTCCTAAATTATTTCTTTTATGTTTTCTCCTAGTAGTCCTTAATTTACATTTAAGTCTTTGATCCATTTTGATTTGATTTTTTAAAATTTAATTTTATTGACAGGGTAATATACAGATGGATTTTAGTTACATGTCAATCCACGTTTTTGTGAACTTTCTTCCTTGTTCCCTCCTTCCTTCCTTTCTCCCTTCCTTCCTTCCTTCCTTCCTTCCTTCTTTCCTTCCTTTTTTCTTTCTATTTTGCAATATTAGGGTTGTTTGAACTAGGACTTTGAGCTTGCTAATCAGATATGCTATTACTTGAAATATGACTTTGATATTTTCAGATACGCTGAAAAAACTTTTTTTATTGTTTCCCCTTCCCATCCCTTCCCATCTCCCCCCCCCACCCCTCTCCCCTGGCCAAAGTCATTATGTCGAAAAATGAACTTTACAACTCCTGATAGCTTTTGTATGCTGACACCTTGTACCTAATTCCCATTCTTAGCCAGGCATCGTTGCGTATGCTTACAATCTCAGCTAGATGGATGTGTAAGTTTTATTGTGAAATTACCATATAGAGGGGTTACAATTACATGGGCAAGATAATGAGTACATTTCTTATCAAGCATTGTTGTCTCCTCCTTTGTTTCCCCTTCCCATGCCTTCCCATCTCCCCCCCACACCCCTCTCCCCTGGCCAAAGTTATTATGTCGAAAAATGAACTTTACAACTCCTGATAGCTTTTGTATGCTGACACCTTGTACCTAATTCCCATTCTTAGCCAGGCATCATTGCGTATGCTTACAATCTCAGCTAGATGGATGTGTAAGCAGGAGGCTCAGAATCTGAGATGGCCCATACTTCTAGTTCTAGTTGGTTTTTGGTAGAATTGATCAGGTTTTCCATTGATAAAATTGTATCAGGTGCAAACAGTGGAAGCTGCATTTATTTGTTTTCAATTTGAATATCCTTTATTTCTTTCTTTGGTCTGGTGCTTGCTTCTGGGACTTCCTATTTTCGGTCGAAATGTTGGATAAAGTGAATAATAAGGCTATAAAGTCATCTGGATCTTTGTAGCCTTCTTTGTAGGGAGGGTTGTAATGATAAAATATGTTTCCCAAGGAGATTAATGTTTTCTAAAGTCGGTATTATTCTTATATTCTATTTTAAATTTAATTTTTATAAGCAATATTTAGACTTATTGAAGTTACTAAGGTTGCTTTAAATGTTGAATCACTTTCTGTCTTTTTTATACTTCTTTTATTGTAAAAATACTGTACAGAGAGATGGATTACAGTTGCTTGAGTAAGGTAATGTATATATTTCCTATTGAGCATTGTTCTCTCCTCCTTTGTTTTCCTCCTATCATCTCTTCCTTCAATTTCTTTCTTATAATCTATATCTTTTATTGTTCTTTTTTTTTTAACAATATTGGGGCTTGAACTCAGGGCTTAGAAATCTTAGCTTTTTGCTCATGACTAATACTCTATAACTCCATTTCTAGCTGCTGGCCTCAAACTGAGATTCTCAGATTTCAGTGTCTTGAGAAACTAAAAAATTATAAGTGTAAACCTATTATCATTTACTTGGATTTTAAGTTATTTCTCTTTTTTATCTCCTAATACTTGAAAATTATGTTATTAATGTTTAAAATACAAGTTTCATTCTGAAAAAATTACCATTTTCAATGACTATAGTGTCAATTAGATATATTTTGCTTCTAATTCTTACCTTTCTTTTAAAATTCATTTTTTATTCCTTTCTAAAATTTTATTTTCTTTTGCTTATCTTCCCACATTTTAAATATATACACAAATATTTACAGGTAATATATATTTATATATATATAATGTATTTTTAAAGTACATATGATGACTATCTTGTAATAATAAATTTATAAAAATTCTAGTTATATTACCATTAAAGTCCTTTCTTCTATCTGGTAGCTTGAACAAAAGAATTATATTTCAAACTTTTACAAGGATTGATTGTAGCTGAGGCTAGGCCACACCATTCATTAGCTTGAGCTCATTCCTCAGGATCGTGTACCCAGGCTTCTTGTTGTTACCACTGTGGTACTGATGGTTTTCATGTCAGCAGTTGAACTGGGAGGGCAGTTACGTCATCTTTTATGTAGCTCTGGCTAGCCATTACATTTACCTTCTACAGAGTCCTATAATCCATGCACTCAATGACACACTGTTTGTACGAATTTTCTCTACCTTCTGCCTGTTAATAGAGTACTTCTTTCTTAGTAAATTTCTTAATATCTATGACTGAGTGAAAGATATATTTTCTTTAATAATTACTACTTTTGCAATTGGGGCTCCTCTGTTTTGCGATTTAACCACCTGCCCAACTTTGCTGGTAAAACTGATTTGTTTTTTCTTAGCCCACATGAGGACCAAGACTTGCTGATTATCTTTTGAATGAATGATGTCATATTCTCTGCTCATGAATGAAAGACTTATGCCTTTCTTCATGAAATTATTCAAGGTTTCCTCCCATTTACTGCTCTTTGATAGTCTACATTGGAGTATTAATTATTAATCCATTAATACCCTTTCCTTCTTGATTCCACAGGATCAAAGGCCTATTTCTTAATGCTTTAGATAGAAATGGAACTCTCCTTATACTGAAGGATTTTATGCAGGTGAGCAATATGCTTAGTTTTATAAAAATCACTATGCAAAGAATTAATTGAAAGCAAGAAGACAGCTGGCAGAATGCAGAGTTAAGAGAGATAGTAATAGCTGAGGAAAGAACTTATTCTGCTTTTTAAACTTAGGCAGCATCCAAAAAGTGCAAGATAGTGAATGAATATGAGACAGTATTTTCAGTGTGAACATGAAGATATTTTGGTTATTTACGGATTTTTAGAGTCTGTAATTGAACTCATGTGTTGAGTCCTGATTCCTTAAGTCATAGCACTAGGACTGGAGTCTTGAAGGAGGTAATTAGGTCAGAAGTCTCTGCCCTCATGAGTTAGATTATTGACCTATGACTCAAGTCTGAGAAAGCTGACTTGCCCCTTTCAAACATATGAAGACTCAATAGTATCTTTAATTTCCAGCCTCCAGAACAGCAAAAATAAATGTTTGATGCTTACAAATCACTCAATATAAGGCTGCACCAAAGATTCAAGAGAGGATGGGAAAAAGTAGAATCAGGGTAGAAATCAACTTATTTTATATCATATGTGCCTAGGAGAATAAGTTGCATATAGTGCATGATCTGTGAATATTTACTGATGAAAAATACTGCCACTTTTTCAAGAGGCAAAACCTTGACTTTGACATGTAGTGAGCTTATTAGTTGAAATATTATATATATGCATATATATGTAATCTAGAAGATCCAGTGGAAGGCATTGTTTGATAATATTTATACAATATTTTAGATCATTAAAATGGCTAACAATTAGGTAATAGAAGTAAATAAAATATTGCATTTGTGTGTTTTATCACAACCTGTTAAGAGTGTAGTACTATCAAAACTTTGATGCAAATATCTTATTATTGATGTTGAGTTATTTGTTATTCATAAGATCTACATGATAATTTTACATGAATAACTCCCATGTTAAAATAGTTTCAATGTGTTAAAAATCAGTGCAATTCTGTATTCTTGTTACTATTTCCCATAGAGATGTAGATAACTGTCTTAAAATGCACATTTTAAATACTTGAAAACTTATACTTATTCATGAAATCAAACATCTGTAATTCTAAAAGCTGTGGCTTTACTCTGAGTTTTCTAAGTTACCTGTTTTATCAGTGTATCAGCTTTGCTTATAAAGCCCCAAAATGGGCTGATGATATGGAAGACGAATCTGCCTCCAGTGTAATACAAATAAAAATAAAGCTGATATTAATATGTTAATTTGGAGGATACACTATGAATTTCATTTATTCCTATAATTGTTTTTAAATAGCAGAGGGTATTATATTTCTTTCTATCCAATTCTCCTAGATTTAAAACTACAAAAATAAGATTACTTCAAATGATCTTGATATGGTCTGTATAGTATAAATATGTGCATGTATGTATGTTTGTGTGTAGTGTGCATATGTATATATATATATATATATACACACATATGTGAGTGTGTGAGCTGCTGGATAGAATAAATATCACATTCCTTTACCTCTGAGACAAAGGCTTGTGTTAAAATTTTAAAATATTTTATTTGTGCTGTGTGTTGAACATGATACTTTGTTACTACTTAAATCCAACATTTTTTGATTTTTTATTTATTTGTATTCTTTAGCATTCTTAATTAGTTGTACAAAGGTGTTTTGACCGTGTCAGTTTGTGAGTACGATGCATCTGGATCAATATCAAGGCTTATTTTGCTTACATATAGACACATTTAACAAAATAATGTTTAGAATATGTTTAGCTGCAAAAATAGATAAATATTTCTGTGAATATTGTAGTGAGAAATACCTGTTTATAATATCTAGTCATTTAAAATATGATTGTAAATATTGTAATTCTTTTTGGCAAAACAAGAAAGCAAAAATATTGCTATTGTATTATTTATATATATTTATATAAAATTAAATATGTTTAGGTATAATTATATAATAATTATTAACTATAGTTATATATACATGTTTTAATGATGTGGGTCCCGTAAGTACAATGTAAATACTATGTTGTCATCTGGAACTGTTGATATCCCCTGAAAGGCCTTGATACAATATATTTTGATAATTCTAGTTTCCAATAAATTGAATTTATATGGTATAAAAGGAAAAAATCTTTATCTATACCCAAAGTAATAAGCATAGATTATTTTTACACAATTTACTAGGGATTTTATTAAGATTAATAAAACATTACTAAGTCATATATTTTTCTATATGTCTGTATTTCACATCGCAGATATTTCATCATATTGAATTGAAAGGCTTACAGAAATAGAATTTCGATCTTCAGTCAAAACAATTCCTGCCAATTCATGGTACTCTTAACAGGGCATAATTGACTGGCTAATGTATTGTGTGTCTCTTGTCGAACTTAGTGGAACCCATGATGACTTTGGGTAGAAACCTCAGAACTCGTGTTTCTGCCCATTGCGTGAAGTTTTAAAGGAGACCGTTACAAGTTGACTATTTTATACATTCTAAGTACCACTTTCTATGTAATTATCTATTTTCCTTACAAATGAACAATCTGCATCTCATTTCATTTCATTTTCCTTGCTAACCTTAGGCATATTATTTTAAAGATGAAATTTTGTTGGAATTAGAGCCTAATAATGAAAACATGATGTTTCATTTTATATCTGAGTCAACTTAATAATTAGCCTTTTATAACTCCGAAAGTATAGTATGTCTTTTGGGAGGATTGGCTTTATTATTATCTGATTAAAGAATCCTTTCATGGAAAGTACTTATTCAGAAAGTAATTTATATTCCATCCAATACAAGAAGGAGATAAATTACTCAAATATGTACTATTTTAAAATGTTATCAGTGCTGTAGAGAAACTCATATTTATTGTAGCTCTATTCACAATGGCCAACCTATGGCAAAAGCTTAAGTGACCAATAGCTAATAAATGGACAAGTGAAATGTTGTGCATATTCACAATGAGGTATTATTTCTCCACAAATAAAATGAAATTATGTCATTTGCAGAAAAACAATGGAAGAAGAGATTATGTTGAGCAAGTTAAAAAATGCAGAAAGACAAACACCAAATTTTGGATCATATTAAATTTTAGATTTGGGAGCAGAGATTAAGATGATAAGTTTGTAAAAGCAGAATTGTTTTAGAGTGTAACAGTAGGAAAGGGAAGGGAGAAAGGAGACAGCAATGGGTCTGTCGTTATGACATAAATGGGTGAAAAATAGCACAACAAAACCTACTAAAACAAGTTAAAATGGGGAAGAAAAGGGGAGTGAATGGGCTAAGAAGAGAAATAGGTGGAGTGAATATGATGAAAGTAATATGTTCTTTTATGGAAATATCACAAACTCATATGTACCAGTAACTTACACCATTTAAACAGAAGTGGCAAGAGAAATGTATGTTGGGTGGGGGAGTTCATCATTTATAGTAGTGTATTGGTTTTTGCACAGTTCTGCTTGTCAGAAGTTCAAAGTGAAGACAGTGTCATCGTCCAGGAGAGTCTCTCCACCATAGCTCTTAGCCTCTGGTGGCTGTTGGCCTTTCTGATTTCTATCTCATTCTCACACTGCTGTATTTTCAGAACTTGTCTCCCACTTTTATCTTAGCTCCCCTTTACCTTTCATTTCTTGGGACAGTTGTGAATTTGTGACCCATCTAAGTAATCAAGGATTATTTTTCTACCATTCTGTAGCTCAGTCCCATGTGAATAGTCCCTTTTCCAAATTCATAGACTATGGGATATAACCTGAGACTCTATTGGTAATCTATGTCCATTTTACAGACTACTAGGATAAACTCAATTATATTATTTTGATTTTATAGTGAAGTAACACATTGTCTATACACAAACAAATAACTAGTTTAGAAGATAAAGTCTATGGAACTTTGCAGAAATAAACGTGCAAATCTTTGTATTTAATTAATTGTGTAATTAGAAATAATTAGAAAAAACACACATGCCAATGTGCACCCTGAGAGAGTCAGTATTTGTTATTGTTTCCTAGGTGGAGAGATAACCAGGAATAGTTAGTGCAGCAAGTAGCAGTTTAAGAACTCGACTTTATAAATACCATTATATAAACAAGAGAGACCAGGTTAAATCTACTAGAAAGTCTGCAAGTAAATCTGTAAGAAAAAGGCATGTTGAGAAACTCAACTGAGATACTATGACAGTTCATGACATAGTTGATTGTTGAAGCACTTTCTGCAGTAGTGTAACACAAAAGGAGTACACACTCCATGGGTAACCAGGATATAATAGTTATATATAAAATATTGCTGAATGAATGTCTAAGGTAACTCTACACTGTGAATGAACATTGTGGGTGTTCCAAGAAAGGAAAAAATGAAACAGTCAAGTTGTCAAAAGAACACATCACTTCGTGGTGCTGAAAATTGTGTGTGCAATACTATGAAGGTGTTGGGCAAAATTGCAGAAGGAAAAGTAGTAGAATAGTAGTATATAGTCTATGACCTGAATGCCAATAATTTTGAGTTTTCTTCCCCAAATTAGTATTTTTACATAGCAGAGTTCTTTACAAATATTGAATTCAATGGATGACTGTGTTGATGTATTGACCCTACAGAAGTTTCATGAGACTTGTCTTTTGACAAAAGAAAGTTGACTGAGGAATAGTCAATGGACAGGAGGAGACAGATGAAGCCTTGAGGGAAAATATGAATCAGTAAGTAAGTGAGGAATCTATGGTTATAGTCCATAGAAATGTGCAAATTTGAATTGCAATAAGACAATAAAGGGTTAAAGGGAAAAATACATATTTGAGAATCAAGTTGTGGCTCTTAGCAAAATAAACAAGGTTTAGTGATAAATGGGATATGAGTACTAGGAAGAGGAAATAGCTAAAGTCTTTGTTTCCAAAGAAATATTCATATGTAGATAGAATCATCATAATAGAACATAAACTAATATGTAAATAAAGCATTCTTGTTAGGAGGGAAGGTAGTGGTTATTTTAGAAAACTGTAGCTGTTTGGTAATACTTCCCAGAAATCATTTAAAGATTAAGTAGAAGCTCTCACTAACAGAAAATACTGAAAAATTGGAAATCTCTTTTAAAATATTTTAAATTCATTTTGATATAAAACAGTTGATTGGGAATATATATATTTCTATTGGAAGAGGATTTTTACTCATCAATACAAACCTATGTTTACAACTTGATACAATTAGTCCTTAAATGACTGCTATGTATTACCTATGCTTATGTACAAGTTATTGACTCACATAGTAGGAACATATATGTTGTATTATATATGTATCTTCAAACATTCTAAAAATAAATATAAACTATTTATGTATCTATCATTTCTATAGTGTCTGTTATATAGCAACCATTCCATTCCATAGACTAGATGAAATATTTGTTTGAATAATAAAAAATGTAATCCTCTAATCTCCTAATATTTTTAGTGTCATTATTAAAAGCCTTAGTGATATTTTACTATATTAATTACCTTCTAACGACACAACCAATTTAAACTTTATAGAACTTTACATTTCTTTATCCAAATTGAGTATTCTCCCAAAGAATTGGAGGTGTAGCTCAAAGGGTAGAGCAAAAGTCGCACAAAAAAGCCAAGCAAAAGAACAAAGCTCTGAGTTCAAGCTCCAGTAGAGGCACTGAAGTAAAAGAAAAATAAAACAAAACATAACAAAACAAACAAAAACAGTGGATATCAGATAACTCAGATGATATGTGATCTACCTCACAAATTGAGTCAGTTTCCAAGTATAAGATGTTGACGTTAGCCAGGAACTGGTGGTTCACGGCTAGCTACTCAGGAGATTGAGATCTGAGGATTAAGCTTCAAAGCCAGGCTGTTCAGGAAAGTCTGTGAGAGTCTTATTGCCAATAAACCACCAGAAAAAAATGGAAGTGGCACCATGGCTCAAGTGGTAGATGCTGGCTTTGAAGGGAAGAGCTGAAGGACAGCACCCAGGCCCAGAGTTCAAGCCCCATGACCACCCCCCCACCCCAAAAAAAATGTAGGCCATAAGTCCAACATCAAGATATTTAGAAGGCAGTATTTTTATTTCCTGGAAATTTTGATAGCAATCAATTTCTACGGTTTTCCCAGATTTATATAGGTTTCTATTCTGATGACCGTTTATCTTTACTCAAAGCAAGCAAAAGTGTATCTCTCAGACCTTAATTTCATTGTATAAACTCTTCCTCTGACTCTCCTATCTATTTTCCCCTAATTTCTCCAAATTTCTTTCCCTACCTGTAGTAGTTGGCTATAGCCTCCAGTGACTTCTGGAGCGCACATCCTTTTGTAATTTATTGCCTTGAGCATGAGCTGAAATTATGAAGCACTCCTAACAAAGAGCATGTGACAAAATGAGATGCTGCTGCTAGATTGTACTATAGATATCCAGCATTTTCATAGCTTTGTTACATGCCATTTTGACCAAGTATCAAACATAATAAATACAAATTAAAAAATATTTTACTATAAACTATATTTTACTATAAACTATCTTAAATTCCGGTGCAGGTATTTCACAGAGCACTGGATGCAGGGAAGCTCTCAGTCAGACCCACGTTTTCCAGAGTTGTGTTGAAATGAATGTATGATCTTCTGGGTGTTACCCTGCAATTAATTTTATGAAGATAGGCATCCCTCAAGGCAAAGAGGGTAAAAGTTTTAGTAATCATCTCAAGTGAAAAAGAGAATGCAATGTTTGTAATTTAAGTGATATTATTATTACAGAAAATATTGTGTGTGACTTCTTTATTATAAAGGGAATTATTATGGTTGTTCAAAGGATATGTGCTTAGACATAAACTTGTGGTGCCTCTTTGTGAAACTTTTAGGAGATGAAGATTAATGAAAGATAAAGAGGTCTTGAAACAATTCTCTCTCATTGCTTGTCCCCGCCTTAAGTTATGCTCTTTTCTCTGTATGTGCTCTCTGCTACAGTCCCAAAGCTATGAGGTTCTGTGATCATGGACTAAACCCATTGAAACAATGTGCCAAAAGAAACATGGTTTCCCTTATTTGCAATAATTAGTATACATCTAGATAATCTTAGCAGATGAGCAGAATAGCTCAATAGCTATGTGCATATGACTACGTAAAATGAGGCTAAGTGAAATGAACTCCAAAACATGGACACATGTGTCTTTGTTGCTGTTATTTTTAATGAACTATGTGATTTTTTGTTTCTTTTTGTATGTTTTTCCCTGTTGTCACTGTATTTGGTACCCTGGGTATTATATATACATTTATCTGAATTAGGGAAGGGAAGGGGAACAAAAAAATGGTGAGATAAAGAACAAGGGGGGAACCAATGTAACAGCGACATACACAAGACCATATGTTGAAAATGATTTGTATCACTTGGGGATTGGGTTGGGGGAAGAGAAGGTAGGAGAAAAATGAGGACAGGGGTAAAAAGTTTGAAAAGTAATGTGCTTATGGGCTGGGAAGGTGGCTCAGTGGTAGAGCACTTGCCTCACAGGCATGAGGCTCTGGGTTCAATTCCTCAGTAGCACATAAACAGAAAAAGAAATGTGCTTGTTACCTTACTTATGTAAATCTAACCCCTCTTTACACTCCCTTGACAATAAAAATGATAAAAATAATAAAAAAATCGTTCCTTCTTTTGAAGTGTTGATTTCAGATATTTAATCAGTTACAGAAAGCTATAAAGAAAACATATTGAGGAATTTGAAAATAACTATTCAGGTGGAATGCTTGGAGAGTGAGCAAACATTAGAAACTACAGAGTGTGTTCAGCGTTTTCAAGGAAGGAAAGTAGAGAACAAGGATTGTATCAGGAGTGAAAAAATGCAATCATGGGAATATCATTACAAGGTCCATAAACTAGGTCTCATCCTACTCAAGAGAATACTCTCTAAGGTATAAAATTTGGATATCAATAGAATAAGGCCCTCATAAAGACTATGGGAATGGATACATAGGTTGGGTTTATATACATGTGGGTTTGCATACATGTGGGTTTACATACACATGGGTTTATTTACATCTTTTTTGATAGAAGATGAAATGAAATTTTCGATAGAAGATGGAATAAATGTAAAATCAAGGGGAAGGCAGATGTCCCTCCCAGCCCCCCATGGCTCACACCTGTAATCCTAGCTACTCAGGAGTCTGAGATGTCCCTGATGCTCTTATCTTCAATAAACTACTCAGAAAAAAGCTAAACATGGAACAATGGCTCAAGTGGTAGAATGCTAGCCTTGAGTACACACACAAACACACACACACACACACACACACACACAGGCTCAGGGACAGCGGCCAGGTTCTGAGTCCAAGCCCTCGGACCAGCAAAACAACAACAATTAAAGCAAAATAATACCCCCCCAAAGAAAAAACAAATACAAACCAAAACAATTACAACAAAAAAGGGGAAAAGAGACACTTTTTAATTTTAGTTTTAATGACAGGAAAAAGTATGTGATATATATATTTTGTTTGATGGCTTCTGCTATGTATCCATTCATTCATTTATTTTTTGATCAGTCATGGGGACTGAACTCTGGGCCTGGGCACTGTCCCTCAGCTCTTCAGCTCAAGACTGGAGCCCTACCCCTTAAACCACAGTGCCAATTTCAGCTTTTTTCTGTTTATGTGGTGCTGAGGAATCGAACCCAGGGCCTCATGCATGAGAGGCAAGCACTCTACCACTGAGCCAACTTCCCAGCCTTCCATTTAAATTTTATTGAATATTTGCCATATACTATGTTAAGCATTGAACATATAAAACAATGAACTGGAAATGTCTATGCAGTGCCTAAATCTTATATTTCCTTAAGAGAGTAATATAACACTCCAAATCAATGTGAAAATGTGCAGTATTTTAAATGATACAGGCTATGCCGAGAAAGAAAGTGTCAGGACAGTGAACAAGGGCTCTGCAGAAGAGAAGCTTACAAATAGAATGATTTGCAAAGGTCTCAGAGAGAATGTGAGATCTGAACAGAAACAAAGAATGGCACAGACATCTGGGGAAGAGACCAAGAAAAAACAAAATCCAAATACCAGAATGTTCCAAGAACACAAAAAGGAGACAAGGGTCTCTGTGTTTCATACTTCACTTCAATGTACACAAGAAATCAGTGGAAATTTGTATTAAGGCATCACATGATTTTAATACACTCACTAGAAGGGCTCTGGATGCTATATTGAAAATGTTTTAAAGTAGTCAAGATAGAATCTGGAGACCTCTTAAAGGAAAAAGTAGATTTTTAAAACCAGAGTTTCCAGTGTATTTAAATTATTGAAATGCAGACTTGATAAAGAATGGCAGTAATGAATTTTATAGATATTATGGTTTTGGACATATTTTGAATGTAGTCTGAAGGATTTACCAATTAATTGAAGGAGAGTTAAGCATGACTGACACTTTTAGACTGAATTACCAAAGGATGGATATTTAATTATTGAAATGAAATAAGCAGGGGGTACAGTTGGATAGTATATGTAAATTCTTGTAAATTCTCTAGTCAAGGATGAAATGTCTGTTCTATATTTAGATAAACATTTAAAATGGCCAGTTTTATATGTGTGTCTAGAGTTTATAGAAGAGCTCTCGGTTAAATGTAATTTTTTAATAAAGAATTATTTATAGACAAAATTGAGAGTCATACCACTGGATAAGATTACTGGGAAAATGAATGGTAGAAAGAAAGAGAAAGGGTTCAAGAAGTGAAACTAAGACCTCTTTAAGATGTTTGAGGTCACGAAAATAACACTAACCTCCGAAGTGGCTAAAAAGGAACAGTAATTTCAAAAAAGGAAGAAAACTTGCTCAGTGTAGTACTCTTGAAACCAAATAAAAAAGGTGTTTTAAGAAGGAAACTGTGAGGTCTACAATGTCAAGGGTTGTTGACAGGTGAAGTAAGATGTTAACCGAGAAGTAGTTGAGGATTTAATAATTCGAAAGTAATTAGTGAAAAACTGGAAGACTTGGACTCAAGAGAGAATGAGAGTGAAGGAATTATAGACAGCTGTCTTAAGAGTTTAGCTTTAAAAGGAAAGCTAAAAAAGGAAGAAAGAAAGTTAGAAGGAGACAGGGAAAATAGGATCCTCACTTGATACTATTAAAATTCTCAAACAGAAGGTAAAGAGATAATATGCAGGTGGAAAGAGGATAGAGGAATGTACATTAACTCCCTTTTAAATATGATGATTTCTTTTGTTCTTTGCCAATGTGAACATGAAGAAAAGAAGTATGAATTCTAAAAGTTATGTAGGTCTTATTAAACATAGGTCATGGAGTATCTGAGAAAACAATTACTACAGAAATGTGGAAAAAATTAAAAGCTGGTATTATTTACCACAGCTAAGATATGGAACCAACTCAGATGCCCCTTGGTAGATGAAGGGATTAAAAAATGTGGTATATATACACAATGAAATTCTATGCCTGCACCAGAAAGAATGGCATTGCCCCATTTATTAGGAAATGGAAAGACTTGGAAAAAATTATATTAAGTGAAGTAAGCCAGGCCCAGAGAAACATTGGTCCCATGGTTTCCCTTATTTGCAATAACTAGTATATGTCTGTGTCAAGCAGAAAAGGTCAGATAAGTTGATGTTAGGGAAATGAACCGTAAGATATGTATTCATTTTTTTTCTTTCATGTGATTGTTTCTAACACATTTATAAGATTATTTCTTTGTTGCTTTGTATGTCCCTCCCCACAGTATAACCCCTGCTTTCACTGGATTTGATGTTGGTATAATTTGTGGAGGGGAAGGGAAAAAACTAATAGTTTAAATAGGGATACAGGTGGACCCATTTTAACAATGAGATGTACGAGTCGTTATGCCAAAAGCAAACTTTACAACTTTGGTGTGTGGGGGGAGGAGGTTTTGGAGGGTGGGGAGGATGGCAAGCGATGGGAAGGGGAAACAAAGGAGGAGGCTACAATGCTTGATAAGTAATGTACTCATTATCTTGCTCATGTAATTGTAACCTCTCTGTACAGTATTTTCACAATAAAAAAAAAGCTGGTGCTGAATTACTATATAAACTTTGAGAACAAGAATTGCAATACTAGGATTACTGGTTATGTGAATCTACTCCATGTAGTAAAATCAGGAAGAAAGCAGATTGTTGAGTGTATTGAAAACTAATAATTCTGAAGGAGAGTATGGGGAACCTGATGATATTTATACAGTAGTAATTACAATTTTAATATAACTGGTCATGAAGGGAAGCTCAGTAAAATAATGAGTTCAGCGAAAATGGAAAGGTCATTGCAATACATGAGTGATGAAGTTAGAGAATTATTTCAGTGGACCTGGAGGAGAAAGAGCAAGAGGTTCTCATGAGAGAATTGGAATGTTTACTTAATTATTTAATAGGTGGAAAGGTAGAGATAGCAAAGTGCAAAGAGTGACCATGACATCAAGTAAAAGTAAAGGAGACTGAAGATGGGAAACCCAGAATCCAGTAAATCCTGGTTGCTAACTTAAAAAAAAAACAATAACCAAGGGATTGTGATAGGATCAAAAATAGCAGGAAAGTATTTATCTGGTGATAAATCTTCAGTGAAGCAAGAAGAAAATAAAGTTTTAACACTACAACGGTAGCAGATGAGAAAAAAGAAAGTAGTTTCCGAGCACCAATTAAAAATTTAAAGAGGAAGATGACTATTAGTCAACTACAGATAACTCAGTGGGAAGAATGTTCTAAGTAAATTTGGGTCTGCAATTATTTTATTTCATGGCCAGTTGGTTTTTCTACAATGATGAATGCACAGCATTTCTCAGCATTGATTGCATATATGAATCACTTAAGGGAGTTTTAAAAAGGTGCCAAGACTGGGTCTTATCTGGAGAAAACATAATTTAATTGTTTGAAGATAAAACTAGAAAGAGTACATTTTAGTATTCAGCTAATGAGAACAATTTTCTATGCCTTATTGTGTGACACATTACTATATTTTTTCTACCAGATCATTATTGGCACATAGTGAGAAATGTCATCTGAGGGCCATAATGACATTTGTTTAGGGGTCATTTAGGTTGTTTCTACTTCTGGCTTGATTTTCCTAGTGGTTGATCTCTAATCGTGTTATCTGTCTCTGTCTATGTTTCTGTCTCTGTTTCCCTCTCTTTCTATCTCTGTCTCTATCTCTGTCTCTGTCTCTTTCTCTCTCTCTCTAATGGATTTCTAAATACTACTTCAAAATGGCACACACTTGCAATTTTTCAATTTCATATTTCATCTAGTGTAAACATATTTAGACTTAATCAAAATCCATAATGATGCTATTACAATCATCTTAGTCTTCTAAAACATTTAGTCAAGCATTTAGTCCTTAAAATATACTTATAGAATATTTGACAAGTTAAGAAACAGTTATATGAAACCAAAAAGTTGTTTGCCTCGGTTACAAGTAGTTACATTACTGAGTTGTTTCAAGATCAAATAGAATAACTAGTTTATTTTTAGCTGTTGTGAAACAAATGGTAGCCAATAAATTTAGAGTGCATTGCTTATTTTAAAATTGCATGAGTTCCAGAGATCCTTACTGTAAATACTTAGACTGCAAATATATGTATTTTACTAAGCTACACCCTAGATACAGCAATAAAGTTAATGGTCCTGAAACTAGCCCTACCTTTAAAATTTTAACTTTCAAAAATTTATTTGGTAGTCAAAGGCTAATTCATTTTCAATGCCCTTAGTTAAGCATTCTGCAATGTTATGTATCAGAATATTATAATATTCTTCTTTGATAAATTATTGTACCAGCTGAGTAGGCTTTCATGATAGCACCACTGTTATAGAACAGACTATTTTTAAATATCAGCTCATTTGCTATTTTGTGATGCAATTTATTAAAAAAATGTAAACTGTTCTCTGATTAGAATTTGTTGTATTTTAGTTTATCTTTCAGGCCAAATATCACTTTATCTGTTACATATAGTCAGGGCCAATACCCTGATAGAACTGCCATCTAAAAATATTAAAGATGAAACTAAATTCAGCAGTATTTTCTTCTTAATCCTGTTTTCTAAACTGCTTAGAGGTAGTTTAGAAACATTGTTTACAAGATTACCAAATTGGTGGAAAACATTGAAACATTAAAATGTTGAACTGCCATACTATCTCATAAACACATTCATAAAGAAAGGCAAAGCCAATTAAAAAATGAATTCCTCATGTACTGTAAGATAAATTGCTGCAAGCCAAACAGTAAAAAAAATAGAGCTGTCAAACCAGTATAATTTCTGTGCACAAACAAAAGGATACCCAATAAAATAAAAGGAATGACTATCTCTTGAATAATACCTAGCCAGCAATGAACTGCAGAGGAAAATACATTTATTTAGATCATAGTTAGTCGAGGAAAACTAATGCCTGCTTATAAGTTTGTAATATTTGACAAGAGAAAGATTATAGCTCAGCCATTGCCTCCAATAACTTAAAATATTACACACTTTAGACTTTGCTCAGTTAAATGGGTTAACCAAATGTTCACCTTTCACAGATTGATAACCTGGCTATGGCCCCAGACACTTCACTATCTGTGAACTGAGGAATGATCAAAGCATTTAACTTGATAGATCATGGTCTTTTGCTAAATAAATTAAAGCAAATAGGAGGAACTAAGCAAACTGTTGGCTAGCTTAATGAATATTTGTCAAATTAATTTCAGTCATGGATGGTGAAGAGATGTGCTCCAACTCCATTTTGTTCACTAAAGGACAAAGTTTGTTCTTGAATTCTGAATGGATGTACAACTTTCATTTAGATGAGTGGGATTTAAGATCACACTAAAGTAGGAGGGAGCATTATCTCTTATCCATATATAACTGTAAACATGGGCTCAAATAATATGCACGAACAGCTATAACTTTTCAGGTAATTAGAGTAGTATAATAATAGGAGAATCTATGTACATCGTTTGGTTCTTTTGGGCAAAAGAGGTTAATGTAAACAATAAATAACAACTGCGAAGAAATCTTTTGTTGTTGTTGCTGTTTTTAGGTACTGAGGCTTCAATTCTAGATCTTCTGCTTATTGGCATGCTCTTAACCAAATCCTCTACCTATTTTTGCATTTGTTGTTTTTTGTTATTTTTTATTGTGAAAATACCTTACAGAGGGGTTACAATTACATGAGCAAGGTAATGAGTAATTTTCTTATCAAACATTGTTGCCTCCTCCTTTGCTTCCCCTTCCCATCCCTTCCCATCTCCCTCCCCCAAACCAAAGTTGTAAAGTTCATTTTTCAAAAGAATGTCTTGTACATCTCATTATTTCAATGGGTCCACCTGTATCCCTGTTGAAACGATTTGTTTTTTCCCTTCCTCTCCACAAAGTATACCAACATCAAATACAGTGAAAACAGGGGTTATATCTTAGGGGAGGGACATACAAAGCAACAAAGAGATCGTCTTATAAATATGTTAGAAACAATATTAAGAAAGAAAAAATATTTGAATCCTTATCCTAACATCAACTTATTTGACAGTTTCTGCTTGTCTCAGACATATACTAGATATTGCAAATAAGGGAAACCATGAGACCTATGTTTCTTTGGGCCTGCCCACCTCACTGAATACTGAATAGAATTTTGTCCAAGTCTTTCCATTTTGTAACAAATGGGGCAATGTCATTCTTTCTGATGGAGGCATAGAATTCCATTGTGTATATATACCACATTTTCTTGATCCATTCATCTACTGAGGGGATATGGGTTGGTTCCACATCTTAGCTATGGTAAATAATGCTGCAATAAACATAGTTGTGCTGGTAGCACTAGCATGGTCTTGTTTGTGATCATTTGGGTAAATGCCCCAAAGTGGGATTGCTGGGTCATAGGGGAGCTCTATGCAGAGACTTTTGTGGAACCTTCATATGACTTTCCAAAGTGGTTGAACAAGTTTACACTCACACCAACAATGCAATAAGGTTCCCTTCTGTCCACATCCCCTCCAGCATCTGTTGTTATTAGAGTTCTTGATTATAGCCATTCTAACTGGGGTGAGGTGGTATCTCAGTGTTGTTTTGATTTGCATTTCTTTTATTTCTAGAAAGGTTGAGCATTTCTTCATGTGTCTATTGGCCATCCTTCTTTCCTCTTCAGAGAAGTTTCTCTTTAAATCTTTAGCCCACTTATTTATTGGACAGTAATTTCTTGGAGGATTTGTTGTTGGGGGATTTAATTTTTTTTTGAGTTCCAGGTATATTTTAGATATGAGACCCTTGTCCGTTACATGACTAGTGAAGATCTCTCAATACGTGGGCTTTCTATTGATCTTGCTAGCTATGTCCTTTGCCATGCAGAAGTGCTACAATTTAATGCAATCCCATTTGTCCAACCTTTCGTTGATTTGTTGTGATTCTGGGTCTCTTTTAAGAAAATTTTGGCCTCTGCCAAGGAGACCAAGGGTTTCTCCTATTCCATCTTGTAATGTTTTCACAGTGTCTGCTTTGACTTCGAGGTCTTGGATCCCTTTGGAGTTGATTCTGGTGCACGGTGATATATAAGGATCTAGCTTCATTTTTCTATAAGCACCATTTACTGAAGAGGCTGTCTTTTTTCCATTCTATATATTTAGCACCTTTTTCAACGATTAGATGGCTATAGGTCTGTGGGTTCATTTCTGGGTTTTAAATTCTATTCCATTGGTCCTCAGGTCTGCTCTTGTGCCAGTACCAAGCTGTTTTGATTACTGTGGCTTTGTAGTAGAGTTGGAAATTTGGTATGGATATTCCTGCAGCACTGTTCTTTTTGTTAAGAATCGTTTTTTGCTATTTGGGTACTTTTATTGTTCCACATGAATTTTTGGATTGCCTCTTCTATTTACTTGAAGAATGAGGTTGGAATATTGATAGGTATCACATTGAATTTTAGATAGCTTTGGGAATTATTGCCATTTCCACGATGTTGATCCTTCCTAGGAGCATGGGAGGTTTTTCCACTTTCTAAGTTCTGTTTTGATTTCCATTTTCAGGTTTTTAAAGTTTTCATCATAGAGGTCCTTCACTTATTTGTTGTTTTTGATAAAAGGTTCCATCTATACACCCAGACTTGCCTGGAACATGGTTCTCATATTTACTTTGGGTGGCTTATATGACAAAAACATACCACCAGGTTCAGTTTTTATTGATGAGGTCTTGTGACCTTTTTACACAGACTGACCCAGAAATTCAACCCTCATATCTCAGCTATCTCTTGAGTATATAGAATTGAAGGCATGAGTCACTGAGGCTGGCAAGAACCATTGTCCTTGAAAATAAGATTATAGAGATATGCTAACAGGAGCAACATCTCAGTGTCAAATCAACAGAAACATGTAAAAGAATTGCAATCATTTAGAAGGGATACTATAAAAAATGAAGGTATTAGTTTTGGATTAAAAATGAAGGTTTGGATGGATCTAATGACTCAAATGATTAAGAAAAAAAGAATGTTTATGGAAACAAGAGGAGTTATTCTGGAACCCAAATATAATATTTATATATCTATAATACATATAATAACATATAATAACAAAATATGGGCAAACTTCATATGAATGATGTGATCCAAACAGGTAACTTCCTAGGATTTCATAGGACTAGAAAAACTGTATAAATTATTCACTATAACTCATTTGTCTCCTGTATAGGATACTTTTGAAATCCTTGTTATCTCAGTGCTTTGTGTGATCTGATGACGGATTGCAATGTTAAATATTTTCTCTTCTTGCCTACAGTATAATATTTTTCTTCTGAGAGACATGGAATACTAAATGTCATGGCTGTGATTACTGCTACCAATAACTTCTATTACATAAATTAACCCATTATTAACCATCATCCTACTCTCCTAAAATGCCATATTAGAAAATACGTTAAATGAATTTAATACTGGAAATTTTTTCATCAAGAGCCTGATGTTGGGAATTTCAAACTCACTGAGCAACAAAGAAAATTTTTATGGAGAAGAAAGATTTTCCTAAATTCATTCATACTGCCTATTCTGTTAAACCCCTTACTCTTTTAATATGAATTTGAACTATTTAATGAAATCAGTGATGAAATGTCTAAGTAGAATGGAAGATAGATACTCTACCATAGATTCTTCTGCTGCATTTCATTCTAATCAGCTCCATGCTGAGAGAAACATTATTCTCTTTGAAATTCATGAAGGATGACCTATTTACTATTGTATGCTCCTTTCTGAATGCAGAAAACCTGTAGAGTGACCACTGAATGTCTTAGAGGTGTCCACAGACCAAGCTAACCACTGGGGTGAAACATCTTCATAGTTGAACTGATTCAATCCTGTGTTACTAATTGGGTGCAATATTCCTGCTAGAGATTTTTGCCTGTTTTTCTCCTTATCAACTTTACAAATGGATTTTGTTTTATGGGATAATGGGAAGTAGGATATGCTTCCTCAACAAGAGATGTCTCAGCATTGGAGAAAACAGGATTGCTTTCTGACAATATCTTGCCCTCTCTTCTGAAGTAAGCCATAAAATAATTCTCTAATCTTTCTGTAAAGTTGGTCATGAGGCTTTAATTCCAGAAGAATTCTCTGTATACATATAGAATAAAATCAAAAAACAAAAAAAGTGCTACAAAGAATCTGAATTAGCAAGTCTTGTGTTTAGTCACTCTTCTCTAATTTATAATAATTAAGTCATCTTTTTTTCTTCCAATCACAGTTTGGCATGGTTTTCCATAATATACATTCATTTTTTCATTGTTTGTTTGTTTGTTTTTGGTCTGGATTTCCTTTTCTGAAGGTCCTGCTGGTGCATGCAACCTATTTTAAATAGGGGTCTAGCTCAGTGGTTGAGTAAATCGGTTCAGAATAAGTAAAATACTAGTTGTAATCCCCAGATATACAAAAACTAATGAACTTCAAAAAATGTATTAAATAATGTTGTACTCAAGGTCTGTCATGAACCTAGTAGTGGGAAATACAAACAAAACAAAATCCTCTTCTCTTTCTCATCAATATAAAGATTTCAGCTGCCACTTTTCAAAGTCTAAATGTCACCAAATATAATAGATCTCCCTATTCCTCTGAATTTTTCGGCAGATTGTCTGGGAAGTAATGATGGTTTTCTAGAAAGACTGCTGTTGACTTGTTCATCTAAGCACTCTCTAAAATGGCTGTTCTTCAATAATTCTCTGTAATGACTGGATGGAAATTGTGCATCTGTGCTTTTATTGATGGCTATTTAAACAGTCTTATTATTTTTTCACATTACAATTTTTAAAAAAATTTTTTGGTTGTAACTACTAACCACTGCTACCTAAACACACATCCAGAAAATATTTAATGATTGCTTTCTAACTGCTAAGAATTATGCTATAGTGGCTCATCAAGGAAGCAAATGTTGGCTTTAAACTCAAGCATGAATTAATTCAATGTTTTCTTAAAAATTAAAATGCCTCCAATAATGTAGAATAAAGTGAAAGATATATTGGTAATATGCAATGAATTGACAGACTTCACAGTAACATGGAACTAGAAGAAGTTGCCCTAAGAAAATGATAATTGAACCTAAGTCTGATACAGAGTACAAAGTAAGCAGGGAAGAGGTAGAGCATAGGCAAATTTTGTGTTGCAAGAGGAAGCATACATTATTGAGAATTAACTAAAAGCAAGAGCAGAGCCAAAGGTGAAGTAATTTGCAGAATCAGCAATGAGGGATTGTCAGAGATTTTTTAGGCTTTGCCTTGAATCCTAATAAATCAATGAAGCATTTTATGCTGAATTTGGAGGATATAACTAGAAGATGATTCTAACTGTGATGCATAGAAATAGAGGAAGGAGTACAGACAAGGCAACTAGTGGTTACAGCATTAAGGATGATTAGATGGCAAATTGCAATAGAAATGATTGGTGAGTGTAGATTTATCACACGCAATAAAGGCAGATTCTAGATAGGTGCAAAAAGTAAAATCTTCAAAGATCATAATTTTTGTTTTGGACATGTTAAATTCAGATACCTTTGAAATTTTTAGATAAAAATAAGAGAAAGTTGTTTAATCATGTTTTTAGTTTACAAAGGAAGTTCGATTCCAGAAAACATCTATAGTGCCTACCCAGTTACCTACTAAATACAGATATGCTAATTGATTTATAAGTATGGAATAATTTCATCTTTGTGACTAGCATATAAGTACCATTATGAATATTCTTTTTAAATTAATGAGAACACTTAAGCAAAAGAGTTTAAACTTTTACCACAATAGCAAAATTAAGTGGGTAGACCTAAAACTTGAAGTCAGGCAGTTTACATC
This sequence comes from Dipodomys ordii, assembly GCF_000151885.1. Classification (NCBI taxonomy): domain Eukaryota; kingdom Metazoa; phylum Chordata; class Mammalia; order Rodentia; family Heteromyidae; genus Dipodomys; species Dipodomys ordii. The sequence goes on along the minus strand of NW_012267289.1, from coordinate 303,107 downwards.
AGAAAATGTATTAATATTCTTTATTATTATATGATCAACTTCTCATATATGCCAATTATTAAGGAGTATTTATTGATTAATGGGCTTTCAGAGATTCTTACATTTAAATATAAGAAGATGGATGAAAAAATTATACGAAGCAGTAGAATATGAAAAAATATGAAGAAATTCAGGAAAATATGATATTTACAATAAGTAAAGGTACAGTATTTTAAGAAGTAGAAGATGTAAAATACTCTGAAGAAGTCAAGTGAGATAAGATTTATGTTTCAGACTCAAATCTTGGTTTGAAAGTAGGTTTCATTAGGAAATATGGAGGTTAGTTTTGAAGGAATTAAGAAGTTGAGTGGAAAATACAAAAGAGGAGATTAAAGTTTCTACTCCTAAACTTTGATTTACATGAGAAAAGTAAATTTGAGTAATAGAGCAGATATGGATTATGTAATAGTTGCTTTAATGATAGAGATTAGAGGTGTGTTTAAAATGTAGGGATCTGTTTGAAAGGCAGAAATTGGGGATCAAGGCAAATTGTTAATGTAGTTCAGAAGACAGACCCTTTTCTAGAATTTATCCCTTTTCTTTCACTAACTCCATTTTTGTTTGCCTACTTGACTTCTCCATTTCTTGTCTTTTTACTGTATGTTTCCAAAGGTCAGAATAAGCGTTGTTATATTCTTTATGTAAATTTAATTTTTGGCAGTCTTATCTGAATTGTTTTAACAAATTTGTAGTCAATTATTAATCTTTTGTTCACTTATGCTTTGTTCACACTCTTCCTGACTTCCAAACATGATTAACTAACCATTTTTAAATTTCTTTAGGTGAAAACCTTTGACATTATTCTTGATCTTTGTCTTTTCTTTCCTTTCTATTCCAGTCTACCAGTAAAAACCCCAAGTCTAGTTTGAAAATATCCAGAGTATAACAAGTTTTACCATTTCTACTATTCCTAATTCAGTCCAGATTTAATCATCTCTTATTTGACCTAATGAAAGACTCTCTTTTCTTCCAGCATCTATGTATCTTTGTTAAGTAACTTTGAACAAAAATGCCTAGGATTATTCCCTGAAAAATGAACAAAATAATGTTTGGACATTTTTTAATTCTGCAAAATGTATTTCATATAATGTGAAATACATAGATGATACGTTTGCAGTGAAGTGAATAATGATACGGAATTTACATTCTATATTTCTTGAAAAAATAAAACATCTATCATTTCTGCTCATCTTCATATATAGCTTCATACTGTATCATTGATACCAATAAACATGTGTGCAAATTTCTGGAACTTTCATTCCTTTCCTTTTGTCTTTTTTGCCATTAAAATCACATTAACTTCTGTTTTACTTGTTGTTTTTACTTTTTTACCTCCAGACAGAAAGATAGGATAATAATGTAGTTCACCTGGCTAGTTATTCTTCACTGACTAGAGTTTTGTGTTGCCTGTTATTTAATGCCAAAAGGTACTATTTGATAAATTGTGTCTAATAAATTTTGTGCTAGAGCGAAATCACTTTTGTGATGTCAAGTACTCTACCATTAGATATTGTAAGATGCAGAAGAATCCTCATGTTGATTTTGAAGTAAGTTCATCTCAACATGTTGATGGCCACATACATTCTCCATATACATTCATATAGCCAATTACTTTTTAAAAAATATTGTAAAAGTGATGTACAGAGGGGTTAAATTTACATAAGTCAGATAATGAGTCCATTTCTTTTTGAACAGTAACTCTGACCTCTCCCTATACTTACTCTGGCATGTGGGCGCTTGATAACTAGAATTACTGTTTGTGCTTTGAACCATAGCTCTTCATCTGTGCTTGTCTCATGACACTTGGCTCATTTGGGTAGCAGGTAGTTTGTGTTTGTGTTGTCCTTCAGACCACACTGTAAACTTTTCAACAGCAGAAAGCAGCATGCTATAAATATTTATGGGATTGAATTGAATATCTCAGAGAACCAAGTGAATAAGAATGAATTTTGATGATTATGATTTTATGGTGTACTGTAGGCCCAGGAGATGAAGAAATCTGTTTAATTTTTAATTACATTTGGGATGTTGTGAGTATCTAATACATATTTATTGGCTGACAGACAGGGCAGGCTGCACAATAAGGAAACCAGAACAGTTAAGTTAAAGTTGCAGAACTTTCCTCCTCCTTCTTCTTCTTCTTTTTTTTTTTTTTGGCTAACATTCTTTTCCTGTGTTCACAACTAAATTTTGTTCAAATGCTCTCCCGCGCGAGGAGTAAGTGATGAGGAAAATGACCCTCCTATTGTAATCAGTGTGTGAATGACCACAGTTGGTTTAAGTTATGGGAAAGAACAGTTATCAAAGGAAATAACTAGATGTTGTTATTTGTTTTATTATTTGTTATTTTGTCTGAAAGTGAAATCTTTTGCCATAAAAGGACTTGATTTGGAAGTGGATAGCATATGCAAAGATAGATCACTTAAATTGCTTTCTCAAATGGGTGAGGTAATCCTGCAAAAACAAAAGAAAACATTCACATGAATGAGAAACAAAATAGAGAAAAATTGATTTTCTGACTGTTATTCCCAACCAGCTACTCATAAATATAACAAAGTAGTCTACAGGGTCATCCATAGAATTGATTCTGTAACTCTGATATCAATAGTGTGATACATGAAAGAATCAATGTTCCAATCTGTTGAAGTACTATGAAGCAAAGCTATCGGTAGGTTTTTTTCTTCTATGGCCTCTACCTCCATGGTGAATCTTGCAGAACTGATGGTTAAACCAATAGTCACTTTAAGGTGGATAGTATTTCATTTCAAATAACTTTTCCCACAATATTGACTGGAAAGATAGTACTGTTATGATAACTATACCTCATCTCTAGGTTTAAAGAATCTGAAGGAAATCTTAGAAGAAATAAAATCTGGCCCATTTGATACTGAATTTTTTTCTGGAAAATAGCATTGTTTGGGTCATGTTGCAAGCAGGATAGTAAGAAAAAATGTATGCTGTTATTGGCTATGCATGTTTTGTTCAATTCTAGTATAGAAATAAATTAATAAACTGCTCCAATAGTGTGTTTTACTTTTAAATCAGTCTCAAGCCATTGTCCTTGAAAAAAACACAAAAATTGGAGTGATATGTATTTCTGTGGTGATTGAAGTGGGTGAGAATTGCAGTTTGAAGCTAGCCCTGTCAGGAAAGTCAGTGAAGTGAGACTCTTATCTCCAATTAACCATCAAAAGGATAGAAGTAGAGCTGTAGATCAAGTGGTAGGATGCTAGTTTAGAGCAACAATGTTCAGGAACAATATGAGTTCAAATCCCAGGATCAGTATGCACATAAAGTGACGAATTATGACAGAAGTTTCAGTTTTTCCTCATCACTTCCTAGTCATGGGATAGAAGTGAAGGATTTAGGTATCTGGCTCATCAGTAGAGATTAGGATTTCAGGGTTTTTTTCCTATATGAGGCTCTATAAAAATAATATTGGGGGGCTGGGAAGGTGGCTCAGTGGTAGAGCACTTTCCTTGCATGCATGAGGCCCTGGGTTCGATTCCTCAGCACCACATAAGCAAAAAGAAAAAAGCCAGAAGTAGCACTGTGGCTCAAGTGGTAGAGTGCTAGCCTTGAGCTGAAGAGTTGAGGGACACTGCCCAGGCCCAGAGTTCAGGCCACACGACCGGACCCTCCCCACCAAAAAAGGAAAAAAAATAATATTGGACTTTCATTAATTATTTTGGTAGATCTGTGCAGTCACAAACTGATAGAGAATCCTACTTTTATTTATCTTTAGCTTTAGTTAAAAGAAAACCCACAACATTAGTATATGCAATGCTGTTTGAAGTGCCTTTGTAATAAAATTTCCCAACCCAAGTTGGGAGTATCACCTCTTTTCTTTTTTTTTTTGGTAAGCCATGGGGCTTGAACTCTGGGCCTGGACCTTGTCTCTCAGCTCTTCAGTTCATTGCTAGTGCTCTCCACTTGAGCCACAGCACCAATTCTGATTTTCTGGTGGCTTATTGGAGATAAGAGCCTCATGGACTTCCCTGCCTAGGCTGGCTTCGAACCACGATCCTCAAATCTCAGCCTCTTTAGTAGGTAGGATTACAGTCATGAGCACTGGTGTCCAGCGAAGTATCACCTCTTAATTGGGCGGTTGACTGTGAAGAATTCAGTACATTCATTTCTGCAATACTTAAAAATGAGTAAGACACATTTGATTCATATGTAAAAAGAAAACAATCTTCAAATAGAATTTGACTGTTTCTTGCAGCCTAGGCTTATCTATTACTAGTTCTTACACGAATGAGATTTGGTGTTTTTTAGGGACTAGCTTCACTTTAGCCTGTTTTCCTCCCTTACTATTCTTAAGTAAACTACTATTACCTTTGTAGAGACAAGGGAAATTTATTCTGCTCTGCTATCAAGTTCATCTTAAATGCAGTTGGCAGAGTGGAAATGAATGTCCTCGGACATTATTACCTGAAGGTTATACATTTGATATGTTTATATGTCTTCCTAGGCATAGCAATTAAGACATTTCAACTTCCTCTGCTAGAAAACTGCTTAGAATGATCTGCTAAAATCAACAACAATGCCTGTGGTCATTGTCTTATGGAGTAAATAGTTCAATTATAAAACAAATTGCAGAAATAGAAAAACATGACTGAATATATTTTAATTAGAGCTGTCTCACTAATAGAGTGTTCCCTGAATAATCTGGATAATAAGATTTAGCTAATCTTTTTATTTCTTTAAGATGATATCCTGGCTGGGGTCATTATTAGTGGAGATTCAAGCAGGTGTCTTAAGGTTGTGCACTACAAAGCACATAGAGCCAGGAGCCGTTCTAAGCATTTGACCTTTATTAGTGAACGTATTCCTTACCAGCACCATAGAAGATCAGCACCCTCATTTTATAGGGAAACAATTAAATTATTGTTCCAAGAAGAAGCAGTTCAATTCTTTCCAAAGTTGAAATTATTAAAGACAGAGTAACTCACTCCCTACAAGGAGCTCTGCATCTCAGAGATCAGCAACCTAATATTTGAAATGGGATTGAAACAGTCCCCCTTGTAAAAGTATATAACTTTAGAAGATGGCAAACAGAAAATCCTTTGGAAGAAAATAGTGTTAGATTAATTTTTACAAATGATAATGTTCAAACTCTAATTCCCAGTTCCTAGAAATGGAACCTCTTTTGAAAATAGGGTATTTGTCATTGTAATCAAGATATGATGAAGCTATATTGGGTTAAGGTATGCTCTACATTCAATGCGGGTAGAAAGAGGCAAGAATTATTAAGGTTTTAAGAAAGATTGTGGCTTCACTGGTACCAAGATTTATATATCTAACCTTCAGAAATTAAAAAAATATGCTTAAATATGTTTTAAATCTTAAGATTGCAAATGTACTTTGTCACTTAACTCCTGTTACATCTCTCAACTTACAAATAATTTTTAAAAATGCAGCATCTCAATTCATTATGCATTTTCACATGGGTATTGTACTTGCTTGCCTGGAATAGTCTTTCAAATACAAATGAGGCCAATTTGGACACTGTTCAGCTTGACGACTTGCATATTGCTTCCTTTCCAGGTATGACTTTGAGTCTAGTATCTGTAGCTGAGTGACTTAGTGATTCCTACCTGTAATCCTAGATACTGAGGAGGCTGAGATTTGAGAATCAGGGCTTATAGCCAAACAAACAAATCCACAAGCCTCTATTATCCAGTTACTCAGCAAACACACACACCAGAAGTAGAGGCATTGTTCAAGTGGGAGAGCACCACCCTACATGAAATAAGCCTAACAGGAAGTCTTGAGTTTGAGCCTCACTAGTAGAACACACACACACACACACACACACACACACACGAATATGACTCTTCTTCTTTCCCTAAAGTTCCTTCTCTCTTGAACAGCATCTTTCTCAACTTTATCCCAGTGTTTGTCTAACTGCTCATTAAGCATTTCTTTATTTTACTTCTTCCTAACAAGTATAATGACTTTGAGGTTAGGAATCATGTTGAATTCAGTTTAGTGTTTTAAACACTTTTCTCATGTTTGGAACTTAGTGCTCAAAAGATGTCTTTTGAATAAATGAATATATAAAACTTCCACCTTCAAAATAACTCTGTTCACCAGTTGTACAGACTGAGCTCATTTTTCACTGAGAAACTCAGCTATAACTTGCATATCTTCCCTTTCATCCTCGGTGGAATGTACTAGATTTGAAGTTCTCTTATTTGAAGAAGGATTTCAAATCCTCTTTAAACTTAGGGTTTTCACATGATCTCTTTTCATGATTGTAATGTGTATTCTCATTTCCACTGATTTCCCAAACATGTTGGGACCACTTGAACATTCTAAGATTTAGGATTTCTGATCTGCTTTCTTCCTTAAGTTACAACTATACATCTCTTTCTTTACCAAGATATAAACTCATTACACTTGTTGATTTGCTCCCCACTGAAAACTTGATGTTTCCAATGTGGTAGACGGGATAAAAATTATCACCCTCCCCCACATACACATGAAAAATCAAAATGAAACCCTTTGACAATTACATAAAGTGCAAATATTTCAATAAAGTTTTAAAACAAAGAGTTTTCATCATTTGTTTCTGTATTAGTGCTGTGCTGTCTGTTCTCTGCCCTCTAGTGAGGTTTACCTGGTAGATTTCCTGAGTTTCTTTCCTTAATGTTTTGTTATTAGCTTTTACTCACCATTTCATATTTTGACATAGATCTTCACTATTCTGTAAAATTTCCTTCCAATCATGAATTTCTTCTTGTTTGCAAACAATTTTTAATTACTGATAATATATTTTTAATGTAATTAAAATGGAAACAAATTTACTATATACCTGAAGATGTAATGATTTTTTTGTCCATTCATTGGAGATTTTGTTGCATGTTTCCTGATCTTTGTCTCAATCAGATGGAAAAGTCCTATAACTACCATTAGGGATTTGTAGCTTTAATTTCTTAACCAAACACAGCTATTATACATTTAACCACTTCTTAGTTCAACTTGCCTTTCGGTTCTTGTTTTGATTTGTACAATAAAATTCTTAGGTATAGCCTTTAATATACTTTATATTTCCCATTGACTATATTTTCTTTCCATATCTGTAAAATTTGGCCTATTTAAAACTTGTTTAAACACTTTGAAAAGCAGTATTGATGTTCCTCAAAAGACTAAACATAGAGCTCCACTAAAAATCTCACATCTGGGCATTTACCCAAATGACCATAAACAAGGCCATACTAAAACTACCAGCACAACTATGTTTAGCATAGCATTATTCATAACTAAGATATGGAACCAACTCAGATGCCTTGCAGTAGATGAATGGGTTAAGAAAATACATATATATATATATATACATACATATACATATATATATATTTATATGTATTCTATGCTTCCATCAGAAAGAATGACACTGTCCATTTGTAAGGAAATGGAAAGACTTGGGAAAAATCTTATTAAGTGAAGTAAGCCAGACCCAAAGAAACATAGGTCCCATGGTTTCCCTTATTTGCAATAATTAATATACATTTAGGATAATACTGGCAAATGAGCAGAATAGCTCAATAGCTATGCTTATATGATGATATAAGATTATGCTAAGTGAAATGAACTCCAAGATATGGACATAAGAGGTTTTTCTTTGCTGTTGTTTTTAACGTACTATGTAATTTCTTGCTTCTTTTGTATGTACTACCCTGAATGCTGTTACTGTATTTGATTCTGTTACCTTGGGTATTGTATACACATTTATCTGACTTAGGGAAGGGAAATAGAAAAACAAAATGGTGAAACAAAGGACAAAGAGGGAACCAATGCAACAGTGATACTCACAAGACAATATGTTGGAAATGATCTGCACAACTTAGAGGGATAGGGGGAAGGGAAAGTGGGAGAAAAATGAGGGAGGGTCTAACAATTTCGACAAGAAATGTACTTATTACCTTACTTATTTAACTGTAACCACTCTTTTATCACCTTGACAATAAAAATAAATAATATAAAATATTTTGATTTTCTTTTCATTTCTTATCCCACAAGACACTAATTTTCTTTATATAGGAGCACAGTAAATTCAATAAAAATTTAATAACATGTAGGGAGAATGCTCTCAAGAGCTCATGGTATATACCACAAAATTCAAGAAAGTAAAGAAAGAAGTGGATTTAAGGGGAAGAAGTGAATTTAAGCATTGAGAAGGGTGGGCACTGATCAGGATGCATTGTATTCATAAACTGCTTTGTTACAGGGTACTTCCTTTGTAAAACTGCTTAAGGATAATTTTTTTAAAAAGATACAGTTTCCCAGATATTAAGTAGGAAAGTGGAGACACTGTTTCTGATTAGTATATCTTCAAAGTTCATTCTCTTTTATTATGTCAAAATAAGAAAAATTTACCAGAGTGTTAGGAAGAAAATTCCTAGACTGTTCAGGAAAGAGCAAATATTTAACCAATTGATAGTCTATTTCACAACTTGAAAGGTCTTTAATAAGAAGTGAAGTTCAGAATGTTAACACTGACGTTAATAAAAATATTAAATATTTTGACCCTAAGATAGTGATTGCTGAACTTCACATTATGTTATTTAATTATTATTATGACTCTATTTAATGATATTTTTCTATTACAGAGACCTCCACCTAAGAAATCAATCATTTTAGAGCTTTCCTCTACATAAATCCAAGTATCACTTCAATTTCTATTTTGAATTAGTGTGTTCTGGATATTTAGTTTTAGCAATCGACTATGTGTATTAATGTGATAGACAAATATTCACACTTGATCCTGTACACTGTTTTATATTTTTAGATGAGCAGGAAGCACAATCCAGGCAACTTGTATAATTGTATGTGAAACATAGCAGGAATTTACTCTTTTACACCTCCTTTATTGCTTCATGTCCCCATTGTTCATTATTGTTTCCTGGCAGACCAGAAACTTCCATATCAGAATTTCACAGGAGAGGGGGGGGGGAAGGAGAGAGAACTCTTTTTTAAATTTTAATTTCAATTTTTTTATTGTGAAAATACTGTACAAAAGGGGTTACAATCACATGGGCAACATAATGAGTACATTTCTTATCAAGCATTGTAGGCTTCTCCTTTATTTCCCCTTCCCATCCCTTCCCAACTTCCCCCTCCCCGCCCCCCTCAATCCTCCCCGCTACCCCCACCTCCCAGCACCAAAGTTATAAAGTTCATTTTTCGACATAACGACTCACAACCACCTCACCCCAGTTAGAATGGCAAAAATCAAGAACTCTAAAAACAACAGATGCTGGAGGGGATGTGGACAGAAGGGAACCTTACTTCATTGTTGTTGGGAGTATAATCTTATTCAACCACTTTGGAAAGTAGTATGGAGTTTCCTCAAAAGACTCTACATAGAGCTCTCCTATAATCCAACAATCCCACTTTTGGGCATTTACCCAAATGTTTACAAACAAGACCACACTAAAGCTACCAGCACAACTATGTTTATTTCAGCATTTTTTACCACAGCTAAGACATGGAACCAACCCAGATGCCCCTCAGTAGATGAATGGATCAAGAAAATATGATATATATACACAATGGAATTCTATGCCTCCATCAGAAAGAATGACATTACCCCATTTGTTAGGAAATGGAAACGCTTGGAAAAAATGATATTAAGTGAAGTAAGCCAGGCCCAAAGAACCATAGGTCCCATTGTTTCCCTTATTTGCAATATCTGGTATATGTCTGAGTCAAGCAGAAAAGGTCAGATAAGGTGATGTTAGGGAAATGAACCCTTAGATATGTATCCAAATGTTTTTTTTTTTCTTTCATGCGATTGTTTCTAACACATTTATAAAATTATTTCTTTGTTGCATTGTATGTCCCTCCCCCACAGTATAACCCCTACTTTCACTGTATTTGATGTTGGTATAATTTGTGGAGGGGAAGGAGAAAAAATCGTTTAAATAGGGATACAGGTGGACCCATTGCAACAATGAGATGTACAAGTCGTTATGTCGAGAGAGAACTCTTGTAGGTTCAGATATTGAGAAAAACGTAATGTCTCCATTTGAACCCAATTATGGATGGGAGTCAATACTTCAAAACTTACCATAACTGCATGTGACCGTCTTCATTGAATATTGCCAAGGTAAAGACAGAACACTTTATGTTGGAAATCTTTTTTACCCTGTACTGGGGATTGAACACAGGGCCTCAAAACTGCTAGAGAAATATCATGCCATTGAGATACATCCCCATCACTAGAAATATCTTTCAACAATAGATCTTAGGGAATGGCCAAGTGATACATGTCTGTAAACTTGGCTCTTTGGAAGGCAGAGGTAGCAGGACCAGAGTCAGTGACAAGTTTAGGACAAAGCACTAGATCATATATTAGAAACAAACTAAAAAGGGAGTATGGCCAAAGATATGCTGAAATGTTGTCACATCCTAATCCTTCCTTCTTTGTCCCTTTACTATGTTTCTCTCTTTGGTAGATAGGGAGAGTGGCCCTGACATGTGGAAATAAACTGGATTTGGGCCTTGTGTCTAAAACAATTGATTTCAGCATTGTCAAGCCATTTCAGGAGAAAATGTACACATTAACATTAACAAACTATTAATCAAACTAATGAGATAGAAGACACCAATTAATGAAGTCAGAAGCCAGGTGCTGGTGACTCACATGTATAATCCTAGCTACTCAAGAGGCTGAGATCTGATAATAGCAGTTCAAAGCCAGCTAGGGCAGAAAAGTCTATAAAACTCTTATCTCCAATAAAACCTAACAAGAAAAAGCAGGAAGTGGTACTGTGGGTCAAATGGTAGGTAGAGTCATAGCTTTGAGCAAAAGAAGCTAAGAGACAGCCCCTGACCCTGAGATCAAGCACCGGGACCAGCAAAATAAATAAAACTTAAAAATTAAGAAAAATAATAAAGTCAGAAATGAAAATGTAATATTTGGAGAGTTATCTCTGAAATCCAGTGGAATATAAATGATTTTGAAAACTTCTATTCCAAGTAGTTGGAAAACCTAGAAGATAGAGATCAATTTTGGGGCATATATGACCTACCAAAATTGAACCTAGAGGACTGAAAATCCTAAATTGAATAAAAACTTAAGAAAACAAAGTAAAAATACACTAAAGATACCTAAACACACAAGTCATTATTTACTTAAAATTCTAATATTCCACAGACATAATATAGATGATAGATTTTACTTACAGCAAATAACCAAACATTGATAATTCACATAAAAGAAGTATTAACTTGTTAAACATTTGAAAATAATTAATACTCTTATCATAAAATAGTTATTTATTTAGAAATTACCAAATCCCTAAGATTTAAGACTAGCATTACTACTAGCATTACTCTCCTTTTCCCTTTCTAACGATGATTTACATTCAACTTTTCAACTGTTTTCACCTTCAAAGACATATTACTTGATTTCAAACAATTGTATCTTGAAGGTTCAGAGAAGATCTAGAAATGAATCAATTTTTTTTCAAAAATTTTAAGGTTTGTAGAAAGATCAAATTGATGCTGTTAAGTAGAGCATTGTGTAATGATAGAAATTTCATATTTTTCAGTTCTCAATATTAGCAGCAGGTGGCTATTGAGCTATTGAAATGTTTTTCCCTTCATAAATTTTTAATGTTACATAATTATAATAATTTTGAATTACATTTTTACCATGTAAACTGTATTACACATTGTAGATATAGAAACTTCTATCAAGTAGTTGACCTTTCTATTTTTATTCCTGCTTCGCTAAAATTATGCAGATTTTTTTCAATTTAATATATAAAACACTATTCAAGGAGACATAACTATCACCACTATAATTTAAGAAACAATTAGAGTTTGTATTATATACTATGAAAACATTAGCAATGTATTTTCTTTGATATTTGCTGAAATATAAAGATCTATTTTCAAAAAAGTGTCTCAAACAGTGATGAACATTGCACACATATAATTATGTTACCCAAAATAATTTGCTTTCATAATAGTTTCTTTTATATGATCACTACTTTCAACTTTTAATGACACTCCTTTTTTAAATGAATGATTTTTTATAAAGACATCCATTACACTTTCTAGGGCCAATTGACTTCTTGTTGAGTGTCTGCATTTAAAAATACATTTCCCAATATTTATTTCAAGGCTTGTAATGATGAAGGGCTCACTTGATTACAATTCATGTTTCATTTGTTGGTATTTTGAGAATGACAAGCTTTATTTTCTGAAACAAAATAACATAAAATCTGTCAGAAAACTGAGACATTTATTATTGTTTTAAGCCAATTCCTATCATAGGAATTGACTCAAAATGTATATGAACTGTGAGTGGAGTGGTTGGTATACTCTTATTGTAAGCAAATGCCTCAATATTGACTGAAGGTATATCAGAGCTTCAATAAAAATTTAAACGTTCACCATCAGAGTTTTTAAACTGTGTTTCTCTTGTGGTTTACTTCATCTAAGTTACAATATCTACTGATACCCCATTTCATTTCATTGATATTTCCTCAGGTTTCTGTTTCAAGAAGATGTCAGAATAAAGCAAAGAAAATAAAATTTCAGGCTCAAGAAGTTACAAAAATTAAATTACTGTGTATTCATGTTCAAGATGCTTAAATGAAAAACTAATGTTTGTAGTCATGCTAACTAACCTTACATGATTTTATTTGGCCCAAAGAAATATATAAAATTGGCTTTAACATCTGAAGAGTATAAGAGCAGATAAAGGGCAAACAAAAAAGTCTATAAACTATACATGTGTTATTTAGAACACAAATTGGCTAAGAAATATTAAGCAAATTCTTAAAAGACAAACAATAAAATGTGTATAAAGTGCAGTAGAAAATATGGATCTTTCTTTGAATTGTGAAATCCTTTGAATAGATACATAGGTAGTAGCTTTCTTTTAACTTTCAAAGATCAGAAGTGGCGCTGTAGCTCAAGTGGTAGAGAGCTTGCCTTGAGCTGAAGAGCTGAGGAACAGTTTCCAGGCCCAGAGTTCAAGGCTCATGACCGACAAAAAAAATAAAATAGAATTCAATTTTAAATTTCAAAGATAAATCTTTATTAATAAACAAAATAATTACTCTTTGATGCAAAATGTGTTATAGTTATAATATTAGCTATATTAATATCAATGGGTAAAAAAGTAATCATGCAAATATATAAACAACATTAAGTTGAACATAAAGTGATATTTTAAATGATTACTTGGATTCATGGGCTTATATTAATTTTTAATTAAAAGCATACAATAAGCAATTACAGGGAAAGGTCAGTCTTATTTTTAATATTTTCTCCATATACATAATTACATACTCATGTCTCTGTAGATTAGATTTTACAAGACTAAAATACTTATTATTTGAAGGTCATGTTAAATATAAATGAAGAATATTATATATTACCTTGGATTAGTAATATCTATTCTGCATATTTGTATGTGTGTACATAAGCATATATATGAAAAACTACTATAAAAAGAGATTTTAAAATTCACATTTGCATTTATTTATGCCTTTAATAGAAATGATATTAAAAGGCAACCAGAGGAGCAGTTCTCAAACCAAAGATGTAGTGATATGAGGAAAAATAGTCTTACATATAAAATATATATTATAAATACTATAAAAGGGTATCAGGATTCGGAGGAAGATAGTGGAGGAGAAGCTGGAGGTTAAACAAGCTCTGGCATAGCAAGCAGTTTTAGTGTTCCAGTGAACAGTCCTAGGTAGAGAATCAAAACAAGTGTGCCATCACAGTAAAGATAGTTCGGCCAGAGAGGGAAAATCCAGGTAAGGAGACGGATCTGAGCACTTGCCTTAGCCTTGGCTGTGGTGGTAGCAGTAGCAGCAGTAGCTGCCATACCAACAGAGAGAGTCTGGGACAAAGGGGCCAGACGATGCAGGTGAGCAGATTCTACTCACCACCATGGAGAACTGACATGGAGCAGATATCTTCATCCTGCAGATCACAGACCAGAGATGGCCCAGGAACCAAGACTCTGGAGTGAGTAGAACCCTGACATCCTTACTCCTACTCAGGGAGCAGAGGAGGGAAGGCCACTCCTCTGCTCACCATCAAGATCTCTATCTTTGATACTGACAAAGGCCTGGCTGAGCAGCTAGCTCCAACTCAGGTCTTGGAAGAAAACAAGAGTCATTTAGCAGGTCACAGGAACCTGACCTGACCTGCCAGGCTCAGCTCAACCCAGGGGAAAGTCACCCAGCCCAGCCAGAGGTAGTTCTGCCCCGAGGAGGAGTGACTTTCTTCACTGGGTAAACAGAGCCAGAGGCTGCTCCTCCCTACAGCAGCCTAGACAAACAACTGAAATTCAGTAAACATAAACCCTGAGAATGGCTCCAGGCTGGGCTCTGTGAGTGGTTCAGGAGCTAGCACATCAGGGAAAAGCTACTGTTGGCTGAAAGGCCTCAACCCTACCCAGAACCTAGCCTAATCACAGAATCTCCAAACTAGAGGAAACAGCCATCTCCCTCTTTTGTGATACTCAAAGCAGATCTCCTTCCCACTGTAGCCTGGGAGGAGGATCACAAAATCCTGGGTAAAGCAGAGCATTTTTCTGCCTGCTCAAACAAACTGACTCAAACCACAGGAAAACCAAACATCATAAGCAGACCAAAGACTCCACCAAGAGACTGGTTACAGACACAGGGGAGATACAGGATCTTTCCCTCCCTACCCCCCCCCTCCAATCAAAGAACGCTTTTTTATATACCTTTTTTATTTTTTTAAATTGTTTTGTATTAATTTATTTCTCTAATTTCTCTAATTTTCTATTAATTTATTTTAAGTGTATATGTGTGTATTTCTCCTCAAACCTAATAATTGCTGGGTTGCCAAATCCTTCTTTGCTGTTCTTAGCCCATTAATCCAGATTGCATCTGTTGAACTAGATTGTATCTGCAGCCATTTTGACTGTGCAATTACAGGATTCTGGTTGATGCTTGTCTTAAAATAGTGTTCTAGCACAAAGTTGGTGTTACTTTCATACAAAATGGGCAGAACAAACCAGAGAAACACAAGAAAAATGGCAGGTCCAGGTGTCTGAACTCCCACTCATGATAATCAGGTGACAGAATAGATAATGAATAATACAGAGGAGAGTTATCAAAACCTCTATAAAAACTGCTGGTAAACATGGTGAATGAAAAGATTGAAAATTTGCAAAAGACTCGATGTGAGCATGATAACGAGTGCGAGGAGGCAAACCAAAGATTAATGCAGCAATCTCGGGAGCATGAGGATGCTACTCAAAGATTAATACAGGAACTGAATGAGCAGGCTGAAAACAGCCAAAGAAAAAGACAGGAATTGTGTAAGCAGGCTGAGAACAGTCAAAGAGAATTACAAGAATTGAGTGAACATGAGGAAGCTAATTAAAGAGTAATACAGGAATTGTGAGAGGGGGATGAGGCTAGACAAAGATCAATAGAGGCATTCATGGAATCCATAAACATACAGCTGAAAGAATTCAGGGAGACCACAAAGGGAATGCTGAATGGAGCCCAACAGAAGGAATGGGAGTCCAAGGAAACCATAACCAATCAACTAGGGATTTGAGAATTAACACTGAACACCAAATTAAGGAAGGAAAGAGGTTCATACAAGATGTAAAACAAAGCTCCAACAAAGAATTTGAAGCCATCAAAGCTGACCAATTAGAAGGAAAAGAAATAAAAAACAAAGTAGAAAGTCTTGACAGTAGGTTAGACCATGCAGAAGATCGAATCTCTGGGGTTGAAGACAGCCTAGATATTATAGAGAAAGAACATACAACTATCCAAGACAAATCCAAGAAATATGATAGATCGATTCAATATTTGAAAGATACCATCATCAGGCCTAATCTGAGGATAATGGGTGCAGAGGAGCATCTAGAGACAGAAGTTAATGGTCTAGGAAATTTATTGAACAGGCTCCTAGCAGAGAACTTCCAAAACATGCAAAAAGATAGATCTATTCAGCTACAAGAAACTTTTAGAACCCCAAATAGACCAGACCAGAACATCACATTATAATTCTCACAGGATCATTTCAGGCCAAGGAAAGGATCCTTAAAGTTGTCAAGGAGAAAAGATCAATTACCTATAAAGGGGAACCAATTAGAATCACCTCAGATTTCTCAGTGGAGACAATCAAAGCAAGAAGAGCCTGGAATGATGTATGCCATGCCCTAAAGACAAACAACTATCAACCAAGAATACCGTACCCAGCTAAACTCTCCTTCATAACTGAAGGTCAAATAAAAACCTTCCAAAGCAAAGAAAAACTGAAACAATATTTCTCCACCAAACCAGCCCTACAAAAGATACTTAAAAATGTCCTACACATAGAAAACCAACAAGACAACAATAAAGGTCAAGAAACTGCATCCAAACTGAGAATCCAAGAACCATAGGAAGAACCCAGTTGCCCCCAAGAAGGTGGATAACATGGCAGGAACTACCAAACACCTCTCAGTCCTAACTCTGAACATTAACAGACTTAACTCTCCAATTAAGCGACATAGACTGTCTAGTTGGATTAAAAAGCAAGTTCCTTCTATTTGCTGCCTTCAGGAGTCACACCTTGCCCATAAAAACAAACATATTTTGAAAGTGAAAGGCTGGGACAAAATCTACCAAGCAAATGGCTCCCATAAATGGCAGAAGTTGCAATCCTAATATATGATAAAATAGACTTCAAATTAAAATTAGCAAGAAGATATAAACAAGGTCGCTACATAATAAGTAAGGGATCTCTCCTTCAGGAGGATATTACAATTCTAATATCTATTCACTAAACAACAGAGCACACAAATTTATCCAAGAAACACTACTTTCGCTCAAATCTCACATAGATCCAAAGACATTAATTGTTGGGGACTTTAACACACCACTATCCCTACTAGATAGATCAACTCAGCAAAATCTCAAGAGAAACCGCAGATATAAACAACTGCATAGATCAACTAGATTTATCTACCATATACTACATCCAGTAGCATCAGAATACACGTTCCTCTCAGCAGCACATGGAACATTTTCCAAAATAGACCACAATTTAGGTCACAAAGCAAACTTGTCCAAATTCAGAAACGTTGAAATTATCCCTTGAGTTCTCTCAGACCACAAGGGAATCAAATCAGAACTCAACACCAAAAGCCACCAAAGAAAGTCCTGTAACACATGGAGGCTGAACAACACACTTCTGAATCACGAGTGAGTCATGGAAGAGATTAGAAAGGAAATTCAAATGTTCATGATATTCAACAAAAATGAACACACAAATTACCAGCTCCTCTGGGACACAGTGAAGGCACTACACAGAGGCAAGTTTATAGCTCTGAGTTCCTACATCAACAAATTGAAGAGATCTGAAACCAACAATTAAATGAGATATCTGAACCTCCTTGAAAAGCAACAGCTAGATAAACCCAATATAGTAAATGGAAAGAAATAATTAAAATTAAATCAGAATTAAATTAATTAGAATCCAAAAAAGAACATAGAAAGAATCAACAAAACAGAGTTGGTTCTTTGAAAAATTAACAAAATTGATAAAAACTTAGCAAATCTTATCAGAAAGAGAAGAGAACACACTCAAAGAAATAAACTCAGAAATGAGAATGGAAACATCACCACACAAACAACCAAGATTCAGAACATTATAAGGGAATACTTCTCAAAACTTTATGCTAATAAGTTTGAGAACCTGGCAGAAATGGACCTTTTCCTAGCAAATCTCGATATGCTGAACTAAACCAAGATGAGTTAAAGCAACTTAACAGGCCCATTGAAATAGAAATAGCAATAAGAGACCTCCCATATAAGAAAAGCCCAGGACCAGATGGATTTACAGTGGAATTCAACAAGACCTTCAAAGCAGAATTCACACCAGTACTCTTCCAACTCTTCGATGAAATTGAAAGAGAAAGTTCACTACCGAACTCATTCTATGAAGTGATCATAACTCTCATCCCCAAACCAGGCAGAGACTCATAAAAGAAAGAGAACTATAGACCCTTTTCTTTGATGAACATTGACGCAAAACTTCTCAACAAAATTCTGGCCAATCGACTTCAACAATTCATCCAAAAATCATACACCATGATCAAACAGTATTCATTTCAGGGATGCAAAGCTGGTTCAATATACCCAAATAAATTAAAATAATTCATCATATCAACAAGAGCAAGGATAAGAACCACATGGTTATCTCAATAGATGCAGAAAAAGCATTTGACAAGATCCAACATCCCTTTTCAATCAAGGCTCTGGAAAAACTAGGAATCCATGGAACATTCCTCAATACAAAAAAGACTGTATATGACAAAACTACAGCCAACATTATACTTAATGGTGAAAAACTAAAGCCATTTCCTCTTAACTCAGGAATGAGACAAAGGATGTGGATTCTCTCCACTTCTCTTCAATCTAGTTTTAGAATGCTGAGCTACAGCAATAAGACAAGATGCAAACATAAAAGGGATCCAAATATGGAGAGTTGAAGTAAGCCTCTCCCTCTTTGCAGATGACATGATCTTGTACTTAAAGAATCCCATGGAATCCAATCGCAAATTACTTGATCTGATTCTAAACTTTGGCAAATTAGCACGGTATAAAATTAACCCTCAAAAATCAATGGCTTTTTTGTATGCCAACAATGAGAAGAGTGTGGTTGAAATCAGGAAAGCAACTCCATTCGTAATAGCCCGACAAAAATAAAATACCTAGGAATTAACTGAACTAAGAAGTGAAGGACATCTATGATGAAAAATTTTAAAACCTGAAAAAGGAAATCAAAACAGAACTTTGAAATTGGAAAAATCTCCCATGCTCCTGGATTGGAAGGATCAACATCGTGAAAATGGCAATATTTCCCAAGGCTATCTACAGATTCAATGTGATACTTATCAATAGTCCAACCTCATTCTTTAAGGAAACAGAAGAGGCAATCCAAAAATTCATATGGAACAATAAAAGACTCTGAGTAGCAAAATTGATCCTTAACAGAAAGCACACTGCTGGAGTAATATCAATACCAAATTTCATATCAAATTTCAAAGCCATAGTAATCAAAACAGCTTGGTACTGGCATAAGAACAGGCCTCAGGACCAATGAAATATAGTTGAAAACCCAGAAATGAACCCACAGATCTATAGTCATCTGATCTTCGATAAGGGAGCTAAAAAAATAGAATGGAAGAAAGACATCCTCTTCAGTAAATGGTGCTGGAAAAATTGATTAACTACTTGTAGAAAACTAAAGCTAGATCCTTATATATCACCCTGCACCAGAATCAACTCCAAATGGATCAAAGACCTCAGAGTCAAAGCAGACACTCTGAAAACATTACAGGATGGAATAGGAGAAACCCTAGGTCTCCTTGACACAGGCTGAAATTTTCTTAATAGAGACCCAGAAACACAACAAATCCAAGAAAGGTTGAACAAATGGGATTGCATGAAATTGCAGAGCTTCTGCATGGCAAAGGACATAGCTAGCAAGATCAATAGAAGGTCCACGGATTGGGAGAAGATCTTCACTAGCCATACAACGGTCTTACATCTAAAATATACCTGGAGCTCAAAAAATTAAATCCCCCAACAACAAATCCTCAAAGAAACAACTGCACAATAAATAGTGGGCTAAAGACTTAAAGAGAGGAAGTGATGCTTTGGCTCAAGCAGTAGAGCGCTTGCCTTGAGCTGAAGAGCTGAAGAGCTGAGGGACAGCGCCCAAGCCCAGAGTTCAAGCCCCACAACCCACCAAAAAAAAAAAAAGAAAAAAAGAAAAAAGACTTAAAGAGAAACTTCTCTGATGAGGAAAGAAGGATGTCCAATAGACACATGAAGAAATGCTCAACCTCCCTAGCCATAAAATAAATGCAAGTCAAAACAACACTGAGATACCACCTCAACCCAGTTAGAATGGCTATAACCAAGAACTCTAATAACAGATGCTGGAGGGGATGTGGACAGAAGGGAACCTTACTGCATTGTTGGTGTGAGTGTAAACTTGTTCAACCACTTTGGAAAGTAGTATGGAGGCTCCTCAAAAGACTCCATATAGAGCTGCCCTATGACCCAGCAATTCCACTTTTGGGCAAAGGATCACAAACAAGACCACACTAAAGCTACCAGCACACTATGTTTATTGCAGCATTATTTACCATAACTAAGATATGGAACCAACCCAGACGTCCCTCAGTACATGAATGGATCAAGAAAATGTGGTATATATACACAATAGAATTTTATGCCTCCATCAGAAAGAATGACATTGCCCCATATATTAAGTGATGTGAACCAGGCCCAAAGAAACATAGGTCCCATGGTTTCCCTTATTTGCAATAACTAGTATACGTCTGGGACAAGCAGAAAAGGTCAGAAAAATTGATGTTAGGGGAAATGAACCCCAAGATAAGAATTCAAATGTTTTTTCTTACTTGCGATTGTTTCTAACATATTTATTTGATGATTTTTTTGTTGCTTTCTATGTCCCTCCCCCACAGTATAACACCTGTTGTCACTGTATTTGATATTGATAAAATTTGGGAAGGGGAAGGAAAAAATAACAAATTGTTTAAATATGTATATAGGTGGACCCATTGCAACAATGAGATGTACAAAACATTATGTTGAAAATCAACATTGTGAGGGGAGGTGCGGCGTGTGGGGGATGGGAGGGCAGAGATGGGAATGGGAAACAAAGGAGGAGGCAACAATGCTTGATAAGAAATATACTCATTACTTTCTCATGTAATTGTAACCCCTCTGTATTTTCACAATAAAAAAACTTAGAAAAAATTAAATAAAAGTATATAATCAATTGCACTTATGAATTTTATGAATGAAATTACATTAAACATGTGATCTTGAGCCATCTCAAGGTCTTTTGTACAAAAAATGAAAAAGAAAAAGACAAAGAAATGAATGCTTTTAAGTTTAAAGTTGAAGAATTTGATGGAATGGAAAATAAAAATGGCTGAGTGATTTTTACCATAGAAAGTTCAAGTTTCTTCAGTGAGCTCTGATTGCTCTGCTGAATCTAGGATTTTTGACATAGTGTATTGTGATGAGTACTGTTTTTTTTGTTACAACAGTAAGCATAGCACTATCTTTTGTTTTGAGTTTAAAAAGCATTTCATAAATGATACAAATAGGAAAAATGAATGTAAAAGCTTAATCAATGGGATGAGAGAAAAGGAGTGAAAAGTAAAGGCAAAAGGAGTGAATAGTAGAAGTTGTTACTGGGGGAAAACCCCACCATCTATGTGAGAGTGTATTAGTTGGATTTTTACTATTGTAACTCAATCCTGAGACAACCAACTTGGAAAGGTTTCTTTTGGCTTAGTTTCAGAGGTTTCAGTCTCTAATTGTTGTTCCTGTTGCTTACGGCTGGTGGCAACACAGACCATCACTGGAAAGCAAAAGGAGAAGTGGGAGCGGTTGAGTTCCTGTTGCATCATTGAAGGGTATGTCTCCAATGAGCAAACTTCTCTCCACAAGGCACCATCTCCTTAGCATTCTATCACACCCAATAGACATGACAATATGTGGATCAAGCCCAACACATATAGATTTGTTTTTGGAGGACACTTATTTAAACTATAGTAAAAATAGATTGAGGCACTGAGGGAAGAATCCAGAATGTATACAATAGAGAAGAAAATTTCTCTTATTTGTATACAAGAACATAAATAAGAACAGTGAAAGCAAACACTTTGGAAGGATAATATTGAATTCAATTGACTTTGATAAATTAAAGATGTTTTGAAACACAAGTGCAGCTGACATTCAATAGTAGCAGGTGCAATATAGCACAATTAATACAGATATAGGAGGTGCATACAAACAATGTTTAGTAGCCAATTGAGATAGGTAACATTCACAGCATACTCAAGTAGGAAGGGACCATAAAGGATATTTTAAATAAGTATGAAGAGACAAAAGGAGCCTTCACAAACCACCATTGAAAGAACAAGGAAAGTGATAATTATTCCTATTCTATCCCAACCCCAACATCATATTTTCCTGAATCTAGCAGGAAATATGACACAATACCATATCACTTTGGATATAAAATCTATTATGGCTTAATTAAATTAAAATTTAAAAAATCCACAACCCTAGACACTTACTGAACTTCTTCATATTATCCTGTCTATAACCCTCCTTACCTCCCATTCCCACCATTCCTAGTCCTTTATATTTGCACCAGCATCCCTTCTATTTCTAGAACAATCTGTGGTCATGTCTTTCTTGTGATGATAAATAATTTTACTTCCTAATTAAACAAGCTTTTCAATAAGCAACATTTAGTTTAGCCTAAAGGTTCTACATTTTGTAGATAAGAACATTCAGATTTGACAAGCAAAATATCGGCTCAAACGTTTTGCATATTCAAATGTAAAATAAATTTACAAGCAAGAGAACATCCCTGAGTAAGTAATTTTTGATTGACTGAGAAGAAAGGGCAGTTTCCACCCTACAAATGCATCTATAGTCAAGGTCACACTTTGTCTAAGCTTTGTCATTTTTCAGATGAAATTAATTTTCCTCGCTGACTATTGTCATAATAATTGGATATATACTCCAAAGAAAACAATTCTTTGATGTTCCAGGCAGATCTCTGCATTTAAAATAAAAACTTACCAGAGTAGAAAACAGCAAAGAAACATGTAGACTGAGAAAGTGCTGTGTGTCGCCCTTGATTCTGGGCGAATGAATCTCTGCAGAGGGTCTCCTTTCCTTTCATTTGGTGCTGGGGGTGGCAATTACCAGAAATAATTTATGACTTCTTTTTTCTCTTCCCTGTAATGTTTCTTTGCTTGAAATCTCAAAGCCTTGGAAACTGTTCAAGATAGCGCAAGTCCAGGGAAGCTGAGTGATACTCATTATATAACCAAAATAGTTCATTAAACATAATCTGAATGTAGGACTGTGTGGGGATGCCGCTGTCTGGTCATGTTTTGCCGCAGCCAGGTTATTTTAAGTTTTTATAAATTAAGTAAGTTCCTTTTATGGCAGTACCTTAGGGACTCAGAAATATTTCAAAAGGGCAGAAGAATAATTAATTTGGGATTCTTTAATATTCAATGTACCTATGAGCTGTGCTTTGGAGCCATCCACAGGAAAAATATCTCTCATTTCCAGTTGTAGGATGATCAATGTCATCCCAGTCCTAGCAATTCTCAGGCACTATTTCAAACAGGCAATATGGGGCTGGGAAAGTGGCTCAGTGGTAGGTTGCTTGCCTTGCATGCATGAGGCCCTGGGTTCAATTCTTCAGTGCTACATAAGCAGAAAAGGCAGGAAGTGGTGCTGTGGCTCAAGTGGTAGAATGCTAGCCTTGAACTGAAGAGCTGAGGGACAGCACACAAGCCCAGAGTTCCAGCCCCAACCCCCCCCAAAGCAGTATGTATACATTTTGAAACAGTGCACTGAATATATTACAATTAATGGCACATAATTGTTTGGTATTCATATTAAGTATACTAGGAATATTGTTTAATGAAAACAAGTATCAATCAGGACTAGCAAATAGGTGAGTAGGCAAGAAGTTATTGAAAAAATTGTACTTCATTCTGTGTGTGATAGTGTGATATATTGTGTGTGTGTGTGTGTGTGTGTGTGTGTGTGTGTGTGTGTTACAGAGAAGAATTCTGTAATGCAGTACTTAGTAAATGCTAGGCCAGTATATTGCTAGATGTAAAAAAAATATGTCAAATTCAGAATGCAAAAATAATGGTGACGGTGATTTGAGGTTTTTTTTTTGCATGACTTCTTTACATAAACTAGTTTCAATAGTTTAATTCTCCTAGTTAAGTATTCCAAGTGCAACTTGTTTCACAACAATGCGATTTGTGATTTTATCCAGTTTAATCTCTAGATTTCTTCTGCTTTTTATCTTATTGGATTTTTTATAAGAACTATTCTTCTGGTAAATACAATTTTTATTTAAAATGTTCAGCTTTAAGATATAATTAATATAACTTACCAATATTTATGAAATAAAACATTATGCTTCACCATGTAAACATTGTGAAATGTTAAATCAGGTTATTCAGTATATACATTTTCATCTTCTCATATGTTTAACATTGTGGGGAGTGACAGGTCACATAATATTTACTCTCTCAGCAATTTCCAAGTATACAATGTGTTATTATTAACATTTTAAATTATTGTAGATATTCTACTATTCATTCTAATTTAAGATAACCTAATTCACATACCTTATACCCCTCAACATACCACATTCCCTTGGATATTGCTTTTACTATCTGCTTCTATGAGTTTGATATAGTTTTAGGTTCTAGATATGAAATTGTGCAATATTTATCCTTATGTAATTAATTTATTTCAATTAACACAAAGATTCCCTAGGTTCACTCTTGTTGTAAAAGCAGGATTTTCTTTGAAAGATGCAATAGTATTCATTGTGTGTTTGTGAAATGAGATTGCTTGTTTACATAGTACTTTGATTTAAAACTTTTAAACAACATCTCATCAAACTCACATATTACTGTACTTAGATTCTCAATATCATTGTTCCTTATCCTCCAAACTCTTTGTAACTTTTGCTATCTTTTTTTTGTGTGTGTATGTGTGATGGCAATCTGAAGAAGATTAAGATGATGTCTCATGGTGTTTTTAATTTGCGTGACCCTTATGATTAATAATGTTTAGTAATGATAGCATGTTTTCACGAATATGTTTTAGTACATCAGTACATCTTAATTTTTCTCATTTGATTTATTTTGCTGAAATCGATGCATTGTAGATTGTACAAACTATACCCACTGCTGAAATAAATAAAACATATTGCTTATCCTGGACAACACTCCAAAAATATCACAAGAAAAGGAAACAGTCAGAACTAGGTGTAGGTTTAAAAAGGGTATTATAAGACTAACTAGGTATTAAGGGATAAGGAACATTTCAATACAAGACATTGTTTTATGAGAGAAAGCTAGCACCTGGGAAGAATCTGTCAGTAACTTTTTGGATCAGGGTGTAAGTGCCAGTACTTTGAAGAATGTGTAACATCAGCTTCCTACCTTCAAGTTTTGAAGGAAAGTAAGTTTGCCTTGGAAGATCTTTACCATTGTGAGTTCTGTGGAAGACATTTGTTTGGTAAAAGGTTTATAAAAGAAATAGTTATATCTTATGCAATCCAAATGTTATTTAGGAGTTGTGCAAAACTTGAAATATGGATGCTATTGAAAATCTATGTTATGTGGGAAGAAAAATTCATGCTAGCTATTGCATTGTAGGCTGATTATTAGTTTCATCATAGCAGGATAAATGAACAAGATGCCTTTCCTTGTCACACCCATAAAATACTTGTTTGAAGAGTACCTGTGAAATGAAATTGTGTTTAGTTATTGGCCACATGAATTTTCCTGATGAGTCCCAGAGAAATTTTGTGATTTTCTAAACAGACCATCTTGCTTCAATAATCTCCACTATGCTTGTAAACACCAACCATTTTCTGAAAGTATTGTTTTGGATCAATAATTTGATGACACTAAATATTATACCCATTTATCCCTTGGAGTAAAGTCATTTTCTGTTATAATATTAACTGTTGGTAAAGATGTGCCCCATACTTTGTTTTTAGCTAGTTGTACGACAAAAATATACTTTTTTTTTGTCAGTCATGGGGCTTGAAATCTGGGCCTGGGCATTGTCCCTCAACTCTTCAACTCAAGGCTAGCATTCTACCACTTGAGCCACAGCACCACTTCTGGTTTTCTGAGTGGTTTATTGGAGATAAGAGTCTCACTGTCTTTCCTGCTCTGGCTGGCTTTGAAGCTCAATCCGAAGATCTCAGCCTCCTTAGTAGCTAGGATTACAGGTGTGAGTCACCGGTCCCCAGACCAAAAATGTAGTTTAAATAGTTAATGCACTGCAAAATTGATTGGCCATTTATCCTAATCACTTTTTTCCTGCTTAACATATAAAATAGGAAAATGCTAAGCAAGACTAATAATTAACCAAAGAAACTTAATTTGTAGCACATGAGTCAGAAAATTATTTTGTAGCAAAAGTAGCACATGAGTGGTCAACAGGATATATTAACCACTAGAATACAAGTAGAGGAGACTTAATTTGAAAAAAAATATTAAAACAAAATAACATTTATTTATTGTCTTTTCTGAATTGGGCAAAACTGGGCTTAAAATAACAACATTACATTTGTTAGCTTCTTGCTGTTCACTTGAGCCCACATCATGCCTCCAAAAAGCATATAAAACCTGAATACCTAATAATTTTATATTATGTGTACTGAGGAAAATAGTAATAAAATTTAGATATGACACTTCATTTGTTTACAATGTTTTATTATATTTTATTTTTACTTTTTTATTGTCAAGGTGATGTACAGATTGGTTACATTTACATTAGTAAATGTTGAACTTATTACCCTTTCCCTCAATTTTCTTCTACTTTTCCTACCCTGCCACCACCTTAGTTGTACAGATGATTTCCAAAGTATTGTCTTGTGAATATCGCGGTTACATTTGTTTCTCCCTTGTCCTTTGTCTCACCATTCTGTGCCCCTTCACTTCCCTAATTCAGATAAACTTACTTATAATACAAGAATCAAATTAGTGACAACAGTGGATAAACAATAAGGGAAGAACACACAAAAGAAACAAGAAAACACATAGAACATTAAAACAACAACAACAAAGAAAAACCTCTTGTGTTTTTAATGAAGACCCAGAAACAAAACCAATGGAAGAAAGGTTTGACAAATGGGATTGCATGAAACTGCAGAGATTCTCCATGTCAAACGACACAGCAAACAAGATTAATAGAAAGCCCCCGGATTGGGAGAAGATCTTCACTAGCCATACAACAGACAAGGGTCTCATATCTACAATATACTTAGAACTCAAAAAATTAAATCTGCCAACAACAAATCCTCAAAGAAATAACCCCCTGATTAATAAGTGGGTTAAAGACTTAGCGATTTCTCTTCAGAGGAAATAAAAATGGCCAATGAGCACATGAAGAAATGTTCAACTTCTCTAGCTGTAAAAGAAATGAAAATGAAAACAACACTGAGATTTCGCCTAACCCCAGATCAATTCTAATAATAACAGACGGAGAGTATGTGGCCAAAAGGGAACCCTACTGCATTGTTGGTGGGAATGTAAACATGTTCAGCCGCTTTGGAAAGCAGTATGGAGGTTCTTCAAAAGACTCCACATTGAGCTTCTCTATAACTAGTAATCCCACTTTTAGGCATTTACCCAAAAGATCACAAACAAAGCCATACTAAAGATACCAGCACAAGGGGCTGGGAAGGTGGCTCAGTGGTAGAGTGCTTGCCTTGTATGCATGAGGCCCTGGGTTCGATTCCTCAGCACCACATAAGCAGAAAAAGCTGGAAGTGGCACTGTGGCTCAAATGGTAGAGCGCTCGCCTTGAGATGAAGAGCTGAAGGACAGCACCCCGGCCCAGAGTTCAGGCCCCATAACTGGCAAAAAAAAAAAAAAAGATACCAGTACAAATATGTTTATTGAAACATTATTCACCATAGCTAAGATATGGAACCAACCCAGATGCCTCTCAGTAGATGAATGGATCAAGAAAATGTTATACACACACACACACACACACACACACACACACATATGTATATATAAATTCTATGCCTCCATCAGGAAGAATGACACTGCCCCATTTATTAGGAAATGGAAAGACTTGGAAAAAATTATATTAAGTGAAATAAGCCAGACTCAAAGAAACATAGGTCCCATGGTTTCCCTTATCTGCAATAACTAGTATATGTCTAGGACAAGCAGAAGAGTTCAAAAGCTATGTACATATGACCATATAACGTGATGCTAAGCAAAATCAACCCTAAGATAGGGACACAAGAGGTTTTATCTTTGTAGCTGTTCTTCCTAATGTACTTATAATGTATTATGTGATTTCTTTCTTTTTTTTTTTTTTGTATGCTCTTCCCACATGGTACTACCCCTGTTGTCACAGTATTTGATTTTGGTGCTCTGCATCTTGTTTTGTTGTTTTTTGTTTTTTTTGGTGAAAATACTGTACAGAGGGGTTACAATTACATGAGCAAGATAATGAGTACATTTCTTATCAAGCATTGTGGCTTCCACCTTTTTTTTTCCCCTACCATCCCTTCCCTCCCACCTCTACAACTACCTCCCACCCCTGCCTAAATTGTAAAGTTCGTTTCTCAACATAGTGTCTTGTACATCTCGTTGTTACAATGGATCAACCTCTATCCCTATTTAAACATTTTTTCCCTTCTTCTCTCCAAATTATACTAACATCAAATACAGTGAAAACGGGTTATACTGTGGTGGAGGAACATACAAAACAACAAAAAAATCACATGGTACCTATAACATTAGAAACAATAGCAAGAAAGAAAAAACACTTGTGTCCTTATCTTCCACTCATCTGCTAACCTTATCCTAGATGTATACTAATTATTGCAAATAAGGGAAACTATAGGACCTATGTTTATTTGGGTCTGGCTTACTTCACTTAATATGATTTTTTCCAAGTCTTTCCATTTTCTTACAAATGAGGTGGTGTCATTCTTTCTGATTGAAGCATAGGATTCCAATAAATATCACATTTTTTGATCCATTCATCTACTGCGGTGCATCTGGGTGAGTTCCGTATCTTAGCTATGGTGAATGATGCCGCGATAAACATAGTTTTGCTGATAACTTTAGTATAGTCTTGTTGTGGTCATTTGGGTAAATGCCAAGAAGAGGGATTGCTATATCACCCAGAAACACAACAAATCAAAGAAGGTTTGGACAAGCTTCTGAATGGCAAAGGACTTAGCTAGCAAGGTCAATAGAAGGTCACAGATTGGGAAAAGATTTTCATTAGCCATACAACAGACAAGTGATTCATAGCTAAAATATACTTTGAACTCAAAAATTAAATCCCCCCAAATAATATTCAAATAAACCCCATTAATAAGTGGCTAATGACTTAAAGAGAGACTTCTTTAAAGAGGTAATAACAATGGCCAATAGACTCATGAAGAAATGCTCAACATCTCTGGCCATAAAATAAATGTAAATAAAAACAACATTGAGAGAATGATTATAATCAAGAATTCAAATAACAACAGATACTGGAGAGGATGTGGCCACAAGGGAACCCTACAATACTGTTGGTGGGAGTGTAAAGTGTTGCCTTTCATATTTCTTTAAAATATTATGAATGCATATTCCATATTATAAAATATTTGATAACAATGTATATACTGACAAAATATTTAACAATTATTAAAACTTAAAATTAAGTTTTTGTTTTTGTTGGTTGTGGGCTTGAACTCTGGGCCTGGGTGCTGTCCCTGCGCTCTTCAGCTGAAGGCTAGCACTCTACCACTTGAGCCACAGCACCACTTCCAGCTTTCTGATGGTTTATTGGTGATAAGAATTTCACGGACTTTCCTGCCTGAGCTGGCTTTGAACGATGATTCTCAGAGGTTAGCCTCCGGAGTAGCTAAGATTACAGGTGTGAGCCACCAGTCTCATGCTAAACTTAAGTTCTTATTTTAAACTATTTATACTGGCTAATTACTAAATATTACTAAATATATTATGATACTTCACCTGTAAGACTTAGAGCATAGTTTAAGATATATAATGTTTTCAGCATAAGAACAATATTATTTTGCCTAATCATTAAAAAATGTTTCCTTAAAATCATTCATTCTTGTTTATATTTAAAAGGTATAAATTATCACAAAATATCTTTGTTAGTTGTTTTTACTTAAAAGAAGGAATATGTGTATATTACCTTTAGTTGTAATTCTTAAGTATTTTTTGGAGCTTATTAAAATTTTGTAAATCAAATATTTTACGACAGAGTCCTAGCTCTCATTAATAGTGACTGAAGGTTGTAGCAGGTATGGAATGGTTTTCTCTGATTTCGTTTACTGAGTATGTGCTCTAGAGAGCATCATTACTGACAATCTCTAGTTGCTATACATTCAAGATTCACCTTAGCTTGAACTCAGATGCTTAAACTCTTCTAAAATTCAACTCATTATATTTAATTCCATATGGCTGACCATATTGGGAATATGAATAAAATACTCTATAGAATGTGGAAAATTCTTCTGAAGCTTATTTTGGTTTCTGCTTTACTTAGGAATATGATTTAGCAAGAACTATTAGGAACAAAGCAAAACAAAATGTTTTCAAATTTATGGCTACAATACACTGAAATGATGAATAATGGCTTTGGTACTTCTCAAATAATTGCTAAAGACTCCCAACTCTCTTTTAGTAAAAAGAATCTCTGTGTGTATTTACCTTTGAACTTAGAAATTGTTGATGAACAGTAAACAGGGTTAAAATACTGGATGATAATTCTTGCCTCCATCAGGAAAAAATGTTTTAATTGTTAAATTAAGGTTCTAATTATATTTCTGTTCAATAATTGATGAAATCACAATTGTAAGAAATTATTATTAAAGCTCCAAGTTACATTATATGTTTCTATAATATGTA
The DNA here is from genome assembly GCF_000151885.1 of Dipodomys ordii. NCBI lineage: Eukaryota > Metazoa > Chordata > Mammalia > Rodentia > Heteromyidae > Dipodomys > Dipodomys ordii. The sequence continues at coordinate 272,533 of NW_012267289.1, read as the reverse complement.
GCCATTCAATATGTGCTTATTTGTTCATCTTTTCTATTCATTCACTCAAAGAGCTTGTACAGAATTCTTAAATTGGGAAAGATTTGAAACTGACTGATATTTGTCCCAATTCTTAAATTCTTATTTGGAACAAGAATTCTATGAGTAAGAAGGAACTTGTCTTTCCGTTTCCTTACAAATGGGGCAGTGCTAATGATGAAAGTATATAATTCCATTGTGTATATATACCACATTTTTTTGATCCATTTGTCTACTGAAGGGCATCTGGGTTGATCTTAACTATAGTAAACAATGCTACAATGAACATGGTTAAGAGAAGTAAGCCAGACCTAAAGAAACATAAGCTGCTTGGTTTCGCTCATTTGTAATAACTAGAATATGCGTATAAATCTACAAGAAATCCAGTAGAAGCCAGGCTCCAGTGGCTCACGTCTGTAATCCTACCTACTCAGGAGGCTGAGATCTGAGGATCATGGTTCAAAGCCAGTCCCTGAAACTCTTATCTCCAATAAACCACCAGAAAAATGGAAGTGGCATTGTAGCTCAAGTGGTAGAGCAATAGCCTTGAGCTGAAGAGCTGAGGGAAAGTGCTGAAGCCCAGAGCTCAAGCCCCACGACTGACCAAAAAAAAAAAAAAGAAGAAGAAACCAATAGATAGTAAAAGGCAAAAATTACACTTGGACATGATAAACTAAACAGGATTCTAGATACTTATACAGTGAGGATATTCTTAGGAGAGGATCACAAGGGCTCAATAGCTATATGCATATCACCACATAAAATGATGCTTATCAAAATCAACTAACAAATTTTGAAAGGTCAGGAGAATGGTATATAAATTATAACTTAATTAGAGGACCCATCTGACTTCACAGCTAAATTATGTTTCTGTTTTTATGTTCATAGGGATGCAGGGCACTACTTAATTAGTACAGGATGTTATGTAAACAATCAAACAAAAATCTAGGATTGAATCACTGTATGTTAAATTGCATATTTGTGTAGCAAAGACATACACTATTTTTTTCACTAAAGATAACATTATATTTTTCACAAAAACTCTCTGTTCCATATTGGCTGGAAGTTTCCAAAGTACAATCAGTAATTAGATGAAAGATTTTTAAAAATGGGCACTTGATGGTACCATATACTGCATGTCCAAAATTCAATAAAATATCCTATTTTATAACTCAATGGGATGGTCTAGAAAACCAAAATCAGATTGAGTGTTACATGGATTTAACTATTAGGAGAAACCTGTGTATTTGACTGAGAACCAGATAGTAGCTTTTAAAGATTTGGCTTTGTATTTATAAAATCATTAATCAAGGGAGAACATGTTAGACTAAGCCATTAGTTTTGACAATGGAACAGTAAATAGACCCTAATTAATGACTTTTAGCAATTATTCATCCCTGTGTGGACATTAACTGGTGTTCAGGCTTTAATTGTGACATCAACATGATTGCCTATCAGTGAAAAGACCATTTTGCAGCTTAATTATGTATTTCAGAATCTTATAGCTTTTGGATGCACTTTATCCCTGAAGTCTTAAAAGGCCAACAAAATGAAAAGGAAGAGCACGCTTCAGATTTTTACACTACAGACCTGATAATTTATACAACTTTAACTCACTCATTCCATCCCTGAAAACTTCATATATGTATTATAGAACCATATTGGCCCATAGAGAAGTGGCAGTTACCAGGTGGCAACTTAAATTTATATTACTTAAAGTTAAGTAACATTATGAATTTAGTCTTAGACTAGTCACCTCTGTTTTAAGTCATTTTAAAAATAAATTTTTGAGCTGGTTGTGGGGCTTCAACTTAGGGCCTGTGTGCTGTTTTTGATTTTTGCACAAGGCTAGCACTCTACCACTTTAGTTTCAACTTCACTTTGGCTTTTGCTGGTTAACTGGACATAAGAGTGTATGGTATTTCCTGCCTAGGATGCGTTGGAACCATATACTTCAGATCTAAGCCTTCTGAATAGGTAGGATTACTTGTGTGAGCCACTAGCTCCTGTGACTAGTGACCACTAGAGTGCTCAATACCCACTTGTGGCTCTTGGCTAGTCACGTACTAGAAATGGACATACAGAAGCATTTCTTGTATTATGAAAATGTCTGTAAACACCTTAACATAAGAAGAAGAAAAAATTCTGTGAAGCTATGTGTTGTTGTTGACTTATACCTAGAGAATTGAATGTGCTAGGCATAGATTTGGTGTTGATTGATAGAATGGATGCTCATTTTCTTTTATGTTTCTCTTATTTCTTTTGCAATTGTATCTAGAGACATAGACTTCAGAAATGCCTAGAGACACATAAAATGTACTCTACCACTTGAGCCACAGTACCACTTCTGGTTTTTAATTCTGGTGGTTAATTTTAGATAAGAGTCTCACGGACTTTTCTGCCTGAACCAGGATCCATCAGATCTCAGCCTCTTGAGTAGCTTGGATTACAGGGATGAGCCACTGACTAATCTAGAGTCTTTTAAACATAGGATTATATTATATTATATTATCTGCAAATGGGGACAATTTTACTTTATTTTGTTATCAGAGAGAAAAACAAGAAGCCAATATATAGATTAAAAAGGATGTTCAATATCCTTTATCATTAGGAAATACAAATCTAAATTACAAAATGGCTATCAGCAAGAAAACAAAGAACAACAAAGTTTGTGAGAATGGAAAAGGAAAAGAGTCTTTACACACTGTTGTCTGCAATATGAATTATTGCAGACTATATAAACGTCAGCACGGATGTTCCTCAAAAAAACAAATATTGAATGACTGTAAGATACAGTTATCTCATTCTGGATATATAAATGAAAGTAGGAAATCAGTGGGCAATAGAGATACCCACACATCCATGATTATTATAGCACTATATACAATGGTATTGATACGTGTGGATAATTATAGGTCTATATCAAAGAATTGAAAAGGAAAAGGTGCTATATACAAATGATAGACTATCATGATAGAATAATTCAATTGGAGAGGATAAATAATTTTCATAAATTTCAGGTGAAATGTTGAAACTGAAAATTATCACTTAAGCAAAATGAGCCACAATCAGAAGGTAAATATTACATATTTTCCACATATTCAGAATATTGATTTTTTTTCTTAAAAGGGGAAAAATACATGAAGTAGAAGTAACAGTCTTTGGAAGGAAAGCAACCGGAATAATGAGGGATAAAGATAAAGATAGGTTGAATGTGATAAAAATACATTACATATTTATGATAATCTCATAGCTTAATCAATTATTCTTTACAATTAATGCATGCTAATGAAAAAGAATACTACAAAAACATAAAGGAAATTGTTACTATACATTTTAAACAATATTCTTCAAAGTAAAATTATTTAGTAATAATGTGGTTTTCATCATTTAGATATGCTTTTTATTCTTGTATCACATATAATTTCTTTTCTTTTATTTTTTGGGTCCAGTCGTAGGGCCTGAACTCTGGGCCTGGATGCTGTCCCTCAGCTCTTCAGCTCAAGGCTAGCGCTCTACCACTTGAACCACAGCGCCACTCTGGCTTTTTCTTTTTGCTTATGTGGTGCTGAGGAATCGAAACCAGGGCCTCATGCATGCAAGGCAAGCGCTCTGCCAGTGAGCCACCTTCCCAACCCCTCACATATAATTTCTAATGCTATTTACAAGTAACTACTGTTCCTAAAATATTTATTTCATATGGACTAGATTTTTTCAAAATACATGTATACAATGGAGTGGAAATTTTTAAGATGTTATTTGGTAGAATAACGCTACTTGGTAGACCAACTTCAAATGTAAAACATTACAATATTATAATAGATTTGTTATCAATATGTTGTGCACTCAAAGTAAAGTAAAAGCAGGTCACATATTTTAAATATTTGGAGAGAATAATAAAAGTCTTCTGTAGACACCCAAATTGGTGTTATTAAAGATGTAAAGAGAGACTTCTCTGAAGAAGAATTAAGAATGGCCAATAGACACATGAAGAAATGCTCAGCATCGCTGGCCATAAAAGAAATGCAAATAAAGATAACATTGAGATTCCACTTCATCCCAGTTAGAATGACTATAATCAAGAAATCCAATAACACAGATTCAGGAGGGGATGTGACCAAAAGGGAACCTTACTACACTTTTGGTGGGAATGTTAACTTGTTCAAGCACTCTGGAAAGCAATATGGAGGTTCCTCAAAAGACTAAACATAGAGCTCCTGTATTCCCAGCAATCTCACTTCTGAGAATTTACCCAAATGACCACAAACAAGGCCATACTAGAGCTATCAAATATCATATAGTATACTTAAAAATGTGTTATGTTATCTGCTAACTTCTGATATTTAAGAAAAATTAATGCACACAGAGTTTTTGCCGTAAACAGAAGGCATTCAAAATTGTGTTGATTTTTATAGGGCTGGGATGTGGCTTAGTGGTAGAGTGCTTGCCTCAAATGCAAGAAGCCCTGGATTTGAGTCCTCAGAATCACATCTACAGAAAAAGCCAGAAGTGGTGTTGCGGCTCAAGTAGAGTGCTCTGAGCAAAAGAAGCTCAGGGACAGTGTCCTGGCCCTCAGTTCAAGCCACAGGACTAACAAAAAAATGTGTTGATTTTTAGTTCTGACTAACTTGATGTGACAGATCATATAATAAAATTGAATTAATTAAGCAAAACACTGTTTTTTACAGTATTTGGTCAATGTAGCATAAAAGGGAAATCCATTTAATGCATTTAGACCATCCCAGTGGAGAGTAGGTGATCAGAAACCTGGAAAGTTCACATTGCTCTCCACAGCATTGCCTCTTGTAAAGCTGAACCAATTAAGAAACCCAACATTTAACTTTAGTAGCTTATTAATATTCTAACACATTAGCATGAGCTACCTACTCCAGTTAAATTAAGAGCTGACCTAAACCCTTTTCCAAGGTTGAAACTAACCATATGGGAAGAGTGATTTTTCCTTTAAAACATTTGCAGACCTAATTATGACTTGATTCTAGCCAATGAAAGTTCCGAGGGTCTCAAGAGGAGTATTTTTTCCCCTTTTTTCCGAGCCACACTAACTGAACTAAAAGGCTTTAAAACTATAAGAGTTTATGGTTCTTCACCAAAGAACCATAAGCTCTTTAAGCAATGTTGTGAATACTTTAGGAAGACATTTCACTTTTGCTCAATTTGCATCAATAATTATTTGTGACTGGAAGAAGAAAATAAAACAAATCCTTCAGATATTTTGTTTTAGATACATAGAGAACTCAGGTAAAATTTATTCCATGCACTTCAATTACTTTATAGAAGTCAGTTTCATCTTTAATTTTCTTAAACAGTTCAGTGTATCTATGGCTGAGATAACTCAGCACTTAAGGGGACAATTTTTTTTTAATTTTTTTGTCGGTTGTGAGACTTGAACTCTGGGCTTGGGTGCTGTCCCTCAGCTCTTCAGCTCAAGGCAAGCGCTCTATGGCTTGAGCTATAGCACCACTTCCAGTTTTCTGGTGTTTTATTGGAAATAAAAGTCTCACGGACTTTCCTGCTCAGGCTGGCTTTGAACTGTGATCCTCAGATCTCAGCCTCCTGAGTACCTAGGATTACAGGCCTGAGCTACCAGTGCCCAGCTTTAAGGGGCAAATTGTTTTGAATTGTCTCCACTTAAATGTCACTTGATTGGAATTTTAACAGTTGTATATATCCGAATTCTTAAGATTTTCCATTCCATTGTATATAGGAATTTTGTGAAAATTCTAGTTTATATGAATAAATACTTTCAGGGACAGTAGTTATTTGTTAATAACAAAAATCCCACTTTCATTGGAATATTTTTACAAAGTGATTATTGTGAAAATTCAGTAATATGCACCTTGCTTTCTTTGTTATTCAAAGTGTGATATTACAGTGCTCAAATCTAGGTATTTTTAGATTATAAAATTTCTTTCAAGTTGGTTACTATTAGCAGAAAAAATAATATTGGATGCCGTAAGTACAGAGAGTATTATTCAAACTTTTGTATATAAATATATTGCACTAAGATAGCTATTCATTTTTGGCAATCTGAGCCCATAGAATTTTGCAATTATATCTGGAATGAAGTGTCAATGTGTAACTTCTGTTTTTTCTGTCCAGTTCATTATGAGCTCCATTCTCTGAGAAGCCTTACTGAAGTTTACTTTACTTCAAATTAATTCAACAGATTACCTACAACATTTCTTTATAACTTCAGCAATGTTTTATCATAAGATATTTCAAAACATAGCTTAATAAAAAAATTGAATGGGGTTACTATTGCAGTAAAAGTATTATATTAATGTATTAAATGTTTGCAATATAACAATGCCATCATTTTAAATCTTTTTTTAGTATTAGGGACAATAGTAAATTGCATTAGGCAAAATGATTCTACCCACAAAACTGAGATTTTTTTTCTACCATTAATTTTTGCTACTAATATTTTCTCTTTCCTCACAGGGCCAAATGGGATAAAATCTACTTCAAACAATACCTCCCACTAAAAAGTGAGTTATACCTCAAAGTTTCCCTCCATATGAAGAGGAACATGTGTGGCCATCAGATTTTTGTGAACAGATGAGTACTCAAGTTTAGCTAACTATTGCTTCCTTCAATGCAGCTAATGCCAAAATAAAAGTAATAGGAAAAATCAGGCAGTATAGCAGGAAAGCACAAACAACCTTCAAAAAGAAATTTCTGGATTCTATTCACTTTTCTGATTTTGAGGGACTGTTTGCAAGCCAAATGAATATCAAGGATTTTGGCTCACTGACATTTCCAAATGGAATATTATGATCCTCTTCCCTGAGAACATTTATTTCTTCAGCATAAATTCACATTCTCCTATCACACTATATTATAGATGGTATGTGATCTAAAACCCTTCTGTTCTTTACAAGCTCAGGCTCTTTACAAGCTGTAGGTAAAGAAGTAATCAAAGTACCCTATTGAATATCCTTATTCATGACTTGGGTAAAAGTACTGGCAGTAAGAATATAGAATAATTTGCTCATAAACTGGAATCAGCTAGCAAGGCTTGCATATTCCCACATTCAGAGCAGATATCCTCATGCCAGAATTATTAAGTGTGAGAGAACTGGCATTTCACCCTGATTCCTGTGTTCCAGTTTCATTGATATTATGGAAACACATTAAACCCTGGGTCAGAATTAAAGGACTGGATAACTGAGAGCAAAGCCAGCAAAGTGACATATGTACATCTGTAGCTGTTTCATTTACCCTCAAGTCTCAGGAAGGCAAGCAAAGGACTTGATATATCCTCATACTTACAGCAATCTGTGTTTTAGGACATGAAATTCATGCTTCAGGATCTCTGAGCATTGAAACCTAAAGTTTTATAATAAGGAGTAAGCATGTATGCTCTTTGCTCTAAAGAAGACAGCAACTCAACTTTCAAGATCGATGCAGAAACATACTTGAAAGTGCAGGGTGAGAATAGGACAGAGATCAGATAGTGAAAAAATTGAAATCTCTTGAAATATTTGTTAGAAAGATGCGTATTTATAAGTAATTAGATGACATTGAAATTCACTTATAATTAATATGATAGTTTAAAAAATTACTAAACATTATATTTCAGATTTCTCTATGAACAAAGAGAAAGACCAAAAAGGAACAAATAGATTCACATCCAAGATTCAAAAGAGGAAAAAATTAGAGTGAAATGGCCAAAGTTTAAAAACAAGTTTCAAAAGTAACTACAGCTAGAAAGACTTTCCATGCTTGCACTAAACAATCATATTCCTTAGAATTCTCTACATATTGAAATGAAAGCAAATTAAATATCACCTGCTGAATGGATAAGCTATATATTATATAGTTGATGGGATACTATTTATTTTAAAATGAACTAAATAATTTACAAGAAGTAGAATGGAACTGAAAGTCATTTTGGTAAGTGAAATAACCAAGGCTCATGCAAAGAAGCAATGCATTTGTTGCTCATGTATGAAATCTAAAAAAAGCCAAAACACCAAATGTTGGGTCTTCCTCTGTCCCACAAAAGACAGATGAGGTCCAAGGAAAGGTAAGTGTGGTGCTTGCAGTTTCCCCAGCCTCCCTGAGCCCAGGAGACAATCAGACACAGCAGCGGGGAGCCAAATCCAGCAGGTAGAAAACTCCTTTATTAACAGAGAGCAGCTCTTTTTAAAGCCAAAAAGGGTGGGTGGCATGGCAAGGGAGGAAGAGGAACCAATATGTCTAGGACAAACAGAAGAGTTCAAAAGCTATGTACGTATGACCATATAACGTGATGCTAAGCAAAATCAACCCTAAGATAGGGACACAAGAGGTTTTATCTTTGTAGCTGTTCTTCCTAATGTACTTATAATGTATTGTGTTGTTGTATGTTCTGAAAATGTAATTGTGACATTGTGCCAAGGAAAGGATTCACTTCATTGGCTCTTACTCATTACTGAAGTAGTATAATCACAGAAGGAATTGGGCAACTAAAGAAAATACAGAATTTAGCCTGGCGCTGGTGGCTCACGCCTGTAATCCTAGCCTGTAATCTCAGGAGGCTGAGATCTGAGGATAGTGGTTCAAGGCCAGTCCGGACAGGAAAGACCGTGAGACTCCTATCTCCAAAAAAGCACAAGAAAACCGGAAGTGGCGCTGTAGCTCAAGTGGTAGAGCACTCGCCTAGAGCTGAAGAGCTGAGGGACAGCGCCCAAGCCCAGAGTTCAAGCCCCATGACCTACAAAAAAAAAAAAAATACAGAACTCTTCAGAGTCCTTCATTAGTCAAGTTTAGTCCTGTCTAGGCTTATACTAAATTTTTATTATATTCCTTATTTGGGATCCAATGAAAATATTGCCCCAGGTACAAAAAGAGAAATTAATGTATGGAGGGAAAATCGTACAGTTAGAATATGAAATATTTACTATGGTACCTGTGAGTTATGTGAACTCTAATAGAATCAAATGGAATGTGGAATGCTAATAAAAATTTACACATCTATCACAGACTCACATATATTAGAATACTGAAGGCTTTATGAATCATCATGTAATTGAATAATCTATCTTTTTGTACTTACTGATCTTATAGAGACAAATCTGTTCAAAATTTGTTGCAAACTTGAAAAAAAAACAAACAGCAAACAGAATACCTACAATGTTAAAGTAATAATTTCTTTCTTTTGTACTTAATAAGGGAGTTAGTTGTAGATCTATGAGAACTATAATATAATCTGCCAAAGATAAGATAATGAACATAAAAACAGCGCTATCAGTGAAATAGCTATTAGAATTCTGTGTTCTTGCATCAGCAATATAGCAAAATGTATTGAAGGAAAAGAAAACTGGAAAGTATAGATAATATGTACTTTACTATGCAGCCAATGATAATTTAGTTAGTATTTGTGTTGACATTTTATATGCATTATAATAATGAAGAAAACTTCTACCTATGAGACAGGCAACATAATGTTTCAATCTTTATACATATCTTATGAAGTGATAACTATAGTCATGTAAAGTACCTTATCCATTACCTTCCATAGTTATTTTCTTGGTTTGTGATTTGTTCTCCTAATATGTGTGTGTGTGTGTGTGTGTGTGTATATATATATATATATATAAATATATATATAATATATTGGAAAAATTTGGTACAAAACAAATTATATACAATCACAATGTATAGCATTATAATTAACCTTGTTGTGTAAAAATCTATGCAACTTTTGTAATTATCCAAATTTCCTATCCCTTTCTACTCCTACTTATCAAAGTTCACAATCTTTTATCCATTCATATGCTCACAGTTATTTACTGTGGCTACTACTTCATTTTGTTTTTTGTTGGCGGGGGTTAAAGAGGCATAACGTTTTTATTTGTTAATTGTTACATTTAAATACATTTTATATGACAGCTAAAACAGACTATACTTATTGTTTTGAAATAAGCATTTTGAAGAGACTCAATTAAGCCAAATAATACAACTGTAACCTCACATACCTTCACATACCATCACTGCTAAAAAGTACACCATTTTATCATGAGTAGAGGCATCTTAGTTTCTATATGGGGCTAATAGTAAACAGAAGCCTATTCATTACTTCAAGGCATTTACCAAGTTTTGAACTTAAGTGGTGTGAAATATTAAAGAGCAGAGCTCAATTCCTCTGATGGGCAGAACTCAAAATCCTGCATTTTTGCAGTGATAAGATGACAAAAGCCCATATGATGTCACTTTAAAGACCCAGATAAAGGTATTTTAGGAACAGGAGGTGAGAGAATTTGACAGTGACTTCATAATATAGAACTAAGCTGTTATATCATACCCAGATCTGGATAGAGACATTTTATAATAAAAAAGAGTTCAATTCAAAATGAAGATATCAGAAGGTTGAGCCTGCTTTCTGTGTGAATATAATATCATCCATAAAGTTAGAAAACCAGAAAGATGTGAGACAGTCCCCAGTGTAGTATTCTAGGGCTTAAAATATTTGCATTTTAAACATTCCACTGGAATAAAATGTCATGTATTTCTAAAGGGATGAGCCAATTCCTCATAGTGTTTTCAAGTTTCAGCTGGTTCTTTTTTGGCAGCTTGAGCAAAATATAATGAATGTAACTTAAAGAAAATTAATTTAAAAATGATAGTGAAAAATAATAATATAGATGACTATGTCATAGAATCAGATATGAACATAGATATGGAAATTGGCCTGGGAAATACAAACATGCATTGATAACCCAGAGTATTCATAAGTTCAGCAGCAGAAGGGAAGAGTGAGAGAATTTACAAGTGAAAAACACAAAGGTGTTTTAGTGGTAGAGCTTTGTGATAAGGATTTTCTGGATGCTTGTGTGAATAAGCACCACAAACAGAGAAGAACCATGTCACTGGAAACACTGGAATTGGAAATTTTAAAGACGATTTTGGAGAGACATGTACTTGTGAATATATCCACAAGCATAAAATCAAAAAAGAAAATGCGATGTAAGATGAGCAAATCTCTGAATCTGAAAAAAAATCCAAGGGTGTAAAACATTTTCATCAAGCCTTTATCTGCCCCTGCCTAATGTGAGGGTAAGGTCATAGTTCAAAAATCAAGTGACTGGTAAGCATGGTGGCTATGAAGATGGTTATTAAGGTGGCTATTCATTGAGCACAGAGTATTCCACAGATATTGCAGGGGAACTGTAAGTACACAGAATCTGAGTTGTATATATACTAGAAGCCATGAAGCCATGATGACTTCCCTTGTAAACTATGATTATTTTAACAATGAATATAAAATTGGCCTACTGAGGTGAACAATATCCAATAATCTCCAATAGGTCCCATGGCTGTATTAGTCAATTTGATATATATTTACCAGATCCTGAACACGTAATAGTAATAAACTATTAAGAGACACAAAATATATAACATTAATATATAATATAGCCTATGAAATTATGTATATGTACATATACATATGTGAACAGTATTGTTAATATAAAAACTGTATTGTAAATATATATGAATATATAAATACTCATATATATATTCACAAGAGAACTCACATCATTTTACTCAATGGAAAGGTAATGAACTTCAGGTTGAATCTAGGTTAACTTCAGTAGTCAATTCTCACCATGCTGCCTATTTTTAAAGTACAATAAGAGTTCCTGATTTTAGGTGCACCAAATTGTGAATTAAGAGTGAAATTTAAGCCAGAAACTCCCACTTCATCTCAAATCCTACGAGTTTTATCATAAAATAAATAAATAATATCACAAAGCAAATCATTCCGCTTTATAAAATTGCAGTGATTTCTTTTCAATAACTCAACATAGTCTGATTCTGGCAAGTTTATTGTGCTGCTGATTTGAGTGCCAACGGCCCCTTGAAGAAAATTGGCTTTTGCAAAATAGTAAGTTTTAAAGCCATCACACTGCAAACCCCTCCAGCAGAAAGGAGTAAAAATGCTATTACATTCCTTTTGTAATTTCTCTTTGGATCTGTTCTTCTGGAAAAGATGAAATTGAGCCAAATAGTTTTTCACTGCATTGGAGGTCACAGAAAAGAATCCTTTTTCTTAAGGGAAATATTCCACAGAGATGTTACCCAATGGCATCCAATTAAATTGCTAGAAAGGTTGAGCTGAGTGTGCTTGGCCACCCTTGTCTTTGCCACATTGAACTCCCAATGAAGGGTAGCAGTTTTACAACTCTTCCAACATTATGCTCAAAAGCAAAATAAGCAATTGCATGTTTTCACCACATACTCTATTTCTTTAAAATGGAACGTTTTAACTGAAGTCAAGGAGGGGAGAAAAACCCTTCTCCAGGATTCCTACATATCAGAGTGAGTTGAGCACATACATTTACTCCCTTGATCTTCCACTTATGTTTTTTTTAATTCCTCTAAGCCCTTTGGTTGTTGCATTTCTACAACACTTTTGAATACCACAAATGAATCATATGCCCAAGTCTCCAATTGCTAAAAAGGAAAAGATGACTTTTATAGTCATCTAGTATTGATGGTGATGAAATGAACTCATTTATTAATAAATATTAATTAAGCTATGATGAATATGTACAGCATATTATGCATTACAGATAAAAATAGAACCAGACACAATGAACATCCAGGGCAAGAAGTCAGACAGAAATATAAACAAACATGTTAAACTATTATATAAGTTGATTGATAATGTTGTTCAAGTCTCAGAGTCAGCATAGAAAAGGTAATGTGTATTTCTCTTTATCCTTCTCTTGACATTTTAAGAAAGATGTAACCTATCAATAAAGCATAAAAAAGAAAAACTAAAAAAAAGATTTTAAAGGTTAACAATCTTACCAACCTCAAAACTCGAGTACATTATAAGTGCTATGGTGTCACAGCATCTGTTGATCTTATGCATCTAGTTAATTGATGGCTAAGATGTTACCTACAAGTGATTTTTTTTTTTTTTGGGTCCGGTAGTGGGGCCTGAACTCTGGGCCTGGGCGCTGTCCCTCAGCTCTTCAGCTCAAGGCTAGCTCTACCACTTGAGCCACAACGCCACTTCCAGCTTTTTTCTTTTTGCTTATGTGGTGCTGAGGAATTGAACCCAGGGCCTCGAGCATGCAAGGCAAGTGCTCTACCACTGAGCCACCTTCCCAGCCCCTACAAGTGATTTTTGAATAACTTCTTTTCTGAAGCTTAGTCTTCTAATTTTAAAGGTCAAAAATGCTTTGATAGGTGTATAACTTAGTCCTGAGATAGGCATTTAAAGGCTATGAGAATAGCCTATAATGAGAATTAGTAATCTAAGCATAGGTGATTTATCAAGAAGTTATTAAAGACCCACTTTCAGGAGCAGTCATACATTACTGACAGAGACAGTAGCAATGTGGTCATAGACACTACTATTGCAAGTTGATTTTACCCTCACTCATTCAACTACCATGTTCCTATACCTACTGGTAAATCAAAAAAGTTAAAATGAGAATCCAACTGATAACATCAAATAAGTGGCATAATGGCTTACAATAAATAGGAAAGTCTCCTTAAAACAAAGGCAAGGCAGAATTGGATGAGGATATCCTTAATGGCTCACAGGACTGGTAATGGGATATAAAGACCTTTCCTTCTGGGTCAGCAGTCTAAATTCAGCCTGGGTCAGTTGATCCTCCAAAAGTCATTATTATTTCATGGCTGATTTATATACCCTTGTTTCAATCCGGTTCTGGAACACAGTTGTCTGCAGCCTCACACTTCCCTCCCACAGAGCAGTAATTGGCCCCCTTGTTAGTGGCCTGGATAGAAAGGCCAGGGATTAAATGAACATTGAAACTGAACTGCATTCACCGTGCAGAGTTAGAAGCCTCAGCCCACTAGCCAGACAAGATTGATAGCAAAGATGCCTTTGCCTTCTCCCCACCTTGCCCTGTGTAGATTGAACAGGAATTTCTGAATACCACATGTCAGCTTGCCATTTGTCCAGGACACTTAAAAACATTTTGAAAAGAAAAGGATTGCAAAGGAGCTTATCGAAAATTGCTTTTGGCGTGGAGCTCTTCTTGACATGCTTCAACCTAAGAGTAAAATGCCATGGCCGTTATAACCCCTGCATACATAAGTTCATCATTGCAACACTCAAAAGCCAGCCCTGAAATCGTTCTCCTCGAGGCACTTGGGTGAAAGGTGAGGCCTGCATTCCATTCCCTCTGAATCTGTGATATCGTAATAGAATGGTCATTTTCTAACAATTTGTAAATTAAGAAATAAAAAATGAATTTCAGTGTTCATCACTTTACTCAGGGTATCTCCCAAATTGTGTATTATTAGTTTGTCCTAATGCAAAACTACCAACTGAAACTAATCTTCCTAATGAGGTTCATTTGTCCTTTGACAAAGCAATAAATAGTTTCCTCAAGGAAAAAAAAAACTTAACTAATAGTGCGGCCAGTACCTTCTAATTAATTTCTTCTCCCCCATCTTCACAAGCATGAAAACAAACAGTAAATTTTTCATTTGTTCATCTCTTTAGAACAACTGTTTAGCAGAGATATGCTTGATTAATGGATTTAATTTGTTCCATTCTTCTGTAGTCAGTTTTCATATTACACTGGTTATCAGAGGCTAGGACAATAATGCGGGCATTCTCACTGCAATCCACTCCGTCAGTGTCAGCGCTGGCTTCTAGCTCCGGGTCTGCATCTTTAACCTTTGTCGTCCCACGGAATCTTTCATCAATCTGTGTTACAGTCACCTTGGGAAGAAAAGGCAGAAGCACTCAGTCAGCACTTACAGGTAGTAAAGTGTGTCATTATTTCTAACAAAATGCTGGCAGTGGTGCACCTTTCATTTCCAACCGAAATATGATTTGTGAGATCAGCAACCGAACTGTTAAAAGAGAAAAATGGAAGGCACCAGTCTGGTCACTACAAGGCCCTCTATAAAACCAACACAAAATACCTAATGTATCCCTGGGCACTGAACACTTTCAAAGAATGGGGGCTAGTTTTGCAAATTGAATATTATTGCCAGATAATGAAATTACCCATGTAGAGGTCAAATAGCATCATAAAAATGTAATAGCAGTCTCCATAATACTGACCATTTCATAGTAGGTCACAAATCTCCAGGGCTCACATACGTAGTCCACTGGACTTTTCAGTGACTATAAATGGTTATAAAAATCTACCTAGAGGGGCTTTTATTGTTTTGTAAACCTATGTATAATATACACTGTTGAATATGGATATGTATTTAAAAACTTAAAGGCTGAGTTTTAGTGAGCAATTTTAGTTGTTACAAAAATTTTAAATTAAGCATATGCCTAAATTTTGTTGTGCTTGAACAAACTGGAAATATATATTATATATATGCATATACATATTCGAAACGCTTGCTGATGGTTTAAAGAAGCCGTTACCAATCTGTTTGGGATTAGAATTTCATACTTAGAAAAGGCATTTATATATAACTTGGAATCACTTTAGAATAGTTAATGTTGACTTTATAATTTTCATAGTGTATATGTATTGAGTATTATTGAATATTTCTTTTTTATTATGATGTGTAAAAATACTAAGTTCATCTTTATGGAATGATTCAAAAACAATGCTTTCACTGTATTTGATGTTGGTATAATTTGTGGAGGGGAAAGGAAAAAATAAATCGTTTAAATAGGGATACAGGTGGAGCCATTGCAACAATGAGATGTACAAGTTGTTATGTTGAAAAATGAACTTTAGGGGCTGGGAAGGTGGCTCAGTGGTAGAGTACTTGCCTTGCATGCATGAGGCCTTGGGTTCAATTCCTCAGCACATAAGCAGAAAAAGCTGGAAGTGGCACCGTGGCTCAAGTGGTAGAGTGCTAGCCTTGAGCTGAAGAGCTGAGGGACAGCACCCAGGCCCAGAGTTCAGGCCCTCGACCAGACCCCCCCCAAAAAAGAAAAATGAACTTTACCACTTTGGGGGAGTAAAGGGGGTGGGGGGTGAGGGGGGAGAGATGGGAAGGGGAAACAAAGGAGGAGACAACAATACTTGATAAGAAATGTACTCATTATCTTGCCCATGTAATTGTAACCCCTCTATATGGTATTTTTACAATAATTGTTTTAAAAAGCAATATATTTAAAGCCAATTTTTGGAATTTATTTCAAGCTATCTTTTTTTACTTGGTTTTAAAAGATACAAACAGACCCCCTCCACACACATACACACAATAAAAGGTGCCTGGGACTTAAAAAAGACATTCACAATATATATGAAAATGCGATAGTATTCAATTGATTTGACTCCGGATTTAGTCACTCGGGCAAGAGATTACTATTCTTACAATTCTGCACCAAATATAAAAAATGGATCCAAATATTTAGAAATTTTTAAGAAGGATACTAAGGGAAGTCATAGCTCTGTAACAGAGTGCTTGTACAAATATATGCGATGCCCTATGTTCAACCCTCAGTTTTAAAATTGTAATTGTGAAAGAAATAATTTACTAGTAATTCCTCAGCTTAGTTATTGAATTTTTTATGAGAAAGATTGTATCTCTCATATTTCAACATTAGCATGTGACTACTAAATGCATGACTATTACCTGGAAAATTCCCATAGCATGCAGACAGAAATCATTACTGGTGCAGAAATTAGTCAAATATAGTTTAAATGCTTTCAAGAGTCAGAAGAGAGTTACAACAATCAAGAAGTATGGCTGCATAACCAGAAATGCTTTTTAAGGTAGATGCCCCTTTCCTGGCCCCCATATAGCATGCACATTAGAATGCTTTTATGGATAATGCCTCTGAGGTATTAGGAACATTTTACACCATCTGCTTGCTACACTGCTACCACCCAGGACCAGCCTGGCATGAATTAAACTGATGAAATTCTATACAGATATGAATTTGGTGGTGTGCCAAGGACTACCTCAGCTGGCCCAGGTATATCTCATCAATCTTTGGGAATGAGATGTACATTAGGATTATGGAATAGAAGAAGTACAAGGCACACAGGCATAAAGTCAGTCACAACTTATAGTCTTATCTCCTATTGGTTAACAAAGCTTCAAACGGCTTCTCCGAATTTAATTGAAAAACTAGACAAAAAGGTCTGTTCTCTAGTGTTTTTTTTTTGAAATATGCAAAAGGCTCTCTGAGCAACCAGAAATCTTGTTTCTCTAACTATCCTGGAGTTGCTTAGAAATAATTTTTTTCAAAGACAATGAACTCATAATTGACATTGTAAGTCACAGAAAAGCTTTAGCCTATTAGCTAAAGTATGATTTTGAAGACTCCCTAATAATCACGGTAATATTTTCATGTTAAAAATTTAGGTATAGAATCCTTCATAATTCCATGTTTATATTGTAAAATTTTGTTCACTTATTTAAAATATTTTACACATACCCTATTTGTCAAGAAATGTCTTTGTTTACTTCAATTTCTATATTTTCTAAAAGAGTCAGATTTAAATTTTATCTCAGAATAATATATAATATTCAAAGGGGTCCAAATCCTCTCTCTATATGTATGGTACATTTGTGAACATGTATATGTATTGATGAATATATGTAAATACTATATGCATTATTCACAATTTGTTAGCAAGTCATTGACTGAGAGTGAGTGGAGAAAAGAAAGTTGTCTGTACTAAGGGAAGATTTGATATATGCTGAGCTTCCTGTGACTTTGTCAATTGTGTAGAATTTGAAATAGTGGACTCAGGTAGAGAAGAATGTTATATACAAAAAGTAATTACTGTGAAAAAAAACCTCAAACGTTTTATACCCTAGACCTCTTTTTGAAGCCAACAATAGCTCCCACATTACTTAGACCTGTTGGTTAAAATAAATATCTATGATTGGATTTAGTTATGACTTTACTTAAATGTTCTGAAAGCTGCTACAAAGGAATCTCAGCAAGAATTTCATATGACATCGACATTTCATTGTAACATAAACAAATGCAAAACAGTATTTCTTCAGTGCTTAATGCAACAGGGTGTTTCATTTCATTTTCTTTTCTACTGATCTCTCTTGCTTCTGTTGTGGCAAATAGTTTTCATAGCCAACCCCTGGAGTGGGCTACTTAAGCTATTGATAGTGTTAAGTGGTTTTATTGAGTAATAATGTTATTCCATTACTATGTCTCAGCATGGAAAAGCTGGCAGTTCATGATAAATGCTACTGTTGGTAAGTCATAATAACACACATTTAGAGGCTAAAGCTTGAAAATGATTGTTTCTTTTTTCAGTATAAATAGCTTTCTCCCCACCCTAAATTATTGAAGAATTGTACAACCTTCTCCTCGCAGCAACTCAAACTTCTTGTGTTTATAAATCAATGAAAGAAATAATCAAATGAGTGAAACTTGTAGTTAGTAATTGTCTCTTTTATATAGAAGATACATTTCAAGATCTCACAAGTACATACACAGACATACACAGATGCACACACTGTATTTTTCCTTGTACATATATGTGTATGATATACTTTAGCTTAAAATTATAAAAAAAGAGATTCCTAAGAATATGTGATAATAAAATTATATAATCATGAAACTATGCTTTAGCATTGTTTACATTAATTTCGTCTCACCAGCTTCTAGGATATCTTATTGTAGTTTAATCATTATTTCAATCTTTGTCTGTAATCTTGCGTGTGACATTTTATGTGATGTGAGATGAATCAGTGCACAAGTGATATGATATGGTATATAATGTGATGAGTTACATAAATGATGTGGGTGCCTAGACAGAACATTACATCACTATTGTCTTTCTTGAGCATAAGCAAATGCCTCAACAATTATTCTGAAAAGGAAGAGGTCTAAAGATCTAAGGTTGGGAAGATAATGCATCATGGGTATTCTGAAGCAAGGCATGATTTTCATTCTTTTCTTGCTGGTGAAATATTTAAAAAAAGTCAAATCCAGGAATGTTTTTTTACTGAGGACAAAGGCTATGAAAACACTAAATGTGGATTTTCGGATACAAATATGAAAGAAAGTATAAAGAAGGCTCACTAGTTTATATAAATTATATAATATCACAAAATTTTAGAGAAAGCTGCCATAAAGGAGAATGTGAAGAAGACAAGAAAGAGGACTAATTAAGCGGTAAGACAACCTTTAAAGGTTTCTAGACATTTAACAATAGTCTCACATCTTCAAGCTCAAGTTTAATACATATTAACTTATACTGGTAATAGAACTAAACTATCAAACAGCCATCTAAGTTTACAATTCATATAATTTAAAGCTTGAAAGGAAATTAAATCCATTTGCTTCATTATGCATCTCTATCTATATAAATCTATCATCTATCTACATGTATATATATTATGTATATATTATATATATTATGTCTATATATACATATATATACATATACATGTATATATGTATATATGTATAGCTGTATAGATGTATAGATGTATATATATGTATGTATATACATGCATATATACATCTATACATATATATGTATATATATAGACATAATGGTATAACCTAGGCTTTGGAAAGTTAGAATTGTAGACATGAAGCAGCCCACTGGGTTGTAAAGCAGAGCTTCTGTTCATCAGCTCCTGGCCCTTATATGACAACCTCAACCTTAAGTGATAACTTAAGTGATAACCTTGCTGAAGGCTGACTTTCAAATTGGATTCTTTTGCAATATTTTATATGACAATAGTTATTTTTTCTTTCTTTTTTCCCCTGTTGTCTATCGTGAGGCTTGACTTCAGGGTCTGGATGCTGTTCTTGAGCTCTTTGGCTCAAGGTTAGTGCTCGAGCAATTTCAGCCATAGCTCGACTTCCAGTTTGTGAGTGGTTAATTGTGGGTAAGAGTCTCACAGGGTTGGCTTTGAACCATGATCCTCACAACTCAGCTTCCTTGAGTAGCTAGAATTATAGGCATGAGCCACTTGTGCCCGGCAGGTTTTTCTTTTATAATAACTTATTTATACACTTTAAAATTAAGTCATATGGCACCTCACCCCAATTAGAATGGCTATAATCAAGAAATCTAAAAACAACAGATGCTGGAGGGGATGTGGCCAAAAGGGAAGCTTACTGAATTGTTGGCGGGATGTAAAGCACTTTGGAAAGCAGTATGGAGGTTCCTCAAAGCCTCCACATAGAGATCCGTTATGACCCAGTAATTCCACTTTTGGGCATTTGCCCAAACTATCACAAACAAGGTCATACTAAAGCTACCAGCACAACTATGTTTATCACATCATTACTTACCATAACTAAGATATGGAACCAACCGAGATGCCCCCTCGGTAGATGTATGCATCACGAAAATGTTATATATATATATATATATATATATACACACACACATATATATATATACACACACACATATATATATACACACACACACACACACACACACACTGGAATTCTGTACCTCCATCAGAAAGCATGGCATCACCCCATTTGTTTGGAAATGGAAAGACTTGGAAAAATATTAGGTGAAGTAAGCTAGGCCCAAAGAAACATAGGTTCCATGGTTTCCTTTATTTTCAATAACTAGTATATGTGTAGGACAAACAGAAAAGGTCAAAAGCTATACCTATATAACCATATAAGATAATGTTAAGCAAAATGAACCCAAGTCAGGTTGGGGGGTGGGAGTGAGGGGGTAGGAGGTGTGGCTGAGGAGGTGGGAGGGAAGGGATGATAGAGGAAAAACAAAGGAGGAGGCAACAATGCTGGATAAGAAATGTCCTCATTACCTTGCTTATGTAACTGTAACTCCTTTGTACAGTATTTTCACAACAAAAAATAAAAAAAGAAATGAAGCCCACAAATATTAATTTGTAATGATTTGTCAGCTAGTCATTCAGTAAGTCATTAAAATAAAAAATTCTTCAGGGACATTAACACTATTTGTATTTTCCTAATGTTAAACCATTACAACTTTATTTGAGTTATGTAGTTCCAACAATGCATATATAACTTTCTCATCATTTATTTTGAGGAGGTAGAACCATCATTTGCTGGGCAAATGCCCTAACACTTGAGCCATGTCTCCAGCTCATTTTTGCTTAGTTTATATTTTTCAAATAAGATCTTGTGCTTTTATTCCAAGATTGGCCTTAGGCCAAAATCTTCCTATTTTTGCTCTGGCTTATACAGCATTACACATGTGAACTACTTTGAATAGCTCCTTTTATTGAGATAGGGTCTCAAAAACTTTTATTGTCTTGTCTGGCCTCTAACCAAGAATTTTCTTCTCTCTGCCTCCTGCCCTCTGCATAAGTAGAACAAGTATGTATCAATATGCTCATGTTCCCCCTTCCATGTTTTCTGACAGTACTGAGGTTTGATTTGAAGGGCTGACACTTGCTAGATAATTACTCTGTCACTAGAGCCATACACCCAGCAGTTTTCTTTTATAAGATCTATACTATGGGCCATAGCTTTCCAAAATTTATTGTGCAACAGAGGTTCCTGAGGATAATATTAAAAACTCATTATGTCTTAGGTGAGATCCAAGATGCAGTAATTCTAAGTCACTCCTAGGTGACACTAGAGATCTTCAGACCATGTTCTAAGAGCCGTCTCAGGCTGGAGCTTGTGGACTCAAAGCATTCTGGAAACTGTTACTCTTCTGCAATGAGTTAAGGAAACAGTGCATGAACACAAATCATCAACTGTCTTCTTTCATGGAGAAAGTTGTTAAGTAAGGAATGACAGGTGAACCAAACACTGTGCTTAGTGACATAACAGAGTTGCATTTTGACACAAGCTCCTCATCTTATTTGATAGGTGGAATTGGTAACAACTCATTCATTGACAAACTACTTATAGAAGCATAGGAGGTGGGACTTGAGAGGAACTCAAGATTCTAATGTAGAGTTGGGGGGAAGAGCATTACTTGTGGAAATAGAAGCCTGGCATTGCAGTGCTCATGAAGGCATGAGGGCAGGTTACCTGGAGCAAGGGCAGAAAAGGATAAGACAAACAATTTTGGTTAGATGTCAGTTTCATCTTACTTTCTTTTAGCAGCAACAGTATAATATTTTTCATAATATCTCAGCAATGGTATTTGAGTATCCAGGAAGGAGTAATGTCCACAGTTAAACCTGACTACTCATTATTAACGATCTTGAGAGCATAAACAACGATGTCTCTGGAGACTATCATTTGTCTATGATTCACATTCAATTACATGATCAATAGAACTTTAAGTTTAAGGTCCTCAGGTGGAACCTCCTATATAATAACAGTAAAAATATCTATGTTGTGTATAATTAGCTCTCTGAAAGCAACTTGTGAAGTGACCATTATTTGTAATATGGTTTCTAAGGAAATATATTATCATCTAGCATTTCATATTGAAGCCTCTACAGAATCTAGAAGAAACTAGACAGATGGCATGGAAGGAGCAAAAGGAAGTGAATACTCTATGAAAATGAACAATTTAGTGAGTATTACTTGAAGCAGAGTAGTCTTATTTACAGTCTTATTCATTTCATATAAAAGAAAGGAAATTTGCCTCATGATAGATTTTCATTCTCATCTCTCTTCATAAGAACTCATTTTCATGTATATTACTAAATAAGATATCATTGTTTCTAAATGTTAGAAAAACTGTCTTAATGTTACTTAGATGATAGAGATGTACCTGAATTTACTCGGTTATATCTATTAATAATATAATAAACCTTCAAACATCTTGATTACAGAAAAGGACAAGTAAGATCATTCTTTACAACATTAAGGAAGAGTAAGGGATGTGAATTAGAACATAAATAAAAATAGATGGATTTGTAGCATATTCATTCAAAACCTATTGATTAATGTCTATATTGATAAAATTTTATAAAGAGAATATCAGTACATATGTTTCTTTTTTTTGTCAGTCATGGGGCTTGAACTTGGCTTGGGCACTGTCCCTCAGCTCTTCAGCTCAAGGTGAACACTCTACCACTTGAGCTACAATGCCACTTCCAGTTTTCTAGTGATTTATTGGAGATAAGAGTCTTACGGACTTTCCTGCCCGGGCTGGCTTTGAACTATGATCCTCAGATCTCAGCCTTCTGAGTAGCTGGGATGACAGGCGTAAGCCAACTGGCATCTGTCTTATATATTCTGTTTCTATACTTTTAAATGCTTATATTCAAGTGAATATGACAAGATACAGAAGCTATGGTTTATCAGATACATATAGCTGAGATCTGACAGCATGTATTCTAGATACCAATGACATAGTTTAAAATCTTGGCAGACTGTAATAAAAAGTCAACTACAAAATGATAAAATTTTACATGAAGATAAATTCTGTCTTACGTTTAAATATACCAAGTGCGTTTAAAAAGAACATGTTAACTATCGAGTGTCTTACGTTTAAATATACCAAGTGCATTTAAAAAGAACATGTTAACTATCGAAGTGTCTTACGTTTAAATATACCAAGTGCATTTAAAAAGAACATGTTAACTATCTTCGAATATTTGAAGTGTTTGTGTAGAATAAAAAATTTGATATAATTTCCTAGACAGAAATAGAATGAACAAAAAAAAATCAAGGTGATTTGCAGCAGGACATGAGAGGGCTTGCTGACCTGATGTAAACTATTATTTTCAGAAGATTCATCCATACACTCATGGTGATATACCACATTATTATAGTTAATATTTTATGCATATTACACTTGAATAAAATGTCACATATAGAATTTGTGGTAGATTTAGGATTGGATTTAAAACTGCTACCATATTATAATTGTTATCAAAATAAAATTTTTATTTCTAACCATGGCAATTAGGAAGAAGTGACCACGAGAGAGGAATATTCTCGAGAAAAAATTCTTAAGTGAATGACTTGAATAGCTTGTTGCTCTAATTTGGTTCTTTATTTTGCGTCCGGTCGTGGGGCCTGAACTCTGGGCCTGGGCACTCTCTCTCAGCTCTTCAGCTCGCTAGCGCTCTGGAGAGCACTCTCTCTCAGCTAGCACTCTAGCACTTCAGCCACAGTGCCACTTTTTTTTTTTTTTTTTTTTTGCTGATGTGGTGCTGAAGAATCGAACCCGGGGCCTCATGCATGCAAGGCAAGCGCTCTTCCACTGAGCCACCTTCCCAGCCCCTCTATTGGTTCTTAAATGTCTTCCTAAAGCCTACTTGTTAAAAGCATGTTTTCTAGTCTTTGGGCTATGGTGGAATCCTGGGAGAAAGGGCCTCATGGCTAGCAAAGATGACATTGGATATGAAGGGCCAATTCCCTTTCTTTTCTGTCTTTTAGCTTCCTGGATGCCTTGTGGTACGCTCGTAATCCAATGGCAGCCATAACAATCTGTCTCATCATAAGCTCTAAATTAACGTGTCCAAGCAATCATAAACCTCTGAAACTATTCAACAAAAATAAATCTTGCCCCTTTAAAAAAACTTTTGATTTTGATAGTCTTTTCTTTTATAGAAACTGCAAGTCGATACAATTATATTCCTCTAAACTTTCTTTTAATAGCTGAATTTTCTGTTTCTGAAACTATTTTTATTAGAAGTAACCTCCATCCAAACCACAATATAATTCCCATGAATATTCTCCTGATTATGCTCATGATCAAATTATCACAAATGTTCTGAGTTAGTATAATTTGACCTACACTGTAGTCAAAATTAATGGGTACTTACCTTAACCAAATCATAATTAATTGACTGCTCAAACAGTAAGTATCAATGAATTCTTTCATTGCATGGCTTATAAACTTGAAGGTAGAGCACGTTCTTCCAAGAAATCTCACCTATAAAATCCAACAATTATGAATTGCAAAAATCGTGTTTTCTTTCTGGTTAGAGAAAGTTGATCTAGAGCTAGAGAACCAGAGAGAACTGATTGGGATTAAAAGAGCTCAAATGCCATTCCAGAAATGGATTGTCTACTCTTCTGTCTGAACGACATTCAAACCATTATTTTAGAACAAGCATCATTAGCCTTTTTACTCAGTTGATTTGAACTGTGTTTCATAGTGTTAAAACTAAGAGTCCCCACAATTATTGTCAGCCAAGAATTTTTCACAAATAATGATTAAGATAAAAATACAATATAACATATTGAATTATATATCATTTTACTTAGAATGTTAAGAAGTAAATATTGAAATTTATATTATGGATATAATTGTTACTGAAGTATTTGTTTCATTTTGTTTGATTTGTGTGCCAATCCTAAGGCTTATATTTCCTGTCCTGGCACTGTCCCTGAACTTTTACTCTGAAGGCTAATAATTTATCAATTGAACCATAACTTTACTTCTGGATTTTTGGTGGTTGATGGAAGATAATTCTCATGAACTTTCCTGTCCAGGCTGGCTTCAACTTGTGATTCTCTGATCTCAGTCCTCCTGAATAGTTAAGATATAGGCCTAAGCTACCAACACCTAGCACAACTGAGATTTTAATGAGAACATTTAAAACTGTGTTTCAAACATTTTGGACTAGTGTCTAAAAAATCCTGCAGTTAATATATTTAATTATTTGTTCTGTATAAGTTTATTAAAATTGTAGACTTTTATTATAGTGTTATTCATTCCAAGTATTGCATACCTTCACTCAGAAACCTGAGCAGGATGATGATAAAATAATTTGTGTTATATTTATTGCCATTAACCTTATAGCAAATAGTTTTTAAACAGGACCAATAATTAGAAAGGATAATCATTTGAAAAAACACACTGATGATTTTTATTCATCAAATTCCAATAACCATTACTCTTAAATACATGTTTAGATCGATATTTGTAACACAAATTTTATTCACAAAATTCATACTTACCTATCACACAAACATTGTGACAGTTTGTATTGTAATGGTTTTTTTGTTATTTGAAATAAGTAAGTTTTAAGTGGAAAGCATATTAAGAAACATAGCAAAATATTCATGCACAATACATTTTAAAAAGTTTCCTGAAAACAAAGATTGTAGAAAGTAATCTCTTTTTACCCATACCCATAAACTATATTGAACATATTATTTTTTCAATGAAAAGTTTGTAATGTGTTTTTTTATTTTTCTTACTTTAACAAAGGTTTATGAAACATCTAAAATTTTAAGGTAAGGGACAATATGACAAATAAATGTTTTAGTACATTTGTAAACATGAACATAGGTAAACATACACGTATAAAACAGAATTCTATCTTCTGTTTTGAAAGTTTTAAAAAAAATGGCTGTTAATTAAGGAAATGACTTACAAAGATGGCTAGCATGCAACCATATCTAATAAGGACTAGAATATATTTTCTTCATTTGCTGTATTAAAATAGAGATTAAATGACAAATCTAACAAAATAGCCCTTATGTTTGAATATCTGTAGGTAGATGTAAAAATTAAGTGGAAGTAGAAATGGAGATTTTAAAAATTAAGAGAAATGATATTTATGCACACATTATTTGTACACATACATACCCATCAAATATTCACAGTTGTGATGTCTAAGTGAATGAGCTTTTAAAATTGTTCTCACAAAGTTCAGTATGTTTTTCACACTTTGTTAGCCATTAAGGAACTATTTGTGCTATGTTCTAAGGCTTGTTGAAGCAAGGACACAGAACCCTTGATAAAAATTTATTCTTACAATAAATTATAAACCTTTTCAATTCTTAAGAAACCAGTACCCTCTATTTTTGCTTCAAGAAAAGAAATCATATATATATATATATATATCCATTATATATGAAATTTGTGAAAGATGCCCCAAATAATGGTGTTCTATAAAGCAGCCACAATGATGCATTTGACACCGAGAATATAGGAATGCCAAGTTTTCACAGAAATGTCCCTTGAGCAATATACAATACTTGATAGCATGCTTTGCACATTATATATTTTTCTTTATGACATATTTTGTATAAAGAAAATTTTCTATTATAGTAGGCTTGTACAGGAATTGCTGTCATAACAATAATACCTCATATAATGGACTGTTTTATAGTCCACAGAAGTGTTCCATTTCCATTATCTCGTTTGTTCCTTGCTGAGGTTAATATCCTTTGAAAGAAGGCAAAAACTACGTATGGAAGGCCTATTGATTCTCCAAAGCCAAATATATAGTAAATGTAGGTGGATAGACTTGAACTTAGATTATCTTGTTCTGTATCCTCTCATTTTTTCTTAGGTCTTCAAAATATAACGTTCCAAAATGTTCTACATTTATCATGGAGAAAAGAAACAGAGGGAAGAAATAAAAACAGAGTGTGTTATGTATGTGGATATGTGATTAAGGTATTTTATAGATATGTATAAAACAGAAAAAAACAATAACATCTATTAAGTATTGTGAAAAATAGGGCAGAGGATTGATGAGAAAGAATAATAGAGGAATTATACTTAATCAAAGCTGTTCTATGCGTGTGTGGAGCTGTAACAATGAAACTCCTTCATACTTTTATGTATATCAATGATTAATAGAAAGCTACTAGTTCTTTCACTTATAGTATCATATGTCTTGTAACCAATGATGTTACTCTGTAAACATATTTTTAAAACTTATTATATTTGAGAGTGAGAGAACTGTCCCATTATTTGTGTTGTTTCCTGCTTTGTGAAGGAACTGCCTGGCTGCACCACAATATCCAGTGCAGAGCGTGCCTTAAACCAGACCCAAACTGCCTAAGCTAAGTCTGTTTGTCTCCTTAGGGAACTCTGGGTACTTTATCATAGTAGAATGATAGTGAAGAGAAGTAACATGTCAGCAAGCCAAAGTTGTCGTCAGGGAATAAATCTGTGTTATACTTTCACAGTTGTGGGGGGTGAAATGTAAGTATCAGCCATTTCTGTGAATGTTTCAATGTTGGAAATTTCATAATATAATATAATGCCATCTCCTTCATTGTGTATTCTTTTTTCCTTTTGGGTAATCAATCTCATTTTAAAATTTTCTTGCAAATATCAATGAGTAATTGTTTTTAAATTATATTTTATTGTCTTTAAGTAGCTGTACAAAGGAATTATCATTTAACAAATTAGTTAATAAGTTTAATACATCTTGATCAATGTCCTCCATCTCAATATCCTCCCTCATCTCTTCCAACAGCTTCCATTGATCATAGGATATCCATTTTCATAGGATATACATTGAATGTCATGACTATATTCTCCTCTTTTCCTCCCTTCTGACTTTCCTCTTCCCCTTGACTTTACCCATATTCCTTTCAAATTTCATTTCGTTTTATTGGACTGTGAATTAGGGTTTTCAGTAATCTCACCATTTGAATGCAAATACTCTAGCGACTGTATTTGTATACACTTACATACAACTTTGTAAATATTTACTTGTATATTTAAATATTAGTTCTAGCTTCCACATAGTGGAGAAAGCATGTGACTTGACTCTCCCTGCTGGAATTACTACACTTAACATACTTTTTCCAGGTCCATTTATTTTATTTACAAAGATGTAATTATTATTATTAATATTTCCAGTGGATGAGTAAAATTCCATAGAGTATATATACCATATTTTCTTAATTCATTCATCCATTAAGGGGCATCTGGCCTGTCACCCAACGAACATGATTATCCTAGTGGCTTTATTATATTCTCACTTATAATCTTTTTTGATAAATGCCTGAGAGTGGTACTGTTGGATCAAAGGGTAGATAAATACTTAGTTTTTGAGAAATCTTCAAACTGTTTTGCATAGTGGTTGGATAAACTGAAGATAACACAAAAATGTATTAGTATTCCCCCCCCCACATCTGCAGCAGTGTATGTTGCTTATGTTATTGATCATGACACTTCTAATTTTAGTGAGATGGAATCTCATTGTTGTTTTCACTCATTACTGAGGAGAGTGGACTATTCTGTTATCATCAGCTCATTGCCTAAGAAATACCATCTCAAGTCTTGATGGAGACACCCGCAAAGCAAGTATACTGGAACTTGAGCTGCATTGTTGGTTAAATAAAACTCATTTCTTAAATACAAACAGAAATGTATTGTTGGGGAATACACAACTTTCTAGTCTTACTTGTAAATGTCATACTGCCACCATGATCTAATCTGAGATTTTAAAGAAAAAATTGGCACTAGAACTGTCAAGAAAATCATTTCACTGTTCATGATTTCTCTTCCCTACTACTGGAATTTGAATGTTATAGATGGCACACTACAAGACCCACTGGAAACAAATCAAATACTAACGGGGGGATGGCAGAGAGCACAGCAGAATAGCTTTGTAACTGAGTATTAATTAGCCCAATGCTCTGTGCAAGTGCCTTCTTGCTTATGTTTTTGCTCTTCCGATTTCCTCTTATTAACATTGGACTATAATTGACAACTGATAAAAGAAATATTAGTTCAATATTTTCCTCACTGGTTTTTGATTAGCTTTTCTCAGAAACAAATTCAGTGTTTAAAGAGAGTTATTCAAGGAAGGTATAATAAGTGAATCATGTAGCCATAGATGCACAAGTAATTGAAGTTCATGGACGTTCTGGCGTGACACTGGTGTCTTGCTTCACTTTCTATTATCTGAATGAAATTGATTGAGTCATATAATGTTTTCAATATTTATATATTTTTATATTGTTCCTTGACTATTTTGATAAAATAATATACCAATATCAATATCTCCTGTTAATGTGTGAGCAAAGTAATTGCTATGAAGTACTTATAACAATTACTTGAATATATTAAATATTCAATAAATATTGGTAAATAAGGCTATTATTAATAATCAGTACAGTAAGGGAAAGACAACTTTAATTAAATGTAATGAGAACTTCAAGGAGAAATAATTAAAAGCAAGCCAGGAAGTAACAGAAAAATTTTCCTATCTGATGAACACTTCCAAAAATTTATAGTCAAGCATTGTCATGTTAAACTTTAAAATTATGGAATTACTACAGTGTCTAGTGCTAGATCAAAGAATTTTCAAGAAATCAAAGTTAAAATATTTTTCTTTCTGGTACTATGGTTTGAACTTTGGCCTTTGTGTTTACTAGGCAGATCCTCTACTTCTTGAGCCAAGTCTCCAATCTTTGTTACTAGAATTATTTTTTTGAGATAAATTTTGCTTTTTGTGCCTAGGCTGAAAGGTAACTTAATTGTCTTAGTGACATTTGCTGATATAGCTGACGTAATAGCCATACATCACCATAATATTTTCTGTTCTTTTGAGATGGAATCTTGGAACCTTTTTGGCCAGGATGCCCTGCAACTACAATCATCCCAATCTTTACTTCCCAAAGAGATTATATTTGCAAGCATGAGCCAATGGCACTTAGCTTAATTCATTTTTAATATAAGGTAAACATTTGGAGAAATATTTAAATATTCAATCTGGAGAGTTCATTCTCATTTCTCATCACCTAATCACCATAAAGTAATATTATTAATATTTGAATGATCTTTGGCGGAATGTCCCCTCTCTTGAATGTAATGTTTTTGAGAGTTATCCTTTGCTTTCCCTATTATCCATGGACCAGGAACAGCACCTAGCACTTCATAAATATTTGATGAACAAATGAATTGACGGCCTGTGGGAAATGTGACTGAGACAAAATGGTTAGGAATCAATCCCTTTTCATTCCAAGTTGTATATTTGAAATTTAAACCATATACACGTTTGTTAAGATCATAAATATATTTTACAAAGATGAAATTTGCTTTTGGAAGGCTAGTTGAATGAAATAGTTTACAAGGTGGTTTAAAATTTATGTTAAAATAAAGACACAAATCTCAATGTACACTTAGACCAATAAGCAAAGGTATGACAGACTGCCACTCAACAGTTAATGATGTCCACTCCAGAAAGCTGGAAGTGGAAAGGGATAAAAATAAATTAATATTTTATTCTCACAACTTGACTGGCTGGTTGATTTATTGCACAGATCATGAATCACTCTATCAATTTTATGAATGCAAAAGGCTGTTATGTTTTAAAAGTATATTCCTTTACCATCTCTGTGATGCTGGCCTTGCTTTTGTTCCTCCATGTCTCTCTTCAGTTCAGTCCACATTTCTTTCTCAGAACTGAATATAAGATATGATCGAATCATTGCCATAGGAGCATTATTTTTAGGAGAGTGTTAAATTTGCATGAAAACAATGTCTATTGACTGAAGTATGACACACATGGGGGAGGATTCCAGTTAAGCACTTTGAACAATGAACTTCATTCAGTTTAACCAAATGAGGAACAGGAAGCTGAGACATGTTTTGTCAGAGAGAGTAGTGCTCCAAGGGAATGGAAGGTGTCAGACAAATGAAGAGAGATAAAGTGGGGAATAGAGTCACAGGTAATCTGAACAGATGGGTGGTGCTGAGATAGATAGGGAGGATGGATACAGAAATGGTAACATTGGCATGATATATAGTGCTCATAAATAGATGTGTTGAATGAGAAGTACAAGTTGTCATGTCAAAAATGAACTTTACAACTTGTGGGGGGGAAGATGAGGGTGAGGGAGGAAGGGAAGGGATGGGAAGGGTAAACAAAGGAGGAGGCTACAATGCTTGATAAGAAATACACTCATTATCTTGCCCATGGAATTGTAACCCCTCTGTACAGTATTTTCACAATAAAAAAATAAAAAATAAAAAAATAGATGTTTTGAATAGAAGCCCCTTTCTACAACTACGTACCGATGATAGAGAAACAAATAATGTCTAGTGACAACGTTTGGTGAGAAAGCGGGTAGTGAGAACGAGAAATGATATTTGACATTCTTAAATTATCTGGTGCAACCATTTGAAAAATAAATTAGTTTCACAAAAACAAAAGCAATGAAACATTGCTGTTTTTCCTTTCTACCTTGTGTGGTGATGTAGGCAGGAATAGAGCTGAGGACAAGAATGGCCATATGTTTATGTGTAATGAAAAAATGCTGTGAGGCACTTTGTAGACATGTGGATCAAATTATAGGATTGTAGAATATTGGAAACATTATAGAAAATGTAATGCAGCTGTTCTAATAAGGTTAATCAAATTATTTCCTCAAGGTGTGTGGTTTTTTTATTCTCAGGAATGAACATGTTGACATAAGGTGTGATTGTAGCAGAAGTGCCTGTGTTTCTGCTTCTGCAGGCAGCAAATTATGTTCACATCATGTTTTCCAATTTCATTTACAGATAAAGGCTGTAAATAATTGTAACATGGACTGGTAATCTGCTCTGGGTATAAGAAAATAAAAAAACTTAGAAAACATCATTCAGTTGAAATTTTTCCTCTATTGTAAAGAACTGGTTTTCCAAATGTGTAAAGCATATTTGACTAGAAAAAAATTGAACTCATGATTTCATAAAATTATATTTTAAATCAGTGTCAAAGATATCTGTCAGTAATAAATTAACCTAATATCACATATACCATTTTCAAATGATACAAAAAACTTCTCTTATCTTGAGGGAAATAAGGCTCATTTTTCTGATTTATGTTGTATATTATATATTCAATGATTTTTGGCTACAGAAACAGTAGTAATGTTTTTTTGGTCTCCTTCTTGATCACATAGTATAAGCAACATTATCATGGTAAATTTAGTTGCATGTAAACTAATGAAACGTGTTAATGTAAACACTCAATTAAATTAATGCAACATTAATTGGGTGCTACATGAAAATAGTTTATAATGTTAATGTTGACAGAGTAAACAAAACTTTAAAATGTTGTATAAAAGTATCTTACTATCAAGTAATAAGCCTAATATTAGACTGTAAGCTATTCTAGAAAATTTCCCAGCCTTATATTATCTACTTTATTTGATGCCCTGTAGTGAGATCATAAAATAATATCTTTGTGCTAAAGCTCCTGAGTTGTTGTCTTTGATGATACTTTCTTCTTTTCAGCCTTTGAGTAGTGTTTCAGCTTTCATGATATAGATGAAGATTGATGAGCTAAAGATGAAAACAGATGTTCTGTGGATATTAAAAACTTCTTTGATAGTTTGCTGTATTACAGCTCATCTCTGTCACTTTATCTTGTCTGTGGCAAAGGCTACTAAGAGACTTTATGACTGGGGTAAATATCATTTGAGGACAGTACAAATAAACACCTATGTCACATCATATTAGCCTGAAGAGATGGTCTTCCATGTTTATTTTAGAACAGTATATTTCTTCTCTTATAATAGAGACCTTAAAGTATCTGAGCTGTAATTTTAACTAAAGAATTGAAAATATTATCCTGATTTTAAAGCAGATAAACCTCAACCAAAAATGAATTTTCGTATCTCTGAATATCTTTATAAGATTTATTTCCTATTTCAGACGCCTTCTGATATTTTCATCTGCTTCAATACTTTCCTAAATCCCTGTTGTTTGGTGTAACTACTACTTAAGTGTGATTTTAAAACCACCAAAAGGAGGCTACTTATTCTGTATATATTGACATATATAAACTGTCTACTGATTCATTACAATTATCATTTAACCAAAATTATTATGTAGATATAGGAATATTCTCATAGAATATACAAAACAGTCACGCCATGAATAAAAACAATAGCCTAATTGGACAATAAGTCATAGCCTTGAGGAATTCCTTTAACCTCTTCTATATTTGATCTGGAAAGTGGAGTAGCTTGGCATAGAGCGTAACTCACAGAGCTGTTGTAAAGAGTAGCAGAGATGACATCACAATGCTCACATCTTTTTCATGAAAACCGGTAGTGAATTCACTGATGGCACCCCATATGAATTTACCACCACTGTTTTTACACTTAAGCCTTGCTTCTGCCAGAATGCTTCTAGCTAGTGACTGACCATGATAGATCTTCTAAAACTCCACCTTTCTTGCAGTATTCTAGACTTTACTCACGGACATTTTTGATTCTAGGTTCTCCTGTGAACCTCATTGAGGCTTACTTGTAATTGTGCTACAGCCCACTGCTCTTATTATCCAACTGCCTCTTCCCTTCCTCCTCCTCTACATCCTCTTCCTCTACCCGTCTATTTGCCCTTACCTATCATCCTCCCCCTGTCCTCCTTCACCTCTTCCTCCATTCATGGATCTACTTTGGTATATGAAGGCTCTCTGGGATGTCCCTGCTTTGTCACCTGTATTCTATGCAGGCATTTCTGTTATATCTTTTACTTCTATTCCCATCATAGTCTTTACTTTTAAATAGCAAGACTCTAATTAAGACATACATAGATAATTTAACATTAGTAAATATATTTGGAATGTTGCTTCCACCTATTCATCACTATAAAAGTGTTTCTTATAAAAAAGGTCTTGAAAAATACTAGGAATCACTTTATTTTTCAAACACACACATACACATACTTCAACAGAAATATTATTCTTAAATGCAACAGAAATTTTTTTATTACTGAAGTTATTTTGGCAATTGTGTTTCTATGTTCAAAGGATAAGGAATAAGTAAAGAATTTGTTTTCTCTAACAAGCAATTAAATCACAGCCAGCTTAATTTCTAAGAACCTTTGCCTTCTTGGTGAAAAGCAACCTGTACAGCAAATTCAACAGTGTAACATCGTAGCTTTCCATGTACTGCATTTAAAGGGTATGGCTTTCTATGTACTGCATTTATTTAGCTTGGCCAAGTATTAATTGAGATCCTAGCAGCATGAGCTTAATTTATATTAGACATTGTGCTGTGGGGTGGAACAGTTTGTAAGACAAAATATTCTGGGTGCTTGAAATGTCTTCCTTTACTGAGTAGAAAAAAATCAGAGAAGCACACAAAATTATGCCTACAGAAGAATGACTCTTTTTGCAACTTAAAATATACAACACCCTGAACCTAAAGTAATTACATGAATTATTAAAGACATTCATCATCACATTTTACTTAAAAAGCATATATACATAATTTTCCCAAAATTGTTTTCAACCACTTTACAGAGTTCTTATTAATCTTTTGGCAATTGTTCTAGAAATTATAACTAAAATATAACTAAATATTGAACTATCACATACAAGTACATGAACTTTAACATGTAACCAAATATTGAACTTTATTATATCAAATGGAATCAATATATATAAAAGGATGTTTCTATCTCATAGCTTTAGATCATTTGGAATTTGATCAAGTTCAGCAAAAATAAAATGTTATTTCTCTGAGATAAAATAAAGGGAATTTTTTTGAGTCCCCAAATTACAATTCAATATACTCTGCAGTCTCATGATTTTTCCAGGACTACGCCTTTTTGTAGGAATGATACTATGCATGTTAATATGAATAGCGAGGCATATTATGTTTATTTTTAATATTACCAAGAAATATTATCAATACCAATTTTCCTTTAAGGGCATTACTTTCCATGCATTTCCCAATCCTTTCTTCCACCTATTGTAAGATTGGTAGTTAATTCATCTAAAGCTGCTTCCAGCCTAAAACACACTTGGTTTAGAGTAATTAATCTTGTGTTGGTTCTTAGGCTCATTACTCAAACTGATGGGGCCTTCAGCAGTGTGGGAAATAGGGATTTGTGCTGAACAGCAAGAAATTGAAGGATTTCAACCAATTTCTTATTTTACAGGTCTTTACAGTCTCATTGGTCCTTAATGCTTCCCTCATTGCTCTCTGAGGCCTTACATACCCTCAGGTCACGGGGACCCAATCAAGATGTCAGTAGATGATTTTGGTTTCAATCCCTTTCTGCTCTTGCTCTACTCTTAGTGAGCCTCTATGATTTAGAACTTGAGAAAGCAGCAAAAGTAATATATCTCTCCTAGTCATACCCAAACCTAACTACTCCACAGAGCTACTGAAATTTTCTGCAAAACCATGCAGAAAATTCAGTAGAATTTTTGAAAAAGGAAAACAATAACAACAGGAAATTAATGGAGTTAGAGAGTAATGGAATCATAGTAGAAAGGGGAATAAGAGGTGTATGTCTGTATGTATGCTCAGTTCTAGTGAAGGTCTGACACAGAGATCACATGACTATGGATCACACCATTTCATTGTTAGATCTGCATCCTCCCCGCTGACTGTACTACACTCCATTCCTTTTAAATTTAGATGCTTCAGAAAAAAAGATAAAACAGATGGTTCAACTTGCTCAAAACCACCTAACAAAGTTTGAGGTGTCACAATTCACTATCTCTGTATCTAGCTATGTCACAATGCACGGATAATTTGGGAGTTCAAGATAGATATGTTATTTGCTAGAGTGTAGGCAATGATTAACAGAGCTGGGTTATAAAAATACAGCATTACAGTTTACTTCTAAAAATGTTTCATTGATCTGTTCCTTATTCAAAAATAAAGTATCAGCTTTAGCACTCTATAAATTCAGTTTAAGGATAAAAACACGTGATTTCTTACCATTTGTCTCTGAAAACCTCCTACATTTTCTTCAATAACAATACTTTCCAATTTGTGTATTTTATTCTTGTCCATATTAAAACAGAAGAAAATAGTAATAGTCTTTATTACCCCCTCCAAAGAAAATAATAGTGACATGTGTTGGCATCCTACCGGTCTTCCTATTAGAACTCAGTCCTTTCTTTTTCCTTTCTTCTTTAAATGCTTTTTGTTTCTCTTTTCTTTCAGCTATTGGGCTTGAACTCAGGGCCTGTGCATTGTCCCTTAGATTTTTTTCTCAAGGCTAGTGCTCTACCACTTTGAGCCACAGCTCCATTTCTGGTTTACTGGTGGTTAATTGGAGGCAAAGTCCCATGGACTTTCTCATCCTGTTTGCCTTTGACCCTTTATTCTC
Source organism: Dipodomys ordii (assembly GCF_000151885.1). Classification (NCBI taxonomy): domain Eukaryota; kingdom Metazoa; phylum Chordata; class Mammalia; order Rodentia; family Heteromyidae; genus Dipodomys; species Dipodomys ordii. The sequence goes on along the minus strand of NW_012267289.1, from coordinate 235,913 downwards.
AGATCTCAGCCTCTTGAGTAGCTAGGATTACAGGTATAAGCCACAAGCACCTATTTCCTTTATTAAGAATTTTACTTCTAACACTATTATCATGTCACATGTTCTCAAATGTATTCCATTTTTATAGTACAGTTAACATACACGCACTAGTAGCTCTCAAGTTAAACAAATAAAATAAATAATAAAACAAAAATAAAGACAAATATCCTCACATAATAATTTATTATTTCTAATTCAATGTTCATGTTCTTATCTATAGTAAATACATCCGTTTTTATATCCATATAATCCTTATGCACTGAATTTGGATTATACTCTCCTACATGAGGATATCTTTGTCAAGGCTGCAAATGAGTTTACTTCAATTAAAGTACACTCAGACCACCTATCCTTTTCAATATAAATAATCCAAAGATGTGTCTCCTTGCCTCTTGCTCTTGGTACCTCCCCCACCCTGAACAAAAAAAAAAACAAACAAAAACAGATTTGAGAAGTAATGAAGATGGCTCACATGTCTAATTTTATGTACTCAGTAAGCTGAGCTCTGAGGATTGTGGTTCATAGAGAGTCCAGAGAGGAAAGTCTGTGAACGACTTATCTCCAATTAATCACCACAAAGCTGAAAGTGGCACTGTGATTCAAAGTGGTAGAGCAAGAGCCTTATGCAAAAGAACTCGGGGACAGCTCTCAGGCCTTGAATTCAAGCCCCATTACCAGCACCACCAGCACCTACAACAACAAAAAGTAATGAAGAAGCTACTGGGTGCCTGTCTGAAATAACTGTGGATTCAATGAGTTCTGTAAAATCTTACAAGAAATCCTTTTTTCTTATATATCATACTTTATACTTTTCCAACATATACACATTTCTGTAATGAGGTTCAACCACACAATTAAAACACTAAAAGTTCTGGGGCTAGGAAGGTGGCTCAGTGGTAGAGGGCTTGCCTTGCATACATGAGGCCCTGGGTTCGATTCCTCAGCACCACATTAGCAAAAAAGAAAAAAATCCAGAAGTGGCACTGTGGCTCAAGTGGTACAGCGCTAGCCTTGAGCTGAAGAGCTGAGGGACATCACCCAGGCCCAGAGTTCAGGCCCCACAACTGGACCCCCCAAAAAACCAAAAAAACCCCAAAACACTAAAAGTTCAGTGAAACTGCTCCAAGAAGACACTATCCCAACAATAAGAGCCAAAGCTAACTGTCATCTTGATTTTTCAAAACCAATTATTCTGTGAAGATGCTCCAACGAAACACTAACCCAATATTCAGAGTGAATGCTAACTCTTGTCTTGAATCTCCAAGACCAATTGTACTTAGTAAATAGACTTCAATGTTTTTCTTGTTTTCTTTTGAGGTATTCTCCTTCTCTTAACCTCTTTGAATGTGCCCCTGGAATACTAAGGCTCCACTATATTCTGTTGCTCCACATTATTTTCTGAAAATTTGTGGTTGTTATTTGAATCTTTAGAAACTGTCCTTCATTTTTCTACCATGACACCATATGATTTTGAATTTGTATTTTATAATATTTCATATCAAAATGAAATCCAATGAATATACAAGTGTTACATAGCTGGTTACCAGGTTGCTTTATTAGGTAAAGAAACGTTTCCTTTTCTCTCCATTAAAGTAGTTTATATTTCTCTCAGTGGAATTTTGTCTTTTAGTCAGTTTGATGACATATAGAGCCATGGCTTTACATGTTATTGATCTACTAGTGACTCATTAAAATACACATATCATAGCTATTTGACATCTCCATATGGATATCTAGTAAGTATCTCAAATGTATTTGACACTAATTGTTCATTACACAGTCTATTTCACGTTATTAAATGCCATTGCTGTCAACCTTACAGTTTAAGCCAGACTCTAGAAGTTGTCATTAATTTTCAGCTCATCCTTATTTCCTCACTTTCAATCCTTCTGGCTGTGGATTATATTTCTATAATATCTCAAATTAGCTAATTCTTTTTTCACCTTTCATATTTATCCATTATCAGTCAGGATCCTGAAAAGGAAATGATATTCCTTCCATAGGTTAAAACAGGGAGAACAGAATATCAATCTCTGAGGGATAAACTGAATTAAGAAACACTGTATGGGCCATTAAAGTACTCAAGATTACCAGCAACAAGTTGAAATTAACATTGAAAGGACTGAATTATGAAAAGAAAGAAGAACTCTTAACCATAGGGAGCACTTGGAAGAAAAGCTGCTAATCAGGAACTACGGTTGTTTATCTAGAACAATATATTGAGACAGACAGGAGAAATAGGAGATGATCTTTCTGTTTACTTTTATTATCTTTTCCAAGAGGTATCAGAACCTGTATAACTGAATGAAACTGCCTAATGAAGCATATATGGTGTACTTGCCAGGGTGAACATCCAAGCTCACAATCCAAAGCAGAGAAGGGCCATAAATGTAAGGAACAGAACAGCTTTCTAGTCCAAACCACCAGTTCTAAACTGTCATTTTGCATCATTCCCTGATAGATAAATTACCCTTATAAGAGGCAATTGAAAACACTATTCAAATCATTTCGCTTCCCTGATTATCATTCTTCTGCTTAAAATAGAGTATTACGCAAAATATTTACACTAGCTTGTAAAGCCTACTGCACTTGTTTTTTTATTACCAAACTCCCCTGACAACAGGATTGCTAATCACTTGTCTTTTTTGACAAATGGACAGTAGGTAATGTAATCTACACTAATATAACCAAATTTTACCAAGCACATGCTTTTATGGACATGCTTGGTATATTAGAATTTTAGATCCAATATAAGAAAAGCATGATCTAGGCTGTTAGTACAAGAATGAAGATGAAACACAATTGAACCAGACCTGTTCTACAGCTAGTTGCAAAAGCCCAGCTGAGAACAGTTGAACAGATAGTAAGTTATTTAGTCTTATATATGGTTCTTGAAGAAAAAAAATTATACTCCCAGAAATTTAAGTTGCTTTCTATTTAATTTTTTCAGAAAATTGTTATTGAACTATTTTAGCCATATTCTTCTGATTTTACATTGCCTACAAATTTGACATTGCCTACAAAAATGTCTTACTGCTTATATATTCACTACACATATCACATATGCATTGAACTCACTTGGAGCTGGAATAATAGTGGTGAGTAGGATTCAGGCTATCTAGTTTAGCAGGCTTCTAGGCAAAGATTTTCCACAGTATTATCAAGTATTATCAAGCTCCAGTAACATGTCTCTTTCATCTCTCAAGCTTAACTATTGTTCCATGGGATAAAACTCAAAGCTCAGAGACAGGTTCAGGATACTACACAAGACTGGATGCAGATGAGTGTGATAAAACAGGGTTATATTCACTACAAGTACTTTTCTTCACACTCTGACTTGACTTAAAAAATAGAACTAGAATTATCTTTCAGGAAAAGAAATCCTGCTATCTTGGGGAGTGTGGTTAACTTGTAATCTCTAATAGGTTCCTTCAATTTGTCTTATTATTTTTTTTAACTGAGATCATCTTTTCCTTTTCATGACCCAGGCTAGTGACTAAGTCTAGAGTATTGGATTGAATTCTTTCTATCATTAGGATTTGTCAATGGGCAATCTGCCTGGAAGCTCAACATTGGAATAGTTTTGATTGTGCTCAACTCTGATATTCTAAAAAGGAGGTTTTTTTATGGTGGTTATTGTTGTTGTTTAAAAAATCTGGACTGACATACTGGACTGATGAAATACTCATACATCTCTGATAAGTTCACAAGTTGCTATGGGTCAATTGATCTTAAATGGACCTCTGTTGTCATGTAGTTAATTGCCTGGTATAGTGGACAACAGATATGCCTGAGTCTATGTCTCACTTCAACTATCGAGCTAAATTCTCTTGGCATTATAATGTTTCCAAAATAGACTAAAATAAACCACAAATACCTACATATTACATTGTTTCTGTTTCATATTTTTAACTGTCACATTTGGTGAAAGTTCATACCCTTGTTAAGAAGAGGATCAGCTCACATGGTTATTATCTAATCCTGTAAGTATTGGGAGACCCGAGTGAAGTGGGAAACTTTTTTGAAAATCATAAGTGCACATGTCTAACTTCACCCTACTTTCCTCTATATACTTTGAAATTCATTATTTAGAATTACCATCATTTTTCCATTCGTTACATACTATGTTTAAATGTATGTATAATATAATTTACTCTAATTCTTAGACTATGGATTTTAGGCAGTAGTGTTTTAGCTTTGAGCATATATGAGTCAGTTTATATTAGATTATTTTACAGTGATACAAAGTAGACACATCTGTTCATTGTCAAAGAAGATTTATTTTTCACCTACATATAGCACAAGTAAGCTACATGCAGGAAGACCTTGAGGAATTATCTTCCAATGTATCGTTATGGGAACAACAAGTGCATCTGTCTATGACATACTTGCAAGAAAAATGGACATTGAAAATGATGAGCTGATAAGAGTAATAGTTATTTTACAGTTAAATATGTGGAAATGGGAACCTTGATCTATCTATCTAGTTTACCTCTTTGATTTCAAATTCTATAATTAGTCATATATTTATAAGAAATAATTTTTCAGTGAATTATGATAACTATATTTCATTTAGTCTAGACAAACTAATTTTTAACTTTTTATCATACTATCCCATTTCACTGATAGAAATAACTATTTTACCTTATGTATCTTTATAGCTTATAAAACTACCCTGTAAATTGTTTCTGAGATTACCTAATCATACAACAATTACTTAGTTAGAAGTATGCCAACATGTTTTAAAAAAGTATCAAATACTATGCTTTGCCAATAAGAATTAATCATATATAGAAAAATTAGTGATAGTTGAAATTTCCTTCCTTCCTATGAATCAACAAAACAAATTTAGAATACTTGAAAAAAAACTCAGTTTTCATCTAACTTTCTTGATTAAAACACTGTCTAACGGCCTTATTAACTTTGCATAGTTTGTGTTTCCTTATTGCCACCTTAAGGTATGACTTTATGAATTTACTCATGGGTCCTAGAAATATATATTATGAATAAACAAGCACCGAGGAGATATGTCACATTAAGAGTGAGAATTTGGAGAATTCAATCATTTTTAATAATGTCACTAGTGTACTTAATGAAAAAAATCGAGGTTTTTCAAATGACATCTTGAGGTTGAGTGCTCTCTTCACAGTCAAGGTAAAAGCACTCTGGGATTATGCCTTTCATAATTTATCACGTTACTGAAGGTTAAAGACTAAATTCTTTACATAATACCCTACAAACAAACTCTGATCATAGCAGGGGTCCTCCATAACCAATCTAGATCTACATTTTAGTGAAGCTATTTTTAACTTTCCTATAAATACATGAGTTTTCCCAGTGCAACAGTTCTATTTGTACCATTCTACTCTCTTAGAAGTATAACTTCTTGAATATAATCACAATGCTCAGAAACCATTAAGACAGCATATTTTAAAAAGTAAAATTTATAATTTAAAACACAGTTCTCAGGCTTGAACTCTGGGACTAGGCACTGTCTATGAGCTTCTTTGGCTAAAAGCTAGCTTTCCACTTGAGCTACAGCACCACTTTTCCCTTTTTCTGAATAGTATATTGGAGATGTGAGTCTCACAAACTTTCTGGCCTGGGCTGGCTTTGCAAGGCAATCCTCAGCCTCTAGAGAAGCTAGGATTGTAGGCATAAGCCACTGGGGCCAGGCTCTAAAGCACATTCTTTTTATTCTGTTATTTATTACATTGTTGATAACTAAGCTGGTGCAGTCCTCTGTTAAAAGTCCTTCTTTACTAGTGGATCCTAGTAACAATTATGTGTAGTTGTGGAGGTGGGAGGGGAGGGATGGTAGGGGGAAAACAAAGGAGGAGGTAACAATGCTTGACAGGAAATGTATTCATTACCTTTCTCATATAACTGTAACCCCTCTGTACAGTATTTTTACAATAAAAATGTATTAAAAAAGAATTTCTTCCCTCTTGGCACCAGTCATTCACTCCTATAATCCTAGCTACTCAGGAGCCTGAGATTTGAAGCTTGAGCTCTTAAACCAGCTTGGACAGGAATGTCTGTGAGACTCTTATCTCCAATTAATCACCAAAAATATAGGAAGTGAAGCTTTGGCTCCTGGCAGAGTGGGCCAGGCCTGACCAAAAATAACTCACAGACATAGCCCAAGCCCCAAAGTCAAGCTCCAGTACTAGTACCAACAAATACCGCAAAAAAAGAATATTTTCCTTCCTCAATAAAGACCGAGTAGATTATAAAATTCTATTATATAAAAATACCAACCTTAAGGTAAGTCCTAGTGCCTCACTCCTTTAACCCTAGCTATTTAGGAGGCTGAGATCTGAGGACTCCAGTTCAAAGCCATCTTGGGCTTTGAAAAACCTGGAAGAGGACCTGTGAATCAACTGGTAGAACAACTAGCCTTGAACACAAAAGCTTAGAGATCACACTCAGGCTCTGAGTTCAAGCCCCTTCACACATAGAAAAGGAATAAGTTCTAGCATTTGAATTCAGAGTTGGGACACGCTCTTAGCTAGCTTGCCCATACTTGATGCTCTACCACTCGAGTTACATCTGCAGCCTGGCTTTTGGATAATCACTTCAGATATGGAGTTTCATGAAATTTTCTGCTCCAGTAGGCTTTAAACCCGATTTTCCAGATAACAATTTTCTTTTGTGTCTTATTTTGTATGCATGAACCACCTGTATCCACCTGAGAATGCTATTGATCTTATTAAGCCAATGTTCTGGAAATTACTATATTTTTAATAGCTCATTATTTATGTATATTTTATTAAGATATAACATTTCAGAAAAAAGAAACATGTTTTAAACATTAAACATTTAAACATTATTTAAATAATGAGATTGTTAAGTATTCACACATCAAAATTCTACTTTATAACCAGCTGTAACACCAAAGAAAATATTATAGTACCTGGAAGTGTTTTCCACCCTTTTATTTTTTTCTTCTTTCTTTCTTTCTTTTTTTTTTGTGCTAGTCCTGGGGCTTGAACTCCAGGCCTGGGCACTGTCCCTGTGCTTCTTTGTTTGCTCAAGGGCTAGTACTCTACCACCTGAGCCACAGCACCACTTCTGGCTCTGTTAATGTGGTACTGAGGAATTGAACCCAGGGCTTCATGTGTACAAGGCAAGCACTCTACCACTGAGCCACATTCCCAGTACCAATTTTTCACCCTTTTAAAGACAGTATTTCTCAAGGAAAAACATCATCTTGCCTTTTCATATAATAGATGAAAAAAAATCGTAAAATATTGAGTTTGAAAGATATGTTCAGGAGAGATTCAGGGAGAGATTTCTTTTTAATTGAAATTACTGTGCTTTTTTATAACCTGATAAAAATAATATGAAAAGAAAGCTGACATACAGGGCACATTGATCCTGAGTCATGAAAAAAATGGACACATTTTCTATTGGTTCTCACTGAGAAGAATATGATGTCAAGTGACCAAATTGCTTTTGAAAAAGTGGTCCATAGGTTATGTAAGAATAAGTGTAGTTCCATTTTGACATTTCCCTTTATTTCCTTGGGAAAAAGGAAAACAAAGACAACTTTTTGCAAAACTAATAATACTAAAGGAATAAATCCTTTTCACGCTTTTAGGTGGTGCGGATGGCATGGTACAAATAAACACCATGGTTTATCAGCCATTATACTCATCTGTGCTTTGAGGAAGTTCATACTCTGGAAACATAATAACAAAGATTTGCCTCCCTAATATTCTGCTTCATCTAATCGAGAAATTAGAGCCACCATTAGTCTGGAGAGCTTTTCAGAGTGACTCATTTAATGCCTAAAAGCTGATAAAGCCTTTTGTCCAGATGGACGATGGGTGGTCATGTTGGCTAGTGTTCCAAAGTATGACTGATTAAACTGTAGCATTTACTGAGTGCTTGTCTTTCTACTTTAAATCTCACAGAAAGGTCATAGACATGAATAAGGATGTATGAACTTAGTGATTTAGGCCACTCATGGAGAATGAACACTCATAAGAGAAGCAGCTCTGTAATACTGGTTCAGACTCAAATCATTTCCAGGAAGCACAGGGCTTTATCTGATTATTCCTTGAAGCTATCTTTAAGTCCTCAATACTATTTTAGCAAAATGTATTGAAGGAGTTTAACTTGTAATTCTCAGATTCCTCTATATAGCTCCTACTGTAAAAAAAAAACAAAAACAAAAACAAAAAACAAGAAACAAAAAACAAAAAAAAAACCTTGAACATCAGTTCTTTGAATGGAACTCTAAAGTTGCCTGAAGAGTTGTTAGAAGTCCGTGGCTTCTTACATTAGAATTCATGATAGTAAGATTCACGGAATGAAGTGTCCATGCTAGAATTCTAGCTGTGCAATTTTGAAACTGAGGTTGACAGCTTCATTCATCTTGCGCTGGACCATCTCACCCACCCATTCCCCACATTAATCCTTTTTTATTATCTTGTACTTGTGTGCCTCTTCTTCTAGATTACTTGCATTGTTGACAATGGCTACAAGTGTTTAGGGTGATTCAAAGTGACAGTGTATAAAAAATGACTTATCAAAAGTAATATTTTGTGGTAATAAACTTTGAACTCAGGGCCCTGTGCTTGCTAGAAGAGCAGTCTGCCAATTCAACTGTTCCCAGCTCTTCCTGCTTTTGCTTTCACAGAGTATCCTGCGTCTTTCCTCAGGCCAGGCCAGGACCTGAGCTTTCTTACTTCTGTTTCCCCATATAGCTGAGCTTTCCAGCATGTACAACCATGCTTGTCATTGTTACTAAATTATATTCTCTGTTGTTTTATTTTCCAAAATACAAGTATTTATTTAGTTATCTTCTAGGTCATACCATACATTTCTATTCATAAAGATAAAGATTACAAAATTCTCAGGAACATTTAAAAACAATATATATATATATGTATATCTATTATTGTTACTGTAAAGATATACAGAGGAGTACAATTACATAAAGTTATATAAGTCAGGTAATGAGTACATTTCTTTTTGAACAATGAGGAAACATGTCATATTTGAAAATATTTCCACACAGAGAATAGAAATTCACTTGTTGAAGCCGGGCGCTGGTGGCTCACGCCTGTAATCCTAGCTATTCAGGAGGCTGAGATCTGAGGATCGCGGTTCAAAGCCGCCTGGGCAAGAGAGACCGTGAGACTCCTATCTCCAATAAACCACCAGAAAACCGGAAGTGGCGCTGTAGCTCAAGTGGTAGAGCGGTCGCCTTGAGCTAAAGAGCTGAGGGACAGCGCCCAAGCCCAGAGTTCAGGCACCACGACCGACCAAAAAGAAAAAAAAAGAAATTCACTTGTTGAAATTTCTTGGTGTGCAGTTGTACTGGATGCTAAAAACCTCCCAAAGAGAAATTTACACAGTAGTAGGCTTGTAAAACTTTATGACCTAATATTTAGTTTCTAGAATTGTTCCTATGTTTCATGAGCTCATAGGAACTCTATATGATATCCAAATTAATTCATACCCACTTAATGAGTCAGGTGTTCATCTGAGTAGTGTGTGTTTGTATACCTTTTTCTCTGGTATAGATGACTTTTTATAGCAAGAAGTGGCACTTCACATCTGTATCCCAGCTTTCAGACACATAGGAGACCAAGAAGGATGATGGTGATTTCAAGGTGAGTCAAGACTACAGAGCAAGTCTTGGGCCAACTGGCAATGCATAACAAGTCCTGATCTGACAAAAACAATCAAGCAAACAAAATCCAGGCATCAGTGGTTCACACCTGTACTCGGGAAGTTGTTGTTTAAAGTTGTTGCTGGGAAGAACTATTTTCACACTTGTTAACCTATTGATATATTGATATATACCTGTCATTCCAAGCTATAAGAGATACTAAAATTGGAATGATGTTGATTTCAGGCTATTGAAGGCTGGAAATTGTGAAACTCTTTCTCTTCTGAGGGAAGTTAGATGCTATAGTGTATCTGTCTGATCCCAACAAGAACATGAAGCATAAAATAGACAAAAACATAGCTCCGATATACACCTGGTTAGGAAGAAAGATCCTATTTTACAAATAACCAGTAAAAAGCAGAGGATGGGTAAATTGATGGAATCTAAGCCTAGAAAGCACAGGCCGTATGTCAAAGCTCCACTAGTAAAAAAAGAAAAAAGAAGATGGTCCTTCAAATACTTACTCTTTCCAACCATAGGCACATGACTGCCAATTTACCAGTAGCATGTAATATTATGGTAGGCCCATAATAGAATTACTCAGACATGGAATGACTTGTTAGTGCATATGCCATGATAAAATTATATTTGTTATATGATCAGAAGTAGCATGTTATATTTGTGATTATTTCTTAATGTTGTATAGGCATCACGATTATATTGGATTATTTCTATTCTAGAACTCTATTTAGCTTTTAATGCTTTTATTCTTCTTAAAAACTACATTCTTATGTTTCTGTTATTTGCAAGAATTGATATTTTCTCCACTCCATAAATAATGCCAGTACATAAAACCAAATATTTGATACATTCTTTGGCAAATAACTGTATTAAGAGAATACACACACACATACATGAAAATCCTAATATATGTCCATTTTAACAATTCATAAGCAAGATGCTAAATGAAGTATTTGAATATAAAGACACTTTATCCCATTCCAAATTCCTTTATCATATTTTTTCGATTCTATTAGATTAAGTTATTGATTCTGAAGACTTGAATAAGAGTTTGAGTATTAATCACAGTTCACAAAATACAATCTTTTTAAAATCACTACAGAAAATTTCAGGATAATGGATTTTTCATTTTGATCCATGATTTGCTTTGAAACCACTGCCCTTTCCAGCAAAGGGGAAGGACAGGCCCAGCTTAATTGGTTCTTTTAATGGGAATATGGAGAAGAAGTTGCACAAAATATTGCCAATCATACATCTAGCAGTTATAATACTGTCTTATAGCTATAGAATCTGGGCAATGATGTTGCCATTTGGTTGAGAATATAATCCTAATAACTCAGAGGCCTAAAATCTGAGGATTGTGATTCAATGTTATCCTGGGCAGAAAGTCCATTAGACTCATATTTCCATTAACTACAAGAAAAAAAAAACAGGAGAGGTGGATCTGTGGCTCAAGTGGTAGAACACTAATCTTGAGCAAAAAAATACTTAGGGACAGTGCTCAGAACCTGAATTAAAGCTTCAGGACAGGAGCTTCTATTCAAGTGTGTATGGGGGGGCACACAAATACACACACATCCACCACACTCACAAGAAAGAAGGGATAGAAAATAAGTGGTAATAAGATTTTCCCAAGATGAATGCATATATATTTCTAATGAGTGTCTATCTTATATTGATTTAAATTAAGGTCTAAAATATACCCTAGTCTTGTTGATAAAGAGAAAGATTCTTTATCCATAGAGTTTCATGTGGTGAGAGAAAAGCATCCTCTTCTCAACCAGAAGACTCAGATCTTAATCTTCATTTTTTAATATATCCTGTGTGAAATTCACAGCATAATCATTTATCTTATCACAGAGAAAAGTCTTTATCATAGCTTACGTGATCCTAACAAGCAACCACAAAGTACAGATGAAGATGATGAAGAAATAGTTATAAACTCTTGATGAGACTATCAAAACTATGATATGATATTGTTCTAGAATTCTTAGGCATACTTCAAAGAGGTGGAAGAGGAATAGAAAGAAGGAGGAGAAAGGAGTGATAGGATGAGTATCAACAAAGTATACTCAGCTGTAATATTTTTTGTTGTTGTTCTTTTTTTGTGGTGAGAATACCGTACAGAGGAGTTACAATTACATGGACAAGATAACGAGTACATTTCTTATCAAGTATTGTTGCCTCCTCTTTGTTTCCCCATCCCATCCCTTCCCATACTCCCCACCTCACCCAAACCTCCCCCTACCCTCCACCAAAGTTGTAAAGTTTGTTTTCGACATAACGACTTGTACATCTCATTCTTGCAATGGGTCCACCTGTATCCCTATTTAAACAATTTGTTTTTTTTTCCTTCCCCTCCACAAATTATACCAACATCAAATACAGTGAAAGCATGGGTTATACCGTAGGGGAGGGACATACAAAACAACAAAGAAATAATCTTATAAATATGTTAGAAACACTTGCATGAAAGGAAAAAAAAAAAAAACATTTGAATACTTACCTTGGGGCGCATTCCCCTAACATCAACTTATCTGACCTTTTCTGCTTGACTCAGACATATACTCGTATTGCAAATAAGGGAAACCATGGGACGTATGTTTCTTTGGGCCTGGCTTACTTCACTTAATATAATTTTGTCCAAGTCTTTCCATTTCCTAACAAATGGGGCAATGTTATTCTTTCTGATGGAGGCATAGAATTCCGTTTTGTATATATACCACATTTTCTTGATCCATTCATCTGCTGAGGGGCATCTGGCTTGGTTCTATATCTTAGCTATGGTAAATAATGTTGCAATAAACATAGTCGTGCTGGTAGCTTTAGTATGGTCTTGTTTGTGATTATTTGGGTAAATGCCCCAAAGTGGGATTGCTGGGTCATAGTGGAGCTCTATGTGGAAGAAGCTCCATACTGTTTTTTAAAGTGGTTGAACAAGTGTGCACTCCATAAAGAGAAACTGCTCTGAAGAGGAAAGAAGGATGGCCGATAGAGACATGAAGAAATGCTCAACCTCTCTAGCTATAAAAGAAATACAAATCAAAACAACATTGAGATACCACCTCACCCCAGTTAAAATGGCTATAATCAAGAACTCTAATAACAACAGATGCTGGAGGGGATGTGGAGAGAAGGGAACCCTACTGCATTGTTGGTGGGAGTGTAAACTTGTTCAACCACTTTGGAAATCAGCTGTAATATTTTATTTCAAAATAATTATGTAAAATTTCACTAAAATACAAATTTAAATATCAGAATTTATTTATTTATCTCAAGAAAATTTGATCCTTATCCAGAAAAAAGTAACATTCTGGTTTAATTCAATGTCATTGGGAGATATGCTCTATTTGAATCATGTATAGTGTACAATTATTAATGACATAGGTCTCATTGTCAAATGAATCTTGATTATTTGTTGTCAATACAATGTGTCTGAAGCATCAAATAGAATTCCAGTTATCATCTAATCATACTATTTATTAGAGAAAATAAAAGACTTAATGCTCACTTTAATGTGATTTTATAACTGATCTCATATATAAATATTTAGGGCATATTTCTAATTCTTTCAGATTCTAAACTTTATTTTTCTAAGTTACTCATTTTTAATTCAGATACTATAGCAGTCCTTCGTCCATATGATATGTTGAAAAGGATATCACAAATGGAAAGATGACTGAATGTTTCTTACTTTATCTTTTTAGCATCTAATTTATACTTTGACATGCAAGATCATTAAAATATCATTTACAATTCTAAATTAAAATGCAAATTCTATGTTGGCCATATGGTATGATAACAAATTTGACACCCAATAAAGATAGAGTGGTACAGATTTTAGTTAAGTGCCTGAAATTCATGGGGAAGGTCAAATTTTACTATATGACAATTCTTGACCAAAATGAATCATTCTGATTAATGAAACCTAATTAGAGATGCTTTCAGAATCAGAAAACTTGTAAAATCTACATTAATGTCCTCTCTCCTTCTCTCTCTCTTTCTCTCTCTCTCTCTCTCTGCCATTCGTGGTGCTCAAACTCTGGGACTGAGTGCTGTCCCTCAGCTTTCAGTTCAAGGAGAGTGCTCTACCACTTGAACCACAGCGCCACTTCCCGTTTTCAGGTGGTTAATTGTAGATAAGAGTCTCACAATCTTTCCTGCCCAGGCTGGCTTTGAACCACAGTCCTCATATCTTACCCTCCTGAGTAGCGAGAATTACAGGCATGAGTCACTGGCACCCAGCTTCATTAATTTCTTTTTTAAAATCTAGAAACTATTTATAATTAAATTAACAAGAGTTATACATTTTAACTGTCATTCTTTAGTTTTGAAATTGCTTTCAGCAATCTAATGGAGATATTTATAAATGTATAATCAGAAAAGTATATCGCTTTGAATACTTTTGGATATAGTAAAATGATGTGTTTATTATCATCCATATTTTTCATGTATTAATATTTTACAAGTGTTTTCAAGAAGTCACATTCTAATAAGGCATATTTTAAAAATATTCACTTTATATACATATTGTGTATTTCCCCTTAAAAAAACATACATACTGGTATTTATTCATTGCGTAAAAATGTATCTTAAGGCTTTATTCCTTATTTGTATGAGTATTTGTATTTGATCTGAAAGTAAAATCTGACAGAATTTTCAATAAACAATAAAGATTTGGTAGAAAAAAATAAAAGGATGAGCATTTTACATTGTTGGCATTACATGACCTGTTTCATCTGCCTTTGCATTTCCTCAGTGTCCACATTCATGTCACAGGTGTGTGGAGTTAACAAATTTGATGGGGTAATATTCAGGATTGCTTCTATTCCTCAGATGTTTTGCAGTTATTTGTACAGAGTAAAAGTGCACTCTGGTGTTATACCTAAGCAGTTGTGATACTTACATCTGAGGTAAATTGTATTTGTTATGTTAACTATCTATTTTAATATAAATTGCTTCCTAAACTTGCAGTCAAAAAACAAATAACACTTCATTTTCTCACTGATTTAATGGTTAGAAACACAGGCAAGGCTTGCCTGGGTATCTGTGAAATGATATCTCTCAAAGAGCTGAGCCAACCTATCCCCAGTGTTTCATTTCTACATAAAGCATTCTTGGGGATAATTAAGTTCTTCCTGATGTTGGAATAAGAGTCCAATTTTCTGTGCTTCAGGTGCTCATCAAGTAGACTTCACTACAGCACCATTCATAATGTGGCCTTTTGAGGACCCAAACCAGCTAGAGGGATCAAGAGGGTGAGAAAGATCAAAGCTACAGTTTAGTAATCTAATAGCCTAAACAACATTTCATATTATTTTTCTATTGTTTCTTTGTCACTATATCCAATAGTCAATGAGACAGATTGCAAAAGGAAGGTGGTAAGGATGTAAAATTAATAGTTAGCATTAAATATTTAACTTTCTTTTTACACTATTTTAAATTAATGAAGCATAAAATTTAATAACAGCTGAAGGAGAAAATTAAAAAAAACATATTAAGTGTAGTCTTTGCCTTTGTGAAGGTCTCCAATTAATGAGAAGTTAAAAATGACATTTTATATCAGACAGCCTTCAATTTTATAGTTATTCCAGTATTACATAATACTTCATATTCTTTTATATAGGGCTTTATAATATACAGTATAAAACATGCATATTTTATTATTTTTAATTTGATAATTGTTATTTTCTTAGACATTCAATATTTTCATAGTTACTAGTGACTACTACATTTAACTTTGTTTTATTGGGGGGGAGTCCGGTCGTGGGGCCTGAACTCTGGGCCTGGGCACTATCCCTTAGCTCTTCAGCTCAAGGCTAGCACTCTACCACTTTAGCCACAGTGCCACTTCTAGCTTTTTTTCCTGCTTATGTGGTGCTGAGGAATCAAACCCAGGGCCTCATGCATGCAAGGCAAGCGCTCTACCACTGAGCCACCTTCCCAGCCCTGCATTTAACTTTTTTATGCTTATTATTTCCCATCTTTCATCAAAAAGTTGGTAAATCAGGAAAACACTGGAGCTTTCTAATCTCATAATCTCACTCCTTCCTCATTTTCAGATGATCTTGGGATCTCAATACTTACTTGTAAATCTTAGTAGTCTTTAAGTTGCATTAAGATTAAAAACCACAGAATTGTATTTCTCGAGAATTTCCTAGTATCTTCCCCTAATTTTTCTCATGAACAAAGATAAATTTGATTGACATTTATTTGACTGTGAATGGGTACTTACAACTTCTGGTTTGTACAACTTATTATTATTATCATTATTATTTTTTGACAAATTTCAAAAACATAACACAGATTAATTATGGGTATTTATTTATTTATTGGCAGAAATGGGAAATGAATTCAAGGTCTCACACTTACTAAGCAAGGGCTCCTCAACTTGAGACAAGCTGTATTTGCTTTTATTTTTTTTTCTAGACAGGTTGTTGCTTTACTGTTTTAGCTGGACATGAATACAGATACTCTCAATCTCTTCCTCTGTAGTTGAGTAAGGTTAATTCATGTATCCTACCACTGAATCCTTTGACTATTTTTGTTGTCATGTAAGTCAGACTCTCATTCTTTTCACCTGTTTTGAATCTTCCTTATTTCTCTTGTTGTCTTCCCTTTTTGTGATTTAAAAACTTAGACTTCCTTATGTCTTGACCTCTTTTTCTAAATGGGAGTCTACAATCACTTATACAAGTAATAAACTCTCTTTACAGCACACTTTTTACTAGAAATATCTTTCTGTGTGAAAGAAAATTAATTAGCATTGCTATGTTTAAGAATAGGTAGGAAACATAATTTTTAAATTCAGTTGCACACACCCAAATAAGTCACTGGTTTAAAATATTTAAGTTGTTCTTTTTTTTAATTCTAATGAAATGTCTAACTATATGCTTATAATCTATTTATTTTAAATCACATTTTTCCTTCTCAAATCTAAACATAACAATGAAGCAAGTATGCATTTGAGACTAAACATAGAGCTTCCCTATGACACAGCAATCCCATTTCTGGGCATTTATCCAATTGAACACAAACCATGCAACACTAAAGCCACCAGCACAACCATTTTTATTGCAGCATTGTTTACCATAGCTAAGATATGGAATCAATCCAGATGCCTCTCAGTGAATGAATGGATCAAGAAAATGTGTTGTATGTGGAATTCTATTCTTCATCAGAAAGAATGGCATTGCCTCATTAATAAGGAAACAGAAAGACTTGGAAAAAAATTGTTAGGCAATATAAGCCATACCTAAAACAACATAGGTTGCAAGGTTTCCCTCATTTGTAACAATTAGAATGTGCCTATAAGTTAATCTGGTGGATAGCAAAACACAAAAATAATACACTTGGACATGAAAAATTAAAAAAGGATTCTAAACATTCACACAGCAAGACCAAAGGAATATATTCCCAGGGGAGAATCATAAGGGCTCAATAACTATGACTATATGATCATATAAAATTATGTTTATTTAAATGAGCTTCAACAAAAGGAAAAAAAGAATTTTCTTATTTTCCTTTATATGTGTGTATGCTTTTCTGTTTTTCCCCTTTTGTCACTGTTTTTGATTTCTGTACATTTTTTTCTTGCATGTAAGTTTATCTGATTTGGGAAAGGGAAGGGGAAGGAGAGAAATTTTGAAACAAAGGGTGAACAAGTTCTGCAGTGATATTCACTAGACAGTACATTGCAAATGAATTCTACAACTTGTGGAGGAAGAAAGAAGGAGGAAAAAACTGGGGGGGGGGTGAATGAAGGGGGATTGATACTGCACAAAAGAAATGAAGCTATTGCCTGATATATGTAACTGTAACCTCTCTGTGCATCACCCTTAAAATTAATTTTAAAAATGTTTTCTTTTAAATTTACGGAGATGTTGCCTATAAATGGCCATGGTCCAAATAATCTATTGAAAAAGCTACTGGGTTATTTTTAGTATATAAGCACATAGAACAAGCAATGTATCTTAGTAAACCATACACATCTTCTAAGTTTTCTTATTAGGAAATGTCAAGATAGGGTTAAGACAGAGAGCCCAGAGTGAGAAAGTGTAAAAATCCATGATGAGATCAAATAATTAGAAATGACGGCAGTTTTAGAGCTCACCAGCATTCACAATTTTTCCTTTTGTCTGGATTTTGAAAAGGCAGCTTTTCAAATTCTATGCATGTGAGTTCATGCAGTTTCAGATTCTTTACACATTGTTATCAGTTATTGCCATGAGAAAAAATGTTAAAAATTCCCCCAAACGGTGTGACTCCTGAGCAAACTTCCAGCCAGAGCCAGGTGTCACTGGCTCACACCTGTAATCCCAGCTACACAGGATGCTGATAGCTGAGGCTTACTGCCTTCACTGCTTGAAACCAGCATGGCCAAAGAAATCTGTGAAACTCTTACCAATATTGGTGGAAAATAAAGAGAGTCAATCTGTATTATGATATTACTAATGTTGTAACAAGCCTTTCAGAATTCAGAAATTCAAATGACTTCTCCTTATAAAAATTCATTCAAATGATGTTGCTTTTTCCAGAGATGTATATTTTGAAGTTCTTTCTTCATCTCTTACTTATTCTTCTGAGCATCCTAAGTGGTGCAAAATAATCTTGCTTGCTTTGACAGGGAGGGAGGTGGTGGAGATGGGAAGGGATGGTAAGGGGAAATAAAGGAGTAGGCAACAATGGTTGATAAGAAATGTACTCATTACCTTGCTCATGTAATTGTAACCATTCTGTACAGTATTTTCACAATAAAAATAAATAAATAATAAAAAATAATCATGCTTGGGGGTAATTTTTAAATTGCATAAAATTCAAATGCTGTTTGACCTTAGGAATAAGATATGTGATCACAGTTGATAGTTCAATTTGTGTTTTAAAAACTAGGATGCTGTGAGTTCATTTGCCTTAATAATTGATTCCAAAAGTGTGTTTATTCTTTTCTAAAATTATTATATTTAGGTAGTTGTACAAACAAATTGCCATTAACAAAGCAGTTTTAAAAGGAACAAAAAGGAATTTTAAAATATGGGAATATAATTACTCTAAAATCTTTAGTCTCCTAAGGCACTCGCTTATAAAAAGACAATGCTTCTTGTGGCATAAGTTTTACTTTTGAGCAAAAAAAGTTCTCATCTAGATAACTGGACATTGGTGGTGCATGCCTATAATTGGGAGGTTATATATAATCTTTATTTGAGGTTATCCCAAGCAGAAAAATAAAAAGACTCCATTTCCATAATAACGAGCAGAAAGTTGATCCAGATGTATGATTCAAGAAATAGAGCTCTAAGTAAGCAAGCCAAACAAGCATAAAGTCCTGAGTTCAAAATCTGATAGAAAAAATACATACAAGTGTATGTATGTATGGATGTATGTATGGATGTATATATATATGAGTATATATATATATGTGTGTATGTATATAACCATACATATATTTGCATCCATCCATCCATACATACATTTAAAATATTCGTATCTATAACTCAAGACAAAGAATAGTTCTTTGGTGGCTTGTGAAGATGGCTCAGTGTATAGTGCCTGCCTTGCATGCATGAGACCCTGGTTTCGATCCTCAGCATCACATGAGCAGAAAAAGCCAGACGTGGTATTGTGGCTCAAGTGCTAGCCTTGAGCTGAAGAGCTGAGGGACATCACAGGTCCAGAGTTCAGGCGCCATGACCTACAAAAAAATAGTTCTTTGTTTAAATACCTATGATTTACTTAGTTGTATAAGATTTAAAAAATGAGACATAACTGGGCTCTAGTGTCTTTAGCCTGTAATCTTAGTTACTGAGAAGGCTGAGATCTAAGGATTGGATTTAAAAAGTAGTTCTGACAGGAAAATCCATGGACACTTAACTCAAACTAACCAGTAAAATTCCACAAGCGGAGCTGAGGTTCAAGTGGTTGGCTTTGAGTGAAAAAAAAAAAAGCTGTAGCAGAAGAGCATAAGGCACAAGTCTCTGTTCAAGCCCCAGTACCATGGATTATGCATGTGCACACACTTGTGCATGCGCACAAACACATACATAAAACAATGAGACATAACTGTTTAATGATAAATAACTTTTTTCTTTTTGTTGAATATATATATCCCCCTATACTTATTATCTTTAAGTATTTGTACAAATGAGTCAATTCACCATGTCAGTTCATGCGTACAATTCATCTTGCTTAATGTCATGTTTCATTATTTTCCCCCATTCCTCCCTACTCCACCCATCCTTTCAATTCTTATATAATTGTTATCTTTGTAATTGAATACTTAAGTCAGATAATTTCCTAAATTTCTGAGATTGCTTTTAGGTCTCAAAACAAATTGCAAGGTTAAACAAGAGTATTTCAGAACTAGAGAGATTACATTTGGAAGTATATACCAATCTTTTTGTTTCTTTGACAAATGTTTTTTTTAAAAAAAACACAATTGAAAATGAGAAAAAAAAGTTGCCTCAGATTTCGATATTTCAGTCCAAGATCAGTTGGATGCTTTGCTCTGAGCCTGAGTCAGGACAGAAACTCCAGGCAGTGGAAATAAAGAGCAGAGGATGCTCTCACCTCATGGTAGCCTGGAAGCAGAGAGTCAAACAGAGGAAGAGTTCAGTGACAAATACCTTTCTTGAGCATGCCTTGATGAAACTATTTCTATCAACTAGACGTGGCCTCCAACTCACAATAATGCCTTTAAATTAGGAATCTATCAATAGGTTAGGCCATTAATTGAGTCAGAGTTCTCAAGCTTCACTCACCACTCACGGTATAGATATATCCTAGGCACTAAGCCTTCACCTTACAGATAGGGCCTCTGTGAGACACTTCGTATTTATGACAGATATATATTAGGAATGCTATGATTGCTATACATATGAACCATATCTGTATAGGTAAATAGATGTACAAGTATCGGTGGTAAATGAAATTATAATGAGAGGTAAGGAAAAAAGAAAGACATTCTAATTGCTTTAAAATCTTCAGAAGTATAATGATACAGAAATGATGCCTTTTTATCCTGTTTTTAGGAAGGAAGGAACAGACTAAGTAATTGGCAAATTACACAAAGGAAGTTACTTGTACTATTAAACAAGGTATGATACCCCTTATCTCTACCCAAGAAAGCATTAATTAGAAGACAATATGTGAAATGTTAATCATTTGAGCAGTTAAAGCTAATTTATTAGAGATATGAAAGAAAAAAGTCTTGTTTTTTTTTTCGAAGTATTTATAGAAAAACATTCAAGTTATGTTTGGTATGAAATCTAGAAAAAAAAACAGTGGACCATTTGCATGTACAAGGCCCAGGGTTTCAGTTTTCAGCAACATGCACACACACACACACACACACACACACACACACACACACTTTACTGGATAAGTATCATTAATTTAATATACCTATATGTAGATAATTATGGAAAAACTATATAACATATATAATGAAATTCATCTATCTTTTTCTGGATATTTCTTCTTGAAACTTAATTTGTAAAGCAGTAAAATAGTTATTTGTTCTCATCATTCAAAGACATTGCTTTAAGCTAACATTTAACTGCATCATGACCTCCGCCACTCCTATAGCTTTGTTTTCTTTATTCCTAGGCCTTAAATTTCCCCAAAAATTAAACTTAAAAAGAAGGTAAAACTTCTGTCTTTGGACACAGGGTGACTTTCTATCTGCTTTCATTAAACTTCCTGGAGATGTTAACTCATTAATTGATCATTGGTTCTGTTAGCAACTTTTTTCTGTGTCTAATGAGAAAAACTAAATCCAATCTCAGCCAGCCTAGATTTCTTAAGATTATTGAATAGAATTCAAAGCAAAAAGTGGAAGCAAGGTGAATAAAATTGACCATAATAGATAGCTGGAAGTTTATATAAACCACTGTACTTAAAATTGTTCTGTGGCTTAAAGACTGCATATCTGAACGCTCTGTCATCATGGGGGTTCTGGGAGATAACCAGGATTTGCAGGCAGCAGAAGTGCTGAAGCAGCACAGGAGAGGTTCTCCGTGGAGAGATAAGACTTATGGATCAAGTAGATGATGAGATTAAGTGAAGGCTTGAAGGGAAAGTAATAGGTAATATGTTCCTAAATTGAAAGTCTTTTTAAAGTACGTGTTTTACTGCTAACTCTGGAAAACCCGAAGTGGCTTTGCTTCCTCTGGTTGCAGAGGCATTAGTGGGATGAAACATAAGCCATTTCAGGGTGAGCTGATTCTCTTAGAGAAAGGCAGATATCTGTGCTCTGGGTATGCTGTGGGCTAATCTGATGGGGTAAGACTTGTTGGACATACAAAACCATTAAAAAAAATGACAAAGTGAGGTAGTGAATTGAGGAATTTTCACACCCTGAGACGTTTGCATCCCTTAGGATCATTTTATTCCAAAGAAAAAAATTACATTTCAAGGCTATCATTGAGTATGCAATTTGGTGGAAGTAGCTTAATCACATGTTTCAGGTCAAAAACTAGATGTGCTGGGCGCCTGTGGTTCACGTCTGTAATCCTAGCTACTCAGGAGGCTGAGATCTGAGGATCAGGGTTCAAAGCCAGCCCAGGCAGGAAAATCCTTGATGCTCCTATCTCCAATAAACCATAGAAAACTAGAAGTGGTGCTGTAGCTCAAGCGGTAGAGCACTTGCCTTGAGCTGAAGAGTTCAGGAACAGCATCCAAGCCCAGAGTTCAAGCCCCAGGAATGACAAAAGAGAGAGAGAGAGAGAGAGATGAAACTTATTAGTATATCTCAAAATCACATCGAAAATTTCTCTTATTAACAACTTAGCATTTCAAGTTTGTAATAAGCATTTTCAGATTTTGCAGTCAAGAGGAAAAGATAACACATCCATTAAAATGATAACAGATTCCATATTGGCAGATAATGCAGGGATGAAGATCAAGATCAAGACTTCTTTAACCCTGAAATTATGAACAAATTATTTTTGAAATATAAAGAACATTGCTCATGTAACTGTAACCGCTCTGTACAACATTTTACAATAAAAATCAGACAAAAAAAGAAAAATAACTTTTGTAAGAAGTATACTTATTGCTAGAGGAAAACAACTGCTAGTCATATTTTATGGGTCTTAGAAACTTTGTACAACAAGCTGTAATATCAAATCCTAAAAGATTAATGTACAATTAGTTTTGATTTTGATAATTAGAAATATTTATTTTATGATCTGGGTATGTGATAGGCACCTACATAAATAAATGTGTAAGGGCCTTTAATTTTAATAAAGGTAGTCAGATGTAATCACCAGGCATTTTGTCATACCAAATATATGTGGGGATGTACTCATAACAATTTACAATGGATTAATCCACATAAGAGTTGTCTTTCTCTCCCAGTCTGCATGTCCACATGAAGGAACTTGACAATTGCCAGTTCATGATAACTACTATTAAGATCAGCATATAAATTAGTTTCCATGATGATGCCTGTAAGTGGTGAAGACTTAGTAAAATTACATCCCTCAAAAGTGGAGGGACAGGTAAATCAAAGGGAGCAATTAGCTGGGACAAATTCAACTTCAGATAGGTCAGCTATGACTAGTGTCAAAGTAAGGAAACAAACTTTGAAATTATAATGATCAAAATAGTGGAAGTGTGGTACAGGCAATGCTGACAGTTAAAGACATTAAGCAGGACAGTTCATCAGAGGAATCTCCACACTTGAATGAATTTTACCTCTGGAAATTCACTTCTTGTTTCTCAAAGTAAATAGAAAAGAAATTCCAGCTTCTAACATGGGGAGTGGTTGGGTCTCTTTTTTTTAGGAAGTATACTACCTCAAGTAATTTGCTATAGCACTATTAAGCTAAGACAAGAAATTTATTCCAAGGGGCAAGCTATTTTTACTAACTGTACTTAAAAATGTAGATTCGATACTTGGAAGCAGATAGAAATTTGGAGTTTAGAATTGCACCGAAAAAGGCCTGGATTATGATAAATTGTATCATTGTGTGTGTGTGTATGTGTGTGTTTTGAGGATTCAACCAACAAGAATAATAAGAAGTTAGATTTTTTTCTATTTTTATTTTATTTTGTTATTTATTGCTAGAATTAATCCAGCATTATCAGAAGGTAGATGGAAATGTGGACAGGGAAGGGCAATCTGAGGAAGTCTCTGATGGAAATGGGTAAAAAGATTCCTTTGAAACTATTCTCTATCATCTTCCCATTTTCCTTCCTGCTCCTTTAGAAGAGAGCTCAGACATTGCTAAGTTTTTCTTTAGAAAGAACCTCAAAGTCAAAGTTCACTGTGATTATTCAGTCAGAAAAAAAAGTATTACCCCAATATTATTGCCCACTCTTATTTTAAAATAACAAGCACCTTGTCTGAAATGTGTCCATGAATTTATCAAAGGTCATATTATAAATGATGAAATAGTAGTGGAAATGGTTTCTGAAAGGCAAAATATTCAGGATGCAATGTGATTACTTTTGGACTCTTAGTTTCAAAAGTGGTAGCTTCAGGGAAGGGAAACAGAGTGGAAACTTGTTAGACTAGATGAAGGAAAAGCAAAGAAGAAATTCTTAAGCGTACGAATGAGCAACTGTTTAATGAGGATATCTCTTTTAATTAAAAGGAACAGGTTGCTGAAAAACACTGGGTGAAAGACCCATAGGGCAACTCAGATATGCTCTTGTCCACACTTCTTATCAAAAGCTCCAAGAACAAGTGCGCCACGGCCACCCCAAAGTGTTCTAGCTGTGTCGAGTATTCAAGTATTGCCCATCTCATTTGTCAAATTATTATATTTTAGTAATTGAAAAATTTATAAAAAGACAGATCTATTACTAAGTGGTTGTTGAAAATCTTCCAGATGTCATTTTTTCTTTAATTATGTAACTAGATTCAGAAAAAGTCAGACAATTTTCTAAGGATACAGAAGTGGATCTGATTTTGCTGTAGAAACAGAGTACTCATGTTTGATTAAAGAACATTGCCATTTGAATAACTAGGAGGTTCTGCCAACTCAGCCTTCCTATGAAAGAAAACTGATTTTCATGAATTTTCACTTCTGATTAGAGCCCACTAGAAATCCCTGAGGGCCTCCATCTGAAATGCACAGACCAATCTGATGAAAGCCCTAGATGTACAATGAAGTAAGAATGCAATTATGTTTCGTGAATGTGACCCACTTCTCTTTCACTTATAGTGATGACATCACTTCCTCTGAGTTGTTGGTAGAACAGCTCATTGAAGATCAAGATGGTTTATAGCAAATAGAAGGGGTTGACATGGGATCTTAAAAGTTCCCAGTATTACAATTAAAACATTTTAATCGCACATAAAGGCCATTTGCTATATTTTGTTACATTCTAATTTTATGGTTCTATAGTTCCCAAGGATACAGTTTTGCTTTGTTTGTTTTTGTTTTGTTTTGCACGTTAGTTCTAGATTCCAGGTTGATTAAACTTTGTGGGATAAAGAAACCATTTCTTATATCACAGGCTGATGGACAATATACAGAATGCCAATTTGTTCTAATGCATTATCTTTGTTTCTATCCATTTTTGCTTGGATATATTTCCACCTGTTAAATTACTCTATAATTTACTGTTTCCTGCCATTTGACAAGAAAACATTACAATCATAATAAAAAATAACATTGGGCTATTACCAATCAATGAAATATGTCCCAATCTAAAATGAGATTGAAATAATTTATGGGGATTTTACAATCAAATTAGAATGGAGATTATTCCACAGGGGGGAATTGACTTCTGCAAAACTGCAAGCATCATATATTTTCTAATAAGTTCTCACAGCTGAAACAGTGTCGTTACTGGAAAGCAGCACAGGAAATTCAGCACATGTTGATGAATCTTACAAGTAAGTACTGACAGGAAAGAAAATATATTTGTGGACCCACAAGTGACTAATGGATCTGACGTTATTACAAAAGGAAGTTAATGCAACATTAAACCCACCAGGAACATCATGTTTAAAACTGCTGAATAACTTACCACAAGGGTTGTTTGTTGACTGACGTTTTAATATCATTTACCTGAAGAATACTTTACTAGCATTAGCTAGTAATTTAAGCAGGGTATACTATTCCTTCCCAATGCTCACCAATGCACAAAACTGAAGTATCATTGGAAGGAAACAGTTTATCACATGGGGAAAGACAATTACATTCAAACATCTCTCTTCCCACCCTCCTCTCTTATAAAGGAAACCTGGGGGTTTGAAAGGTTTAAAAACAATGACAAGGAATGAATCTATTTGTTCATTAATTTATGCTGAAATATTCGTTCAATGCATTTTACTTATGAATAAATCATCTCATACTCTTCAAAAAAGTGTTGATATTTTGAAATGGCAAACATTTAAACAAAATAAATGCTTAGGTACTGTATATTCCATAACAGCATAGGAAACATAAAATAATTTTAAAATTCAGTGCAAAAGAATTTTGGTGCTTCTGTCTCCTCAAATTAAACTGTCTGCTATTTTATTGGGTAATCCACTGAATATAAAAACGTGAAACCTTCAAATCATTTGAGCAAGTGAAATCTGGCCATTCTATATGAGAAAACAAATTAATCATGCCTTCTGTATAGATATATTAAATCCATTAAAATTAATCATCTGAAATTATGAATCTTATGAAATCTGATAAAAATTTACAAGAGAAAAATATGAGGATTAGAGCAGTTCAGTGCTTAAGAACAAAAGAGTCACCACTCTCCCCACGAGATAGATCAACTCGGCAAAAACTCAACAGAGAAACCGCAGATCTAAACAGCTGCATAGATCAACTAGACTTAACAGACATCTACCGAACATTTCA
>NW_012267289.1:161594-205874 GCF_000151885.1 Dipodomys ordii | reverse complement strand
GGAGGCTGCAATGCTTGGTAAGAAATGTACGCATTATCCTGCCCATGCAATTGTAACCCCTCTGTACAGTATGTTCACAAATAAAATAAAATAAAATTTAAAAAAAAAGAGCAAAAAAGTCTTAGAACTTTGATTGAGAACTGGAGTGTTATCATATACAAAATTACTTTAAATAATTTGATGTCCTATTATTTAAAGTTTAAATGAATAAAAGTATTTTTGTCACAAATTAGAATTATAATTGGATATCAATATATACGTCATTTCAATAAGCAATGTATGGGGTTTACCTTTACTTTTTAATTTTCAATAATTCCTTAGGATAAGTAAATATTAATTTACATGTTTTTTATGTCAGAAGATAATTACTGCTAGGCATTTGTGGCTCATGCCTGTAATCCTAGCTACTCAGGAGGCTGAGATCTGAGGATTGCGGTTCAAAGCCAGCCGTGGCAGGAAAATCTGAGAGACTCATCTCAGAAAAACGGAAGTGGTGCTGTGGCTTAAGTGGTAGAGCACTAGCCTTGAGCTGAAGAGCTCAGAGACAGTGACTAGGCCCTGAGTTCAAGCCCCATGACTTACCAAAATGAGAGAGAGAGGGGGGGAGGGAGGGAGGGAGAGGGAGGGAGAGAGGGATGGGGAAGGGGAGGAGAGGAAGAGGACTCAGGGACAGGACCCAGGCCCTGAGTTCAAGCCCATGACAACACACACGTGCACACACACACACACACACTCACATTCACACATACATATAATACAAAAAAGAAAGAAAAGAAGGTAGTTGTTTTGCTAAAGTTCATAGTATACAAACTGAAATTTTGATATGAAACCAAAGGGAACTAGTAAATGGAAAGGATACAGTGATGTTGTATCTATTATACTTTGTGATCTAAACTATCCTGAAAAATTGCAAGTTTTTCTCATTATGTGTCTTTTAACTTGAAAAATTTGTAAGACCGTTGAGTAAATGATACCTTCAAATTCTTACATGGGAAGATAGTTTTGAAAGAATTGATTTTTCATCAGTATTTTTCATCTATACAGAAGTATTGGTGAAATTATTAGGAGATGATGAGTTTGTGAATCTGTGTGGTTCAAAGCCATTGTCAGTTTGCCACAGAACATGAAATAGTGCCACATGAGAAAGATAAATCGTCCTCAAGACATTGTCATATACTAAATTCATAGTATAAAAAATCACAAAGCTAGATTTGAAATCTTAAACTGTCTAATAAAATTGATATGTTTATAGAACATTTTCTTAGAAAGTAAAGAATGAGTCATGAGCCAGTGGCCTGTAATTGTGCCTCTCATGAGAGGATGACAACTGGAGGAGCTCAACTCCTCCAGCCTAGGGAGAGGAGCAGAAAAGTCAAGAGACTTTGTCTCCAGTTAATCAATAAAAATTCTGAACTAGAAGCATGACTCAAGTAATAGAATAACAACTTTGAGCAAGAAAGACCATGAGATTCTTCTCTCTAATGAACAAGCAGGGGCTGGGAAGGTGGCTCAGTGGTAGAGCGCTTGCCTTGCATGCCTGAGGCTCTGGGTTCGATTCCTCAGCACCACATAAGCAAAAAGAAAAAAGCTGGAAGTGGCGCTGTGGCCCAAGTGGTAGAGGGCTAGCCTTGAGCTGAAGAGCGGAGGGATAGTGCCCAGGCCCAGAGTTCAGCCCCACGACCAGACCTCCCCCCCCCAAAAAAAAAGGATATTCAATGTTCTAATGAACAAACAGAAGATTGGAAGTGGTATGGTTGCTCAAGTGGGAAGAGAGAAAGAGCTCAAACAGTGACCAGGTCCTGAATTTAAGCCCTCAAACCCACACCACCATCATCATCCAAAAAAACACAAAACCCCACCAAAGAAATCATGGGAGTTTTAGTTCCCTTTATAGAATCAAAACAAAGCATAGTATGAAGAATTCGACCAGAAAAAAATTAAGGTAATCATTTTATAATTTATTTTATCCCATAACTCCTGGAAATACCAAACTAAATGACATAGTGTCAAGTAAAATATCATTTTCTCAGAATAATTGCTGTGTACAAAAAATACAGATTTTTCTTTGCAGAAAAAATATTTGATAAAAACAGAACTTAGCACAATGGGATTAAATCACTCATTTGTCAGTGGATGCATTACTGGAAATGGATTATTTTATTTTTAACTAAACATTAATTCTCAGGTTTTTTTTTTTTTTTTGTCCAGTCATGAGGCCTGAACTCGGGGCCTGGGCGCTGTCCCTCAGCTCTTCAGCTCAAGGCTAGCGCTCTACCACTTGAGTCACAGTGCCACTCCCGACTTTTTTCTTTTTGCTTATGTGATGCTGAGGAATCAAACCCAGGGCCTTAGGCATGCAAGGCAAGTGCTCTACCACTGAGCCACCTTCTCAGCCCTAATTCTCAGTTTAAAATAAACTTAATTTTAATCCAAACATATTCAATTTGGTTTTTATAATTTTCTTGGTTGGCTTAGGTAAAATATTGAGAATTTTTTTTCATAGATTTCTTCAAGCTTTCTTCAAAGGTTACTGAAGTGAAATTCACTTTCTGCAAGTAGCTTTTGCTTAGGTTTTGAATTTCCATAATCATCTCTGATAACTAATATTTGAGATTTCTTTTGTCCTTTGTATTCCTCACTAGTGCTTTGAACTTTTCATTTTCCTAGACCTGGGATCTCTGCTTGTATCTAAGGTTTCTCATGCATTCAGATATTTCTAGCAAAAGAAAATCAGAAGTTCTATAAGAAGTATTAGTCTGATAAAGAAAATAAAAACATGCTTAGGAAATATTGGTTCAAAGTCTAGTGTCTTAAAAGAAGGAACTATTCTAAGTGGGAATTGAGTTCCTCATTACAATTTCCTTCCCTGATCTCCATAGGCTTATGTGAAATCATTAAATCCTGTAATTAACAAGTGACAAAAAGTTCAAATATCACCTTGGGACTGTGGTCCACAGTTTCTGAAGAAATGTAAGACGGTGACAGCTGCTTTGGCATCAAGGTGAAACAAAGCCTCTGGGCTGATACAATGCCCTTCAATTTAAGCATAGTCATGTGCAGAATGTGGGAGGTGCCCTGGAGAAGAGGTTAACTGAATGCGCTTGGGAAATATATGGAGGGATAGAAAGGGTTAGTGCCACCTGCATTCTAACAGGCAATGAACACAAGAGAAATACCTCATATAAGAAATGTTCAAATGCTTTGAGAGGCACTTGAGATTCAGCTAACCTTACAGCTTAGTAAAAAGGTTTTAGCTAGAGGAGTATTTCTTGTCATTAGTAGAACTTTGTTTTTATTCTCTTGGTGCTTGTGATTTTACTCCCTTGATGTTGGAACCTGGAAACTGTGAAGTATTCCAACCTATTAGCTAATGATCAAAGTCATGAAATCTTCCTACTCCCTAGAACATAACTGCCCAGTTATCTTTGAAAAATTCTTTCCCACCAATAGTTTAATTGCTTGACTATAATGGCTAATGATTGATGGAGACACTTTCTTAAGCAATGTGTGCTATTATGAATTTGCAGTATTTTTCAACATTATTTAATGCATACTTTCTATATGTTTAACATTGTCAACATCAGAAATTCTACTAATTCATATGCTTTCTAAAAGTTTATAATGAAGTGAAACAAAAAAAAATCCTCATCACACTCCCAATAGTTTCCATGCAGTTACAAAATTCTTTCCTATCAATTCCTTGTCAGAAGGACTGCACAATGTTTGAATATGCTAAATAAGCAAAAACAGGGTATATATTCAATGTTACAGGAATTTATGAAGATTTTAATCTAGTTATCGTGCTTTGTGCATGGTGTTATATATAATTAAGGTTTCTGTATTAATATATATGCTAAATATTTTGAGGAAATTTTATACATATTTTAATTATTTAATGACACTTCAACTAACTATTAAACTGACACTTAACAAAGAAAAAACAGGTAAACATACTTAAGGTAACCCATTGGATATCCATCTATTTATAACATATATATATGTACATATATATGAGAAGTAACTTTAATATTTCTCCTCTTCAAAACAAAAATAAGAAAATAGAGTGGTTTTGAATTTTTAAGTTGTTTGTAATGTTAAAAACCCATTATACATAAACTATCCAGTTAGCAGCCGGTTTACTTTAAACATAAGGCTTTCTAAGAAAGTAGTATTTAGACATCAGATTAGCCTATTTCCAAATGAAATATATGAATAATTTCTCTGCAGTTGTAAGAAAAGATTGTGCAGCCATATAAAGGTTTCTATGTGAGGATTAAAAATATCCTTCAATCTTATAGAGAAACTTCTTTTTTTGATCACTCATGGGGCTTGAACTCAGGGCCGACTCAGGACTGGGGTGCTGTTTCTCAGGTCTTTTGCTCAAGGCTAGTATGCTACCACTTTAAGCCACTTGTGGCTTTCTGGTGGTTAATTTTGCTGGTTACTCTAGAGGTAAGAGTCCCATTTATGAGAAAGAGAAAGGGAAATTGAGGGACAGACAAACAGACAGAGACTGAGAGACAGAAGGTTTGCAATTGTGTGTCTTAGTTGGGTTTGCCCTCAAACACTCTACACTAGAAGCCATATCTCACATTTCTTTTTGTACTGCTTATTTTTGAGATAGAGTCTCCTTTCTGCATGCCTGGAGGATGATTTTTCTATTTTGTTTTTTCAGTGTACCTGTGATAACAGGTATTTCCACTATTCCCATATCTTTTTGTTGGGTATGAGAGTTGGACTTTTCTATCCTGGCTGTCCTTTAACCATACTCCACTCAGGTAAGGAGATCGATAGCTGTGTAACACCATATCCAGCTATTGGTTGACAAGGAATCTGCATTTATGCCAGGTCTGACTTCAACATGCAATTTCCTAATCTAAGTCTCTTAAGTAGCCAGGATTATGAGAACAAACTACTGTCAAGATTACAGCTATTGTTTTTTATATGTACATGTTTTTCATTCTTAGCCTTTGTCTGTCTTATACAGACAAAGGCTCATATACAGACATGCCGCATTTCTATGGTCATTTTGTAGCAAATGCCTTTAAATTCCTTACTGTCTTCAGTAGTTTTTCAGTCTCTAGTAAATCCTACTTACTGGTTTCTGAGATTTTTTATCTATAGCTAGGGTGATCCATTATAGGTGTGGCATTTCTGTTTCCTATCAGTTTAATTTGACCACAGTGATCTGGACTCTCTGTTCTGATTCCTGAACAAAGGACTTCATTAATATTTCTATTTTATCAGGACAGAA
Organism: Dipodomys ordii; assembly: GCF_000151885.1. Lineage (NCBI taxonomy): Eukaryota > Metazoa > Chordata > Mammalia > Rodentia > Heteromyidae > Dipodomys > Dipodomys ordii. The sequence goes on along the minus strand of NW_012267289.1, from coordinate 200,620 downwards.
ATACCTACATATAGGGAGCAGATTGTCATAGTGAAAAATATTTTTCTATCTAGGTAACAGCTTACATCTGAGAGTAAATGCTTGAAGTTCACCAAGCAGAGACAAGTTTGGCCTGATGAATATGTTGACTTTAGATATGTTATTAGCCTCCTATATAAACCTGAAGCTTTCCCTCTGAAATAAATCCAACATAAACAGCTGGAACAGCTGGACTGTAATTACATATGATTTACTAATTTGGTTTCAGTTTGAGTTTAGTATAAAGAGAATCAGTTTGGGCCATGGGTTCATATCTTATGAAGAGGCTGAATATTGTACTGTTTTCTAGTAACAAATTGTAGATGTTACATCTGTTAATTTTTCCTATGTATTATATAATTTTGTAGAGATAAATGATTGATTTAGATGTTTGAACATATTAATTAGTTAGTACCAAGAGTATTATAATAAATGTTTAATTGATAGCCAAGGTTCTAGTCTTTAGCCTCACAATAATTACCTACCCATCTGTCTTTAAACAGATTATCTTATCTCCCTTGGTTTTGTGCTTCTTGTGTGTAAAGCCAAAATTTTGGTTTTATTCGTTTGTATTTTAGTTGAAAACTTTTTTATTTTGCCTGTGAATTCACACGAATTCACATTTGGAAGCCTTTTATTACATGAAGTACATGCTTGGACTTTCTGTTTTTAGATCATTTTTCCAGATAAAGTCTTGTTCCAGACTTGATTAGTGCCCCCCCAACATTTGCCTCCAAAGTGGCTGGAACCATTGGCAACTACAACATTACAATAACATTCAATGTGTTTTTGAGATTAAAGTCTTTTTAACTAATATCTTGGATGACCTCAAACTCACACTCCTCTATCTTCATAATGACAAGTGGTAGAGTTAACAAATAAATGCCACCACTCATCATTTTTTCAGTGACAAAATAGGTAACTAGAAAAACAAATTTGTTAATACAAATGAAATCGTTTCTCTGAATGTGGTAAACAATCTTATACATTCTCTTTGGGTCAGTGTGAATATAGTAGACATTCTTCTAGCGTATCACCTTAGTAGTTATGAATGTATAAAATTTTAAATTAGTAGAGAGTTACATGACTTGCATATTTTTATTTGGGTGTCTGGAGGTAATCCATACAGAACAGAAGACTTGTTTCCTCTTCTGAGGTTACTGCACAGTCATTGTGCCAACTAAGCATATTGTATTTTGGTGCAAGGAGCATTAATGTGAAAATTCATTACTCTGATGAGTTAAACTCTATGAATTCATTATTTTTTAATTTCTCCATCTGCTAAAGCATGAAATGATAGAAAATATATAAGAGGCAGCTGCAGAGGAGGGCTGGAAAAAAAAAACTCCAGGGAGAATTTAGGATGGCAAGAGCCTTCTTTGGAGGCTAAAAATAAAAACACACAAAAATAAAAAAAATTAATTAAAATTAAACAAAGAACCCTACAAAAGTGGGTCTAGAATGAAAGAGCCTCCTCTTGGAGCTTTCAATGATGAAAGATCATTTGTATCTTTTCTGTCTTATCTATGGAAAAAAGAGTGTGGAGCTATATGTATTACTAGTAGAGGAATAATACATTGTTTAGGAAAGAAATTTGATCCCTTTAAGAAAAAATATACTCTTCAACAAATATATTCTTCAGTAAAATGTGAAGACAATGAGGAAATGAAGGTCTATGTGGAAATGAATTCCATCTCAACAGTGGCATCTTTCATTCCCTGATGATGTATCAGGTGAAGAGCTTTTAAGAATCAAGTCAGTTCAAATAATCTCTTTATCTTTAAGCTAATAATCTATAGGATAGATAGTTTTATCCATTCCCATATTTTCTTGTTAAGAAATGCACAAAGATGGATGATAAAGATGTCAATAAAATTCCCCTTCCTTACCTAGTTCAGAGAAATGTATATACAATACCCAGGGTACCAAAATCAAATACAGTGACAACTGTATAAACTACAGAGGGGAAACATGAAAGAAAAAAGAAATCATGTAGTACACTGTGAATGACAACAGCAAAAGAAAACCTCTTGTGTCCATGTCTTGGAATCCATTTCACTTAGCATCATCTTATATGGTCTTATGTACATAGCTATTGAGCTATTCTGCTCATCTGCTAAGATTATCTTAGATGTATACTAATTACTACAAATAAGGGAGACCATGTGACTTATGCTTCTTTGGGTCTGGTTCACTCAATATGATTTTTTTATTGTGAAAATACCGTACACAGTGGTTACAATTACATGGGCAAGGTAACGAGTACATTTCTTATCAAGCATTGTTGCCTCCTCCTTTGTTTCCCCTTCCCATCCCTTTCCATCTCAGACCCCCCTTACTCCCTCTCCCCCAGCCAAAGTTGTAAAGTTCATTTTTCAACATAACATCTTTTACATCTCATTGTTGCAATGGGTCCACCTGTATCCCTCTTTAAACGATTTGTTTTTGCCCTTCCCCTCCACAAATTATACCAACATCACGTACGATGAAAGCAGGGGTTATACCGTGGGGAGGGACATACAAAGTGACAAAGAAATCATCTTATAAATATGTTAGAAACAATGGCAAGAAAGAAAAAAAAACATTTGAGTCCTTATCTTGGGGTTAATTTCACTTATCTGACCTTTTCTGCTTGTCTCATACATATATTAGTTATTGCAAATAAGGGAAACCATGGGACCTGTGTTTCTTTGGGCCTGGTCTACTTCACAATATAATTTTTTTCCAAATCTTTCCATTTCCTAACGAATGGGGCAATGTCATTCTTTCTGATGGAGGCATAGATTTCCATTGTGTATATATACCACATTTTCTTGATCCATTCATCTACTGAAGGGCATCTGGGTTGGTTCCATATCTTAGCTATGGTAAATAAGGCTGCTATAATCATAGTTGTGCTGGTAGCTTTAATATGGTCTTGTTTGTGATCATTTGGGTAAATGCCCAAAAGTGGGATTGCTGGGTCATAGGGGAGATTTTTTTATAAGTCTTTCCATTTTCTTACAAATGGGGTGGTGTCATTTTTCCTCATGGAAGCATAGTATATATGTTTGTATTATATATATATATATATTATATTATATATATAATGTATGTATAATATATGTAATATATATATATATATACTATATATATATATTATACACTACATTTTCTTTTTTTTTGTGCCAGTTGTGGGACTTGAACTCTGGGCCTGGGTGCTGTCCCTGTGCCCTTCAGCTCAAGGCTAGCACTCTACCACTTGAGCCACAGCACCACTTCTGACTTTTTCAGCTTATATGGTACTGAGGAATCGAACCTAGGTTCTCATGCATGCGAGGCAAGCACTCTACCACTAAGCCACCTTCCCAATCCTACATTTTCTTGATGCATTCATCTACTGAGGAGCATTTGGGTTGGGTCTATATCTTAGCTATGGTAAATAATGCTGTGATAAATATAATTGTGCTGGTAGCTTTAGTGTGGCTTTGTTTGTAGTCATTTGGGTATTTACCCAAATGCTGGTTCATAGGGAAGCACTATGTATAGTCTTTGGAGGAAGCTTCATAGAACAAAATGGTAAGACAAAGGACAAAGAGGGAACCTATGAAACAGCAATGACCACAAGGCAATATTGGAAATTATCTGTACAACCTGGTGATGGGTGGGTGGGTTGGGGTACAGAGAAAGAGGGAGAAAAATGAGGGAAAGGGTAACAAGTTAGCCAAGAAATGTAATCACAGCCTTACTTATGTAACTGCAACCCCTCCTGTACATCACCTTGACAATAACATTTTTTAAAAATTTAAAAAAAAGATACTCTACAACCTCTACATAGACTATTTTGGGTTATTTACATTTTTTTTTGTTTTTAATTTGCTGTTGAAACAGATGTCTACTGCTACACAGGTAATTGTTTTCCTAATAAAAGTTAGATACTACTGCAGATAAAGTCAATAAAAATTTAAAACCATACAGATAATGTAACTTTTTCTGTTTAGTATTTTTTTAACCAATTAAAATGTTTCAACTCAGTGCTTGGGTGCTGCCCCTAAGTTTCTTTCATTCAAGATTAGTCAACTCTACCTTTTGAATCACAACTCCATTTCTGGACTGTATTAATATAATCCCATGGAATAGACATTCTTTTTTATTTTTTATTGTGAAAATACTGTACATAGGGGTTACAATTACATGCGCAAGATATTCTTCATATGAAAGGTATGTAGTTATTTCAGTCTGTGATTTATGTTCCTGGAATTTCCCCTGAACTCCCATTTTGCTTATAACAATACTCATGAGCATAAATACAAAATAAGTTCTACAATGACTATAGTTTCAAAACTATAATCAAAATAAAAATCATGAATTCTGAATGATTCCTATTCAGAATTTAGTTTCAATATCTAGAGTGAATGTGTCAAATATACATGGATCATAAAAAAGTTATCTTACTTAGGCAAATGATATGTCTTGAAAGAATAGGTAAGCCTCTTAAGCAAGTCCAAAATTATTTGAGAAACCAAGGCAGTTTACTGATCCAAAGTTGTATTGTGTTTAAGGGTGATGATGGATTTCCCATTCCTGATATCAACCTGGCACCTACATCAAAAAAGGGAAGGAAGGGCTAATCAGCTTGTCCAGAGTCAAGCAGACAGGAAAAGGAGGGGAAAGTTCTCAAAGTTACTAACAATCACACATCAGAAAATAGAATGAGGCTCCTAATTACAAAGTTCTTTATCAGATCTAAAGAAATGAGCTACTAATAGAGCCATTTCAGGAGGAAGAAAAAGCAGGGGAGGATCAGGTCTGGCAGAAGCTTTGGAGTTTTTTCCATTTGTGTTTATAGTTAAATACATCTTTTATGTTTATTATTCACTCCTCCCTAATTATCCATTTTCTAGAGGCAGTAATTTAAGATAATACTGGATGTAATAATATAACCCTGCTCTGTGTTTACAAATCTGGTATTCCAGGGCTGCAGATGGACTAATAATGTAGTGGTCAAATGTAGAAAAAAAAGTCTTATGAATACAACATTTTTAGGATCCCAGAAAATTGACTCCCAATGCTACTTGGGGTATGAAAAAAGTATTTAAGGAGAAGTAAGTGTTGAATTACCTAAATGAGTCAGCCATCAGGAGTAATTGGATTCTGGACTGTAGAGCAGCAAAGATGGCGCTGGGAGGGGGTTGAGTGGGCAGAGCCCAATTTATGTGTAGAGCACATGGGCAGCCAAGATGGCGCTGGGAGAGAGTAGACTGGCCAGAGCCCAATTCACCTTCCAATCAGTGCCTAACCAGCCCTTGAAGGCTTAGGTGCATTAGATAGGGTGTGACCTGGACAGTGATTGGTTCCTCTTCCTCCATTGCCATGCCACCCGCCCTTTTTGGCTTTAAAAAGAGCTGCTCTCAGTTAATAAAGGAGTTTTCTACCTGCTGGATTTGGCTCCCCGCTGTGTCTGATTGTCTCTGGGACAGAGGAAGGCTGGGGAACGGGGAGCGCCACACTTACCTTTCCTCTCCTCGGACTGTGTCCTTCTTTCGTGGGATGGACGAAGACCCAACACTGGATAAAAGCTTAGTTGACTAAACAAAAAATGTGTAACTTCTAAGAGGAGGTATTTTTGAGATGCTATGTATAGGACCTATATAGTACCAATGACAATAATGAAGGGTTTTCTTTTTGTTGTTGTTGTTGTTTGTTTGTCGGTCGTGGGGCTTGAACTCTTAACCTGGGTGCTGTCCCTCAGCTCTTCAGCTCTAGGCGAGAGCACCCTACCACTTGAGCCACAGCACCACTTCCGGTTTTCTAGTGCTTTATTGGAGATAAGAGTCTCAAGGAGTTTCCTGCCTGAGTTAGCTTTGAACAGTGATTCTAAGCTCTCAGCGTCCTGAGTAGTTAGGACTACAGGCATGCTGCCAGTGCTCAGAGTGAAGTTGGTTTTTACACATAGCTTACTTCCTTTGGAGAAGTACAGTTTGAGCTGAATCAAATGATAAAATACTTTTTTTTGTCTTTGACTAATAATTATTTGGAGATCAGTGACTTAAACCAAATATGCTTTTTTTTTATCTTTGTGCGTGTGTGTGTGTGTGTGTGTGTGTGTGTGTAGGAATAATGAAACCTTTGCTTTTAAGTGAATAAAAGAAAAAATGCACGAATGCAGCCCAGACTAATTGAACATGTGAGAGAATAATGGCAAAGGAGAAGAGCCTCCACAGGGAGAGGAGAGCAAAGTCACAGATTCTGAAATTATCAGAACTTTTATTTTTCAGACTACATTCTACTTCACTTGAAAACAAATGAAACAGAAGTAATTCTTTTCTGTATGTGTTATTAATTTATTGCCTTCTTAGTACTGTTTTTGACATCACTTTAAACTAAAATTGAATATACTACTGTAAAACTATAGTAGATTCTCAGAATAAATATGATTATTACTTAGATCCCTGAAAACTTAGATTTTCTTTCCTTTAAGTAATGCCATTTGAAAGAATGAAACAACTTGTTTTGTGCTAAAAAACATTCTTCTTTAAGTACATTTTTGTATTAACTTTAGATTGGTACCTCAAAACCTTTCCCAAGGTTACATTCTTATAGTTGCAATTTTGTGAAAATCTTGTTTCAAGGAAACATCATGAATATATTGGTTTTATGAGCTGGTAATAGAATGTCTAGTTTACATGCGCAATTTTAATGAAAATGTAGTGAATATAAAAAGCCTTTCAAACTGTCACCATGTGTGTCAAACACATGCAGTCACTGTTTGTATATTAAAGTCACATCGGCTTGACAGCATGCCTATATGCTTTTTTAATTAGTGCCCAGATCTCTTGCTCTTTCTTTTTCTGTATCATAGAAAAAACAGAACCCTTATAGTTATCCTGAGCTCTAGATAGTTGCAGAAACACTTCTGAATCCATTATAATTATACAATTATCTGCAAGATGCTTTCCTTCATATTTCGCTTACCCCCTTTCAGGCAAATTGATTGTTCCATAAACAGGTAATAAGAAGGGCATTGTCCTGTACATTCAGTGCAATTCTAGAATGTTGAGGCAGCAGATGGAAGCAGTTGCTGCTTTCCTAATTGTTACTCGTGCAGAGAAATAAAGAGGAAAGTGGTGAGGGAGGGCTTTTAAGAGTCCCACTGCCCACATCAGGCACACAGCATCTGGGCTGAGATTACTCTCCAAGCAGTTTGTGATTTCTAATAGCAACATTAAGGACCAGAAAATAAATCTATATAATAACCTCAGGATGAAATAGATGTGTAAATTTAGCTGTTTTAAGGCTTATGCAAATCAGGATCATTCTGTTTGTAGAAGCTGTTACAATTGGTCATTATCTAAGGACAATTATCCACATCTCAGTATCAAAATCATATTGCTTAGCGGCTCCTTTAGCAGCTCTCCATAGAAAGAAAACTATTGGAACTTATTTAAAAAATAACCCTATTAGTGTGTTGGTAGGTCGATTATGAGGGAAATAGTGTCTGTCTATTGGCTGCAAAGCACAGGACTCAGATCAACTCACATTCAAAGGAAAAAAATCTAATAATTTGATAATTTTAATAATCTAGAAAAACAATGTCTATAGCTATATCATATATCATCTATGCATATGATTTAAATAGTAATCTTATTATGTTTAAATTAGTCAGACAAAAATGAAGCTGACCTTGACACACATCTCCACAATGTTTTTGAGAAGAATGAGTGACAGGTGAGGATAAACCTTGTAGCAATTGGAAGTAAGAATGTGAGACCCAGAGTCCAGTTATTGTAAGGTACAGGAAAGCATAACTTAGGATGATTGTGACTCTTTAGCAGAGGCCAGGAGCCTCTCGAATTTATAGTAAACAATGAAATAGGGTACTTTGCCATTACTGGGTAGTTTTTGAAACCTGAGTGTAAGATACTGAACTAGAGCTTGCCTGAAGCCACAGAATCACAGCAGAGTTCGATTTTGTTGAACAATGTAGTTAATGTGAAAGAAAATATACTGTGTTGGAAAAGAGAATAAAGAACAAAAAACAGCACAGGCAGGAACACAGCTATATCAGAGAGCATTCTTGTTTTACCTATAAGAAGGCAATACTGAGGAGGGAATGAGCCCCTAAAAACATTCCAGAAGTGGTTTTGATTTTTATGATTACCTTGGGCTCTTGAGGTTGACATCAGAAAAACTAATTATCTCCCTTGTTGCCAATGCTTGAAACAAGGTCTCAGTTTAACAAAGATCATACAGATAAAGTATGTATCATAGGTATGCATACATATCCATATATCTACACACATACATACACATATACACATATGAAAAACCTTTGTATAATTTTAGTTTATGTATGCTTTGTTTTGCGTATGTTTTCAACATTATTAAAGTGAACAGTGTCTGAAATGTCCAAATAAACCAACTAGTGGGTTATAGAATTTATTCTGAATTGTTTACACATTAAAAATCAAGAGTAATGCATTCCAAGCTTTATGCTAGAGGTTCATGCTCATAATCCTACCTCTTCAGGAGGATGAGATCTGAGGATCAGGGTTCAAAATCAGCCAGGACAGGAAAGTTCCTGAGACTTTCATCTCAATTAACCACCAGAAAACTGGAAGTGTAGCTGTAATTAATTGATAGAGAGCTAGCCTTGATCAAAAAACTCAGGGATAGTATCCAACCCCTGAGTTCAGGCCCAATGACTGCCAAAATATGAAAACAAAAAAAAAGTGTAAAAAAACAAAACCACTACCACACAATGACAACAACAACAAAACAAAGACTAATGAATCTAGCAGACTATAGCTATATAAAGGCACTCAAAAGTCATTAAAAATCCTAAGGCAAAACATCCATACTAATTTTGAAATGTATTCATAATACTTTGTTACTTTGCCAGCATTTTTGTATCAACATATTTTCAAAAGTTACTAAATATTCTTCAGAATATACCATACTCAAATGCTATATACATTAAACATTAATTTGCAGCATTTTAGCCATCCTGAGAAGATGCATACTACCCATTATCAATCTCTCTATTCTTCTTCCATCCACTAGACCAACCACAGGTAAATAGTAATTTATTTCTATCTTTATAGATTTCTTTGCTATGTACTTTGAATGTAAATGAGATTGTAGAATATACAGTTTGAGGGATTTTGTTCTTTGAATTCATTCATATTGTATCTATACTTCAGGTATATGTATTGTTAAGTGAAATTCTTCAGTGTCAATATATTGCATTTGCCAACTTATTCACAAGCTGATGGAGTTTTAGACTGTTTCTATATTTCCTTAATCCAGTATATGATCTTGGAAATTCTTTTTGACAATTGAAGAAAATCATAAATAACAATTGGGTCTCATTGGTTTGTTCTAAACATTATGTTGGCACTATTAATCATCTACTGACATAGTATAGACCTAATCTAAATTGGAGAACACTTCATGAATGATAGTCAAGAAAATCTTTGTATATATAAAAAAGAACTTTAATCAGATCAATTAGTATTTTATTAATGTCACCATTTCTAGAAAACTCATAGCTGCTGTCTACCATTATAAAAATTGGTAAATGATGTATAGCTATGGGGCTTCAGAGGAAATAACTAATTAGCATATGATTTCATAAGCAGGTAATTTAGGCTGGACTTCATATAACTTCACATGGCATACACATGTATCCAAAAGATACTTCTGCTTCATCTCTCTCATCCTTTTCTTGAGATCAGCATCTCTCTTGAATATATAGAGATCAAGAGTGCTTGGCATCAATAACTAATGTTTATATCCATCTAAAGTCATTTGTGTAATGAGTATAATTTATCTTAAGCCCAAACAAATTATTAACCAGTACAGAACCATGTATTACAGAACCATGTGTTACAGAAGATTGCTGAACCTACAATAAAAAAGGGCCTTATAGTTGTAGGGACATTTTAAATGACCATACTCAATTTTCCATATCCAGAGATATTCAAAATCATTGATTTCTATGATTTAGATTTAGATGGATTGTATGATCAAGATTTTTACTAATGTTTAGGCTGGAAAAGTAGAAGCATATCAAAATCTAGTACTGGAAAACTGATGCTGAATTCATGTTCAGATTCGTAAATGAATATTTTGGGATGGACAGAAATTTATAGATATTTGTAATCCTTATGACTGCATACATAAGGACATCCAATTGAAATGGGGCTCTGAATAGAAAAGAAGGCATATATTTGGATATTAATAAGCCTCAAATCAGAGCTCTCTAGTATTTGTACAAATTGAATAACTCAAATGATGCAAGCTCAGAAAAAAAAAGCATGAAAACATGTCATTTTACTTGAGGGATAATATGCAACTTCACCCTTGATGAGAGTTAAAATTCTAGGGGCAGACTACTGCTGATCCCTGAGGAAAATGCTAGCTATATTGTTAGTAGATTAAGCATATTTTATATTTTGTATCATAGAGGGCCTAATAAATGTTTTTATTACTGAAATTGATGCTTGTTATAGATATAATTCTAATTTTATTATTGCACTATTAACTTTAGATACATAGAAAGAAGTAAACTACCTCACTAGAGAATACTACAATGATAATAGTATCAAAGACATTATCATGTACCAGAAACTAGAGACAATTTGTAATAAAATTATTATACTATATTTTATGGAATTCTCATGTTTCCAGTTGGGAAATATTGTGTTTAAGTTTTTAAATATTTATTGACGGTATGTGCTCTAGTTTCAGCCAGTTACAAGTATCTTGTCACCACTCTCACTGTTGGTGTTAAAGCCTCAGGTTTGAACTTGAATAATTTGTCTTCTAAATCATTCTTCAAGAATAACTCACTGAAACTCCTCCTACAAGCTCATTACAGAGCATAATAAGAAAGACCAAGAAGTGCATGGAATCATGTCCAGTATGTAAAGATCAGTTGAAGAGCTGATGCAAAATTTTAATAGAAAAAAATACATATTGGTTTCCTTTTCTCATTTATCTCTTATAATTTCCTGTTTAGAATCTCTTGTCTTCATGAATAACAGAGATACTTCATAATGTAGACCTGGCCTCTTTTTACATATTTAAAATTTCTTTAATTCATCTCTCACCACTAGATCTAATTATTAAACTTATTTTACAGATAAGAAAACAGAAATGTTCCTTAAAATTACTTGATAATGACCCAGGTGTTTTCCTACAGCCCTTTGACAGTCTTACAGGTAGGAAGCAGATTGATAGATTTATAGGTAATGTATGGACAGATACCCAGACTTATAGGCCATATATTTCCCTAAGGAAATAATATATATATGTATATGTATATATATTAACTATGAGTGCTAAAGTTAAGTTGAAAATACAGGATTTTCATCAGAACAGAGAGGATGGAGAAAAAGAGGAATGATATTTAAACTCAGAACATTGTCTGGTAACCAGTTCAGAGGCAAATGCCACTTCTGTCTACAAGTGTACTCTCCTTCCAGGATGAGTTGAACCAGCCCCTATATGCAGTTTTGAGCCATGAATAAATCAACTTTCAGGTCAGGATAGTTTGCCTTGGCATTTCCTACAAAATCCATTTACAAACTAGATCAACAGACCATTTCCAGGATAAAGGTGTGAATGGATGAATGAGCAACATTTTTATTTCTATTTTAAAGTTTCTATTAGCATATATAGCTGCACCATCTACACAGCTTCCTAATGTTTACTAAAATTGAAATGCCACATTGTTTATAAGGCTTCACTGAATAAACAGAATATCTGTACAATTTAGATGGTAGTTATTGGAAATGACTTGGTAGAAACATTTTCTGGGAAAATATACCTTTTCAAAATATTAGTGAATATTCTATTTTTTTATGAAACATGGTATTAGAAGATAAGTTTTAATGTCAAAAATACTTTTTAAAAAGTGTTAAAACTGCATGTTTAAACATATTTTTTTGGGTGGGGAGGGTTTGAACTCAGTGCCTGGGCTCTGTCCTTGAGCCTCTCTGTGCTCAAGGCTAGCTCTCTACTGAGTGCTAGCTTTTTCTGAGTAGTTTGTTGGATATAAACAACTCATGAACTTTCCTGCCTAGATTGGCTTTGAACAGTGATCCTCAAATTCCTGCCTCTTGAGTGGCCAGGATTAAGAAATAAGCCACCTGTTTGTACCACTTTTCTTTTTTTTCTTTAGCACCACTTTGGATAAAAATCATGGGATTGTATAGATTTATTGTTTTAATAGTTTTGAACTGTGGGAGTTTCATAACAAATTAAGTAACTATCTTAAATTTTGTCCTGACTGTACTAGAGCTGCAAAGCAGACTGTTTAACTAATCTGTTAAGACTGTTCTAATTTCACCTGCAACACTTGAACACTGGAGTACAGGTTCAGTGTCGATTGTCTAATTACAAAAATAGTAATCATTTTTATAATATGGTAACATAGGTGAAAGATTGACAAAGAAAATAATTGTGAAGAGAAAGAAGTTAGAAAGCACCAAGTATTCCCCTTCTAAATCTGAGGATTCTTTCTTTTAAGATTAAAAAAAGATAAACTGTTTTCATCATTATTCAGTTGAGACAGTATATAAATGGGTAACTATATTTATATTATTATTATTTAGCTCATTATGTACAGTTATTTTCTTCTAACAGTGTTTGATATTCACTAGTAATTTGATTCATTTTAACTTCTTGAAGCATATACATGATAAGATGACTATGGTTCATATTTATTATAAGCTTCTTTAGAACAGGTTAAATTCTGTTGACAGAATTTGGGATGGGATGCTTTGGCTCCTAAATTATGTTAATGTGGTCTTCATTGGAGGATTTGCTAGAGAATTAAAGCAGTTGCTATTTTTTTGTTAGACATTGAATTTTGGTATTAGGTCTGTGAAAAATGCCCTTTTGTGAAGATTTAAGATTACAGTGACAAAATTCTTCTTGAGATTGATGGAAGCATTCTGTTACTATGTAGCCTTTGGTTTAAATTATTTATAAAGCCACTAAAAATTTATTTAGAGTCAAGGTAATTGATTTTATAGGGTGGCCTGTTAAAAACCAAGTGTTATCATTTGTAAACCCCGGGCAACATTTCACATTAGCACTGTACCAGGCCTTTAGGCTAAAAACATTGCCTTTAATAGTGTATAATAATATAACTGAGATGCATGTAGGCTGCTTTTGTCAGGAAAATGGATCCTATGTATAAAACCTTGATTATTAATTTTAGTAGTGCCACTTTCTTATATCCCAATTATAAATGACCTTTCATTTAGGGATTAATTATCTTGTACTTTGGCATTTTTGTGATTGTTTCTATTTTCCTCTGATACTACTAAATGTTGATGGCTGCCTGGTTTGGCTCAATATTCTTGTAAGAATGTGACAGAGAACAGCCTAGTACAAAACTAAGTGACATATTAGTATTCCAATGAGACTGAACAGCACATTGACTAAGAACAGGGGAACACAGGATGCAGGGATTCCTGCCATTTCATGTGTATGAATTGTGGTGAAACAGAGACATCTGGTGTAAGATAAACATGTGAAACGTAGAATAGAAACAAAACAGACTATGTGCGTGATAATTAGATTTGTTCAATCTTATGCATATTACTGTATGTAAATTTTATCTCCCTTAAAACATGAAACTCAATATACACATTCTGAATACATTGAGTAATGTAAAAGTAGATGTACTAATGGCTCAGGATTTTTATTGAATAATACCTTTATGTTTTTTATACATTTGGAATTTTAATGCCTACACACACACACACACACACACACACACACACACACACACACACACACACACACACACATATATGAGAAGAAAACATAAGAAACATTTATGTCTGAAGTAATTGTAGTTAACAATGCAAAGAGTATTTACTACTTTGCCGTTTTAATCTACATGTACCTCTATCTTTGCTGTTCTATATGTTGACATTTGTTAGTAATATCTGTATTTATACTATTGATAACATAATGACTGTAGGTTCTTCTTCCAGTTATTAAAAAAAAAACCTTCCTATGCTACCTTGATCTACTTTCATGGATCTCAGCTGTCTTATCCAGAAAATGGAAAAATATCAACTAGAACATATTTTCCATTCAGTTTCCCAAATCTGAAATTTTATGACTGTGTAATGTCTTATAATTGAAGCATGCTGCTTATATTGTGGAGGATCAAAAATAATAAAAGACAAAGAAGACAACAAAATAACATGACCATTAAAGAAGTTTGTGGAATATAGTAGAAAAGCAATTCACATTTGGTTACATGTTGACATTTTCAACACATGTAAATAACAGAACTATTTACTCTGATTTTCAATGAGAATATATTATGATAACTATTACTAAATATTAATAGAATCAATAGAACTGATAAAACTTTTCTTCTGGAAAGTGACACATAAATATTTTAAAGTACAATAAAATTGAGAACTATGTATATTTTTGACCAGGAAATATTATATTTCTTCTTGTACTTTGTATAGTGGTCTTCAATTATTCCTACCTATATATTGATAAGCTATGTTCTAGGGAAGTTTTTAAAGTCAACTTTATTCATGTCATGCAGAAGCATGAAACCATAAATCTAGTGCAGTATATCAGATAATTACACAAAATATGGACAATTTTATAAATCTATAAAGTAGAATTTATTGTGATTCTTGAATACAAATAAGGATATTTTACATAACTAGTTGAACTAAAAAAAAGATATTCTGGGAAGCTATTTGAAATAAGGTCTACAGTGGACTGGCAGCATGATTCAAGTGGTATAGCACTTGTTACTCGTATGTATCATCCTGGTTCAATTCCCAGTTCTTCAACTAAAGCAAACAACACAATAAAAATGTACATAGCCAGGCACTGGTGGCTCACGCCTATAAACCTAGCTACTCAGGAGGATGAAATCTGAGGATTGCAGTTCAAAACCAGCCAGGGCAAAAAACTCCATGAGACTATTGTCTCCAATAAAACATTAGAAAACCAGAATGGTGCTATGGCTCAAGTGGTAGAGCGCTAGCCTTGAGCTGAAGAGCACAGGGACAGTAGACTGCATTCTAAACCTTTGCTAACTTACTCTAGAAGACTCAAATGCATACTGAAGACTCAAATAAACCATATTTGTTTGGTATTAATAAATATGCATATTTCCCATATCATTAATGTCAAAACAATTTAGCCCAGTAGACAAGTGGAATTATAAAAGGATCCTGTAAAATTTATTCTGAAATTAATATGCAATAACTAATGTCTATGAATTGCTAAACATTTTCACCAAATATCTCATGGGATAGCAATACGGGGGGCAAGCATCTTCTCCTGGATATTTGAGAAATATTGCCCAGGTGCAGTAGTTAAATTATGTAGTGTTGATGGAGAAAAAGGAAGACTACAGGGATGTACCATGGTGGAAGGTATTCAAAGTAACAAGGCCATTGTCATGAATATTCAATTGCATATCTAGGAGAAATTATAAATTGGAAAAGATGATTCAATATTCCATATTTAGTATATTCATACTCCATCCCCTTCAATATAAATTCACAGAAAAATAAGTGTGGAAATGACAGCCAAAACGTTGTGACATCCCTTGATTCTCTTCAAAGTCAAGCAACTTGGGGATAAATCCAAAGAATCTGGAGAAAAGAAGTAAGAAGTATATGACAGATGAGGATGGAAAGGTAGGTCTATTATGAAGCTAATCACTATCAAGACTCAAAAGAGGAAATGTGCTTGCAAAATTTTCCCCTCTTGGCTATGCCTTGGTCATTTGCTCAGTCCCACAGTAGCTGAGGATGATTTCAGCGTCCAGATTTCCTGAACAAACTTCCTCTGCTTTCACTAAAGCAGAAAACA
The DNA here is from genome assembly GCF_000151885.1 of Dipodomys ordii. NCBI lineage: Eukaryota > Metazoa > Chordata > Mammalia > Rodentia > Heteromyidae > Dipodomys > Dipodomys ordii. Next base: position 184,744 of record NW_012267289.1, on the reverse strand, counting down.
ATATTTCCCCCCCTAGGAGAAGTATGATCCTTGTTCATGGTAATTTCAATCATAAGAGGACCAATAAATTTGAAATGCAGAGTGAAAAGCTGTACCCATAAACTGTTTATGAAAACAACAAATTGAATATATCCTAGTTTCTATCAGTAACAGAATATAAAAGCAAAACATGTTATGCAGCTGCAATCAAGTTTTCACCAATTCTAAGAGTCTAAACTATATTTAGGAAGCTTGAAGTAAAAATATTTAGTCTGGCATACATCATCAATATTTTTGGATAATTTGCATAGCTGACTTCTGAATAACACTGTATATGTACATATATGCACATATGGGCATGTGTGCACATATACTGCATATTTTAAACTTTAATGAATACTTAAAGGTGTCCAAAAGAATAATAAAATCAGAATAAGTTATTGAAAGGGAAATATAACTATTAAAAAGATGATATCCCACAAATTTAAGAAAATTGAAAGAAGGGTGGAGTTCGAATGGTGGGGAAAATGATGATGGAATTGATTAAAGTGCATTGTATTCATAAACTACTTCATTGAATGGAATCTCTTTTCAATATCTACTTAAAGGTAATAAAATATTTATTAAGCTCAATTTAGAAAATTCTAACAAAGATCTTAAAATTATATTTTAAATACATTTATTTTTTACTATGTTTAATTTTTATAAAGAGGCTCCAAGTCAACAGTTCAATGTATGTGTACAAGGCACCCTGATCAGTTGTCACTCTGTCCATTATTCCCTGTACCTCTCAACTCCACTGCACATGCGCCCTAACATTTCTTAGAAAGATGCAGGGGTGGAAGCAGAACAATTAATTCACTTTGGGATTTTCATGGTCTAGAAATGGTCACTGAGGTATTGTAGATTAAGTTCTAAAATTATTCCTGGTAGTCATTGACATTGACATCCCTAAAGGTTTGGCAGCAGAGACACATTCTGTACATTTACTTAAAATTCAACAATGAGAGCCATCATGCCAACAAACCTCCAGTTCCAGTTTGAAATTTTCTAGGTCTTTCTAGAACACAAGGTTATCCTGCACTCTAAAAGCAGTTCACCAAAAGTAATATAGTTCTTTCTAACTCTAAACAATTCTCCAATGAAAAATCATTTTTGTTTTGCAAATATGTAGGAATTGAGAAATGCCTTTGGCATTATTTTGATCATAAAATTTACTGCCATTACAAGTACTGTGAAAGATCTTGATTTGGGCATGTCTACAATATTTAATTCTACTTTCTGGGAATTTGTGTACAGCATGCCATTGACTATCATTGTGCTGAATTATTTGATCTAAAAATTTAACACAATGATTCAATAAACAATAAGGTCAAATTCTGAGAGTTAGATTAGCAAGTGTTCTTAAAACACTACACACACACATACACATTCTCACAAATATTACTTTGTCTCTATATATCTTAGTGAATTATGAACTCAAAATACATTTCACTCTCTTTAAATATATTTTTGGTTCCAAACTTAAACTACAGTGAGAAGAACAAGGTAAAATCAAAGGGAGAGCAATTTAATAGATGAAATCTCAAAGTAGTTGAAGAAATACAAATAAATTTGGAAAGAAAAACCTGTAGAAGAAAATCCAAGGATATATAATAGCTCCTATAAAATATGGCAGGCTGACTTCACAACTCACCATATTTTTTTGCACACTAATGGAGTGAAGTATGTATACATGAGAGAGAAATTTTGACAAAAAATACTCATCCATTTAATATAAATTATTTAATATTGTTAATATAGCGATTTTCTTTTTTCTTTTCTTTTTTTTTTTAAGGCTCCAGTCTTGGGGCCTGAACTCTGGGCCTGGGCGCTGTCCCTCAGCACTTCAGCTCAAGGCAAGCACTCTACCACTGAGCCAACATCCCAGCCCTGATATAGCTATTTTCAATCTATACTTATATTTAAAAACAGAAATGGTTTTATGTAGCTTTGAGATTTTAATGATTATGATATAACATGATATAATCAACATGCATAAAAATTGATACAGGTGAAGTTAATCTACCCCAAGTAAGCCAAAAAGCAACAACTAAGGAGTAAATATAAATGGAGAGTAAATTACAATTAATTTTACAATATAATAAGTGGAGTATTGCTTAATATTGAGATTTTTAATCCATTTTATTTCTATACTTATTTATATTTATTAGTTGCCATGTGATGTTTCACACACACACACACACACACACACACACACACACGCACACACACAGAGAAAACATTTTCTTGATCCATTCATCCATTGAGGGACTTCTGTGATAATTTCATATTTTGGCTAAGGCGAACAGGGCTGCAGTGAACATGGTTGTAATTGTGGTTTTGGTGTAGCCTTGTTTATTTTCTATTGGATAAATGCATAGGTGTTGGATTACTGAGTCATGGGGTTGTTCTATTTAGTTTTTGGAAAAACTGGCATACTGCTTTCCAGAGTAGTTTAGCTAGCTTACATTCTCAGCAATGTACTAGATTTCCCTTTTGCCTGTATCTTCACCAATGTACTAGATTCCCCTTTTGGCTATATCCTCACCACCATTTGTTTTTATTTGTTTTTGATAATGACCACTGTAACTGGGTTGAGGTGGGCTATCAATGTTGCTTTGATTTTAATTTTATTTATGGCCAGAGATGTTGAACGTATCTTCATGTGTCTATTGGCCATTTGTATTTCTTATTCTGATGTCTTTAAGTCCTTAGCCTATTTATTAATTGGGCTGTTGTTTCTTTTAAGGTTTAGTTCTTGAAGGCTTTTTTTGAGCTGCTGAAAACTTTTTCTTCCAGCTTACATGATTATCATATTTCTCTATACTGTTCATTAATGTGTCAGAACTTCCTATTCTTACTTTACTGTACTCTAGCAGTCAAATATGTTCATCAGACCATCTGTAGTGATAGTGCCAAGACCTTTGTTCAAAATGATGATGGCAGGACTTATTCTCATTTACTAAATCTCAGATTCTGAGTGTTGAGTAAGCATAGCATTTAGTCATTGATTCATACACAAATAATGTCCAAAAATAATCTTAATAGAAGAGAGCAATGGAATTTTAACAAACATAGTAATCTGACAAATGTAATTTTGTTGGGGAAATAAAGACAATATGATTTTTCAGTGACTATGTTAAGGAACCACTCTCTTACTTGAGACAATTGAGAAGACGTTCTTTGTTTCTTAATATTTTAGAAAAGCTATAGTGAGAAGTATAAATATTATTTCTTTACCTCAACAATTTAACTTTCCTGATCTTTGCAAGGAATTTTGAGCTATTTTGAGAAAATACTGACATTAAAGATCATGCATATCTAAATGTAATTACAGCACAACTAACTCTATTAAGTATGATTTCATATGTATCATAAATTTTGAAATTAATATGATTTCATATTTGTCTTTTTCTTATTTTTCTTTTCTTTTTTTCTTTTATTGTGTCAGTCGTGGGGCTTGAAATCTGGGCCTGGTTGGGCTGTCTCTGCGCTCTTCAGCTCAAGGCGAGTACTCTACCTCTTGAGCCACTTCCGGTTTGTTTGTTTTCTAGTGGGTTTTACTGGAAATCAGAGTCTCACAGACTTTTCTGCCAGGGCTGGCTTTGAACCATGATCCTCAGATCTCAGCATCCTGAGTAGCTAGAATTATAGGCATGAGCCACTGGTGCCCAGCTAATGTTGATTTTTTTTTTTTGTCAGTCATGGGGCCTGAACTCAGTTTAGGCGCTGTACCTCAGCTCTTCAGCTCAAGGCTGCCACTCTACCATTTGAGCCACAGCTCCACTTCTGGCTTTTTTCTGCTTATGTGGTACTGAGGAATCGAACCCAGGCCATCGTGCATGCAAGGCAAGCACTCTACCACTGAGCCACCTTCCCAGCCCTCATATTTTTCTTCAAGTAAGCAATAGCTTGAGATGAAACAACACTTGAGCTTTGTTGCATTAAAAGAAACATGTTTTAAACTTAATTTTTCTGAGTTTTGGTGGCTCATGCCTGTAATCCCTAGGAAGTATGGATGCTGAGATCTGATGATCATTGTTTGAAGCCAGCCTGAGTAGGAAATACTGTGAGATGCCAATTAACCACCAAAAGCCAGAAGTGGAGTTGTGGCTCACATTGTAGAGTGCTAGCCATGAGCAGCCATGAGCACAAGGTCAAGGACAGCACCTAGATCCCTAGTTCAAGCTGTAGGCCTTACACAAACTAACAACGACCAAAAAAACGAGAGTTAATAATTTATAAAAAGTCACACTTTTATACTAAGTTCATTTTATTTTTTTAAATGATATCTCAGAAGTGGGAAAAGAACATTTGCTTTGGAATCTGAAGATTGGGCTTAGAATCTGAAGTTTGGGCTTCGAATGATTTTGTTCGTAGCTAATTTAGGGAATTTCCTGACTTCCACAATTCTTCTTAGATCATGTATAATATGAAGATGGACTTCAAGGTTCTTTCTGAGAGTCATATGGGGAAGTTGGAATCTTTCCATTCATAGAGAGTTCAGTATGCCATCCCTTGAGGTTTCCTTAACAGAATTGATTTTGCTCCAGGCATTTTCATACTTTTTCCTCTTTGGTTCTGTAACATTCTTCCTGTGTTTTCAGAACCTCATGTTCTTTACTAGGCAGCTCTCAGAGCTGCTGCCTCTCTCCTGATTTAATATAGCTATTTTAATTCATTTTCCTCAGAATCCATGCAAACTGTGTTCAAAGTGTATGTGAATTTGAAGGAAACCTATCACGCATGTCCATTTAATATCATGCTGAAAAATAAATCCTAAGATTTCTTTGAGGAATTTTCAAACGCAGACTTCTGCATGGTGATTAAAATTACAGCCAGGATTTTATTACTACAAAGGTTTTCATTTAATTTACATAGCTATATTTGGTTTCTGAAATAATTATATAGATGGCATTAAATCTTAAATCCATTACATTCTTATATGTAAATTACAATTCTAAGCCTTACTTGGGTGTCTCTTTACTTTTAACCACCACATAATATATGAACAAGAATTTGAGTTACTTGAAATACCTTTGCTAAGAATGTCAGTGGTAACTGAGATATACTTGGCAGCTCCATTTACCTTCCTACATAACTACTGTCAATCTTCTCCTTTGGCTGAGATTCTTTTCAAATGTAGTGTCTGGTTTGAATTAACAGAACCTTCTCATCTCATTTTTATTATGACAATTTTAGTTGTACTAAACTTTATGGAGTCATGTCTTAGATAATTTTTCAAATTTTCTATATTTATGACATGAAGAACACTGAGTTTTAATAATCTTATATATTTAAAAAGCATGTATTTAGTAAAATCAATGTTATTTTAAAAATGTAGTTAAGTAGTTTAATATATGAACCTATGTTTTAGCTAACTAATTAGTGAATTAAGATCTTTACCATCATTATAAATCAATATGAGCATGAGATTTTATCACTCTGTAAAATCTGTATGTTTCCATCTTCACAATTAATTTCACTATTCATAGATAATAACTATATGCAAATTAAAAGTTTCTGAATTTTTCAATGTTGTAAAATTTAGAGTGGAAGAATTTTCTCTGGTCATTCCTAAATGTTACCTTTTTATGTATATTAGTGTATTTTGTCACTGAATGATTAAACAATTTACTAGGGTTTTTACATACAACAAGTGGAAGACCGTAGAATTAAATATCGATTCTCATCATGAAGTGTATCTTAATAATTGTGGAATTTATAAGGGAGATTTATGTACACAATTTATCATTACAATAAATACCAGTTGTGTTTTGTAAGAAATAGAGGAGTTACTGAAGAATATTATTTTTGCTTTGTTATTACACAGTTTCTAAAGTTGAAACTTTATTTCAATTATTTTTCTAGAGTTTAGGGATAAATTCAGGCTACAATAAATAAGTGAGACTGACAGAAAATTAAGAAAGATATAAAAATGCACATGGATATTAGATCTTATATTAATAAGTAATGTCAAGTACCTTTCTTAACTATGCAAAACTTTGGGGTTTTTAAAATACAATTTCAATTTTAAAAAAAGATAAGACTAGTACCTCATGTCTGTAATCCTAGTCATGTTTGTAATCCTAGTTACCCAACATGGTGATTTTTTTGGGGGGGAGGGGTCAGTTTGTGGGGCCTGAACTCTGGGCCTGGGCACTGTCCCTCAGCTCTTCAGCTCAAGGCTAGCGCTCTACCACTTGAGCCACAGTGCCACTTCCGGCTCTTTTCTTTTTGCTTATGTGCTGCTGAGGAATCGCACCCAGGGCCTCATGCATGCAAGGCAAGCGCTCTACCACTGAGCCACCTTCCCAGCCCCAATATGCTGATTTTTGAGGATTGAGATTCAAAGCCAGATTGAGAAGAAGTCCATGAAAATCAATCTCCAATTAACCAGTAAAAATATTGGGATGAAAAGTATTAAAGCACAAGGATAGCCTTGAGCAAAAGAACAAAACAAGCCAAATGTGAATATCTGTATCTATATATCTATATGCTTAGTATTTTCTGATAAAACTTACTCTAATTTTTATATTGAATAGATTATCAAAATCAAATCAATAATCTGTTCAATATATTATGATATTGAGCTAAAGGAGTCTGTTAATAAATTTACAGCACTCTGCTCAAGCAGTACATTTATACCATCATTACAGATTTATGGTGATTTTTAAGGTGATTTTTGATATAGTTTTTTATGAAATTTCTATGTAGATCACGAACATATAAGAAATCCATCCAGAACTAAAGGCTTTGATTTGAAAATTGAAGATCTGAAAGCTGTAAATTTATAGGTTTCAAACAACCAAATTAAACAACAACAACAACAAATTAATTTAGGTACCAGTGGCTTATGCTTGCCAACCTAGTTACTTGTGGCTGAGATTGGGAGAACTAAGTTTTGAGAAGAGCTCAGAGCAGAAGAGTTTGAGAGACTGCTTCCCAACTCAGAGTTGGCCCACATGCAGTGAAAGTATCGTTTTGTACTATATGGGAGGGTGATATTGGGACATCCAGGATCCAGGCCAGGGCTGACGAAAATGTTTATTAGATTTATGTTTCTTTGGGCCTAGTTTACTTCAATTAATATAACTAATATATGTCTGGGACAAGTAGAAAAGGTCAAAAGCTATGGTTATGTAGGTATGATCAGATAAGATGGAGTTAAGTGAAATGAACCCCAAGATAGGGACACAAGTGGTTTATTCTTTCTTGCTATTGTTTCTAACATATTTATAAGGCACCACGTGAATTTCGTTGATTTGTATGTTCCTCTCCCACGGTATAAACCTTGTTTTCACTGTATTTGATGTTGCTATAATTTGGGGAGGGGAAGGGAAAAAAACCAAATGTTTAAATAGGGATACAGATTGACCCATTGCAACAATGAGATGTAGAAGACACTATGTTGAAAAACGAACTTTACATTTTTTTTTGGGGGGGGAAGAGTGGGAGGGAGTGTAGCTGTGGAGATGGAAGAGAAAGGATGGTATGGGAAAAACAAAGGAGGAGGCAACAATGCTAGATAAGAAATGTACACATTACCTTGCTCATGTAACTGTAAGCCTTCTGTACAGTATTTTCACAATTAAAAAACTTATTAAAAAATGTTTACTAGAGTTCAGCTCCATGAAGAGAAGCTGTGATTGCAGCAAGTAAGGGAAGCATAAAACAAGCAGACCCAAGATTATATGGCAGTAAACAAGAAGCCTAGGATTGAAGGGAGATAGCATATAGAAAAAAGGCTCAAATAAAAATCTTTTTGTATAACAAGCTAGACTCTTGTGTTCAAACCTCAGTACTTAAAAATAGTACAAAACTCAGCAACAGCAATGACCAAACAAAAACAAAACCCTTAAAGACAAAAATTACAATAAAACCTTACTTTCTTGCTACAGTTGCTCTCAATAGAGACAATGGGTTAAGTTTATTTTAGTTTGTGGGCATAGTACTCTGCAAGGAAAGCTCATTATCTTTGCATAAATAACCTTTTAATAACAGTTTCTAAGCCTGCTATCATTAAATATGATTTGATTCTCTTATAAGTGCATCTCAGACAGGATAGTCTATAAATAAGCTGAAGACAAATTTCTTGTCAATTACCTTTTAAATAATAAGGCATTAAGTTTTGCAATCTGTATATATTTGCAAAATATTAACAACACATGTTTGTAAGTATTATTATTAGAAAATTATGTTGTCTCTGAAATAAAATTATTGTACAAAACTTAAGTGTAAATACGTGAAAACATTTTTTATATAATTCCATATGGACGGTATGAATTCATATTGGATTCTAAATATACAAATATTTCTGAGGTGTCTTTAGCGTTTAAGGAATGGACATCACTTGAAATGCTAGACTTTATTTAAACCATATTAAATTATTAATAAGATAGATACTCTATAAAAATTAAGATGATTCCAGCCTGAATGTTTTAGATGGATAACTGGTTTAAATTACAGTAGTTTGAAAAGGAAATTTGGTCCTATTTAAGTATACAAAGAAAGCAAGTTTGGAAATAAGTATAGGAATAAAATTAGAAAAGTAAAGACTATGAAACTATGTGATTTTATAAAAAGAAAAATATTGACATTCTCCTGATTTGGAAAATTAAGCATTTATTCTATAAAGAAGTCTGAATCTTTTTACTAAATAAAGATTGCATATTAGAGTAATGACATACAGTCCTTCTGATTATTGTTACATTATTTCTGTAAAATTATAATGGCTTCTCTTATTTTTTGCGTAAATTTATAAGAAAAGCAAAACCTATAAATTCACTTTTGACATAATTTCTTTGAAACCTTAGGTACTATGTAAATCATTTTCTGTGGCATTTTCCATTGAAAGTTAAATGTAGATTAAATACATTACCAACTAGCATAAAATATTTATTAATGTTTTCTTTCTGTAGTTTTTTGAAATATCCAATAGAACAAAATTTTTAATTGTACAGCCTGTCCATTAAAATGCATATCTTTAAATTATTAAAATATTGATAAACACTTTGGAGTGAACACGGACAATTCCAACATTGTTCCACACTTTTTTTGGGGGGGGGATTATTCTTGTGAAACAATTAACTAAAATAGACTTAAAAAATCTAAAGTATGTTATCAGATTATTTTCTAATTTTGAGCTCACACTAACTTCTACTCCAAAATAGCAAAATTAAAGCTTAATATTCCTAATCCGCAGTTCAAAATTCCTCCAAATCTAAAATATTCTGAACGCAGACATAATACCACAAGAAGAAATTTCCATATGTGTGTTCATATGATTAGCTATAATCCTGATACATTATACTAAAAAGACGGTTTAAATTTTCTCCAGCCATGTGCACAATGAAAATTTGGAACACAAATGAATCTGTGATAAGACCAGGATACCATCCCAAATAAATCTCATTATGCATAAATACATATTCTAAAATCTGAAAATGTCTGATATTCAGAACATCTCTGATCCCAAGCTTATGGGATAAGGGGCACTCAGTCTGTCCTTGTTGGGACAACCTCTATGCATAAAGGACATGTTGGCATAGGTAGCAAAGATCTACTGAGGTATGCATTTAATCCAAAGCAATTTGCTTGTGCAAACAATTGAATTATCTTCCAATTTCTACTTCTACTCTCATTTCTATAGATTGAATTAAAAGTCTTTTTGCTTTAGACGCAGGTTCACAAAATAAATAATGGCTCTAGTCATCTAATCTCTACAGTGTGCTAATTTCACTTAAAATCTGAAGGAATACTTAGGAAACTGTAGAATTGTAGAAGCTTCAGCAATTTTCAGGCACAGAGTACACTTTTAGTGAAATGACAACAAAAAAATTACTGGTGTTTTAAGACTTAGGCTTTCCTTAATACCTGGTCTTTGAGGTTCAATATTGAGCAAGCCCCTTTTCTGATTATTAGTTTGTCATCACCTTGTCTAGACTATATTGGGAAAAAGCCATTATTGTAAAATTTTACTAATATTTTAATAGAATTTTTAATTCATATAATACTTGATTAGTGTTGTAAGATTTCATTGGCAGAATAAAACAAAGGGGATGGGTAGAGTAGGGATGAATGGGGAGAAAGTTGAAAGGGATGATATTGATCAAGAAGTATTATATTTCACAAACTGACATGTTGACTTGAAACAAACTTCTTCAAGCAAATAAATAAAAAATGATTAAAAATTCTCTTGGGGGAAAATAATAATGTGTTTTATGAATGGACAAATATTCTACATAGTTTATGAGAGGCATTATTTTAATAAAATTATAAATAATTTCATTGTTTGAACTACTAACAGCTTTTATTGTGACAGTTTCCTATATGCATATAGTCTATCACTTTTTCAAATATAAAAAATAAATGGAAAATGAATTTTTCAATATGAGCAGATATCTTTTTTATATTCTTAAGAATATCAAATTGTAAAATGTATTAACATGTAAAATTTTCCTAAGCTGTCAGGAGGGCTTACACTTGCTTGAAAGAAATTAAATTTTATTTCTGTAATTTGAAGGAAATGTGAAAATGTTTTATTTTATAATTTATTAACATTTTTAATAAAAGGAAATAATTATGAGACTACATTTATATATATATATATATAGCATATTTAACACAGAACAAGTTTGTGTGTAAAACAATGAAAACATGAAATATTTATGTGGAAAGTTACAGCAACAATATTTAAGAGATAGGAAATGATATATGCATTACTTCTTTCACTAGTAAATATATTATCAAATACTTTGAAACTTTTGGTTAAGAAAAACACACAAACAAGAAGCCTAACTGCTAATAATTGTCTTGAAATATGAATGATTATGTATCAATATATAATTTGTGTATTTAATTTGCTTAAGGTGACTGGTAGGTTTTATAGTAATTATTTGTCACACATTCTGGGATAAGTAAGGACAAATAGTCCTTGGCCTTAGCAGACAATATTGGAAATTATAAGTTAATGAACAGTTCAGAACATCTTCATAACAGAAAATTAGAAATACTTATTCCAATATTTGAATACTCTTTAATGATGATTTCCTTTTGTAAAATACTGCATCAATTTTGTTAATTATCTAATGCAAAGTGGTAATAGTATGTAAACAAATAAATTCAGTTCCTCTCATTTTTTATAGCTTCCTATAAGTCTCATGAGTCATAATTTATTTCTTCCAAGTTAACTCATGTAAACATTTTTGAAGTTGTAATTGAATTTTAATTGAAAAAGAAACCTTTCATGAAAATATATACATTATTATTAACCATACATATTTGTGCATTGGAAAGCAGTAAATTTTACTTTTAGAAAAATTGTCAGAAATTAGCTCTTAGATTAAGTATTTTTAAAACTTTTCATGATAAATGTTACTTGAGTCTGTTTTCATTGCTTTCTATACACATTGGCCTTGTATTAAAGTGGGATTTGAAAATGGAACTAATTTAGTGCTCATTTGGTGTAGCGAGAAATAGAAGTTGTTACAAACTGTAACATGGAATATTGTGGGAGGACAATATTGAAATTTAGAGTATGGTGTACAGGCACAGAAGCTAACATTGAAAATTGTTTTTTTACATTGTATTTCATAATGGTCTCAGTGCCAACATTACTCAAATCTGATAAAATTATATTTTCCAGGTCGAAATTTATAGTTGTGTTTGTTTTTATTTACTGTGTATTTTTTGTGTTGGGACTGACACTTGAAGTCAGGGCTTATGTGCTATTCCTTAACTTTTTGTGCTACTAATTTAGCTACAGCTCCATTTTCATTTTTTTTGTGATTAATTAGAGATAAGAGTCTCATGGAGTTTCTTGCCCAGGTTGGCTTTGAACAGTGATCCTAACATCTCGACCTCTTAAATAGCTAGGATTCCAGGAATGTGCCACTAACACCCAGCTTCTGACCAACTATATATCATTCTAAATAAAGAAATGAAAATGAAGTCCACACACATGGTGACATCATATACTTAATAAGCATCAAATAGTGTGATATTTTCTATTTCCTCATTATATACCCCCAAAATCATTCATGTTTGAGAAAGAAATTGATACTGATTTTTTTCAGAAAGCATAGATTAGTGACTGAATCGTTAGAAATACCAATTCTTGCAAACTTTTAAATAACATGATTTATTTTACATAGCACATAGCTTTCTTGGTTTTTGGAGTCCTATCATACTTCAATTGATGTATCTAATGAGAAAATCTTTATACTACTCTCTAGTTTTAAGTATCACAATATGCAATTATTATCTATGCATTTCAGCTATTTATTTTGTTTCTATCTTTATATTTATTCACCTTTTGTATACTCTAGTTTTTGCAGTTTTTGTTTGAGGAGTTAGGTTATTTCTTTCTTGACTTTCTTGCTCATGGCTGGCACTCTACCACTTGAGCTGCTCCTCCTTTCTGTTATTTTGCTGTTTCTTACAGATTTTACTGCCAGTGCTAGCAGAATTCTCAATTATCTGAATAACAGTAGTTATCTCTAAACCTCAAAAAGTGGTTTTAGTCAGCAAAGCTAGGTTGAAATATAAATGGAAACAACTCAAACCTTTGAAAATAAAGTAGATGTTAACATTTTTATATTTTATCAGTTTATATAACTAATGTCAGTCATATATAGATCAGTTGATATGCCATTCTTATTGTAGTATCAGTATACTATTTCTAGCATTGACTATTATACTATTACTTTTTGCTTTGCCATAATCAATTCAATTGTAATTTTTTGAGAGTACACAGCATGATATACAAATGTAAGAAGGATACTGAGCATAAATTACATACATATTTTTAATCAATTTCTTTTTTAGTAAGCATACAAACTACATGTGTCAATTTGGTTTTTGGGGTAAAAAATTAAGACAGAAAAAATAGGATATTATATTCAGCTCTGTACTACAAAACCTGACACAAAACATGTCCTATGTATGTACACAAGTCTCTGAAAATCACTTTTTGAGCAGTTGTCTTGAGTTATTTTCTTATAGTTGCTATATTATTTTCTTCCCACAGAAATTGCAGTAAATTTTGCTCAACTCAGTGCATGCCTAGGAATAAGAAAAAAAGACAAAGAAACTAAATTTAAAAAATCAATTGCTATAGTGTTTTCAAGTTATAACCATGCAAAAATTGTTCTGTTTGACAAGTGTTTGAATTTCAAACTGATGAATTGTGTTGTAAGAACATGAGCTCATAAAAAATCATTCTTTTCCTGCTCTCATCTTGTACTGGAATATAATTATCATTTCAGCTTCTTTTTCTACCCTATCATTTCAGTTTTTTAGAGAACAGAAGGAAAAGTGTTTGTGATATATATATATATATATATATATATATATATATATATATATTTCTCTCTCACTATTCCAGCAGAGAAACTGAGGACATGACTCCTGGAACCAACAATCTTGGAATAAAATAAAGAGAATTGGCACACATAGAAATTATATTTGGTGTTGAAGAAATATTTTAATTAAAACACTAGGAGAATTTGAGGACAGAATTCCCCCTATTGCCTTTGTTTATTATAAATCTCTTTGCTGCTTTTTCTTCTTCGGTAAAGTCCCGAAAAGTTCAACTGTTGTTTGAAGTCTATATAAAATTTATGTATTCCACACTTATGGTGTTTGCATTTACCATCAATAATTTTGATGTGAAACACTAAATGACTTCTTAGTGCTACTGAGTGAAAGAGAATTCATTGTGGAGCTTTTTTTTTTTTTTCATATTCTCAGACTTCTCATTCTTCCTGACTTTTTCTTTTTCTTTTTCTTTTTTTGCCGTTTGTGGGGCTTGAACTCTGGGCTTGGGCAGTATCCCTCAGCTCTTCAACTCAAGGCTAGCACTCTACCACTTGAGCCACAGCACCACATCCGGTTTTCTAGTGTTTTTTTTTTTTGAGATAAGAGCCTCATGAACTTTTCTGCTAGGCTGGCTTTGAACCGTGATCCTCAGATCTCAGCCTCTTGTGTAGCTAGGGTTACAGGCGTGAGCCACTGGTGCCTGGCTCTGACGTTTTTAAATCTGTAATTAGGAACAGAATTCTTCTTTTGAGTTTTTACAGAAGACAGGAATGTATAAAATGCATGTAGCTAAGCAATACGGTAAGCATATTGATTGCAAAATGGATGACAGTTTGTTAATTTTGAGACTGTGTGACAAATTTGAATATTCTAGTGTTGAACAAGGAAGAGACAGGATCGTATGAGGCAATGATACACCGCAAAAAATCACTGGCTACTATGTGGACAGAGTTATGTGGCAGGAAACATCTTGCCAGCAAAACACCTTTTAGAGATAGTGACAAAATGCCTCTGCCCAGAAAGGCATAGGAAATGGGTCTTCTGGGGAAAGAGGGTAGATTGAAAATCTAACTGCTTAGTTACAGTTGAGCATCAAAGTGGAAAATCCTTGGTTAGATTTCCAAGGGCTATCTGTGTTTGTGGGACTTCTAAAGTTAGAGCATGTTTTCTTATATAGGATTAACAATTGTGAAGTTTAATTAGGTTTGAAAAATCAGTAGTCTAATCTGTCAGTTAGTGTTTAAAAATACTATATTTAAAAATATATAATTTAAAATGTATGAATAAAGTATTATAGTAATATTATATGTCTACAATGACATATATTTGTCCTAATATAGTTACTATCTCACCTATCAAACCATTTCTGAAATCCTAGTGTTATATTTTTTCTGGGGATTCAGGAATACCTATTGATCATCTACTAATTACAATTTTGTGAAAGTACAAAATTAAGCTCAGCAAAATACAAATAGAATTTTTTTTCCACCAGTTGTGTTGAAGTTGGCATGTTGAAGAATATACATTGTTCATCTAAACATAATTCTTGAAAGGACTATAGGATAAGACTTAGAACCATCAGTATCATAAGGTGACCTATGCAATACAGACTCAGTGTATTTCTTAAAGTATCTGGTTATGAATTAAGATTCTTACATATAATGAGAATGTAGAAAATATATACCTGATGGCAGATGAAGTAGAATAGAACAAGATCCTCAGAAACAGTGATTCTTACACAAGTGTCAGGTATTTATATTATTTTTATTGTATTATATGGAGGAAGAAATAGTACGTTGGCTAAGGTACTAATATAAAAACAATGCCTTCAAATGAATAGTTTTCTTTCTTCCTTCCACAATCTAGAAGTTACTTCACCAAATGAAGCACAGGAAAAAATGTGTGTCTTCATTCCAGGACTTTTTGGTCTGATGATCTGAGGTCTGACAATGAAACAGAGCCCCATTTATACCAAGGAATACTGCTATAGTTTTATTGTTTTTTATAAGGGAACTACCAAATTGGCTTTTGGATGCTTCATGTCACTGGATCAATAGGAGAGTAAAAGCGAGTAATGTTAGCTGCAGAGGAAAATAGGAATGTTGCCACAAAAGAAGTCTTAGTGGAAATATATCCTGAACTGCCAAGCTTTTGTGTGAAAAATCCAGTGGTCAAAGTTAACAATAAGCATATGGCAATCATTGTTGTATGTAAGACCAAATGATGCTCTCTAAATATCAACGAACAGAGGATTAACAAGAAATAAACTATTTATGAACATTTAAAGTATTTTCCCCTGCAAACAGCAACTAATAACAAAGAGAAAATATTTAAAAATACAGTGAACAAGCCGGGAAAATATATGTAATTCATATCATTCTTTCATCAGGTTAAAGTTCTATGACAAGCCAGGCTCCAGTGGTTCATGCTTGTAATCCTAGCTACTCAGGAGGCTGAGATCTGAGGATCGCAGTTCACAGCCAACCTGGGCAGGAAAGTTCGTGGAACTCTTATCTCCAATAAACCACCAGAAAACCGGAAGTGGTGCTGTAGCTCAAGTGGTAGAGCCTTAGCATTGAGCTGAAGAGCTGATGGACAGTGCTCAGGCCCAGAGTTCAAACCTCAGACTGACAAAAAAAAAATGTTCTATGACAAGGCACTTAGAATGTTTCATTTGAAATGGTGTATTTAAAAAATACAGATTAACTTTGTGGCATTTTTATACAAATTTATAACTGTCATGTAATCATGAAAAAATATCCAGGGAAGGCAGAACTCAGAAAAAGAGAAGAAAGAAGAATGTGTATGTGTAATCACAGGCACACAAGGAGGGTCAAGGGGACATTTTTATTGCACAATATGGTAGAAGTGATAATGACTGTCTTTGGAGAATGACAATGCAATAGATGGTTCATCACTGGTCATTAATACATTGAATGTACTTTGAAAGGAAGTTTGCATTGAAATGATACACATGGTAGACCCATCAGTAGTGTGCAGGGTTTCGGAGAGCAAGAAGTGGGGAAGCTGATAATAAATTAATGAAGGAGCAAATTTACAGTGGTGGAATTATAACATAACATTATTACACATATGTGGTGGGTACATAATGACCTGATAAATATATGGAACTGAGGCACACAAAATAAAAACAAATTCAAGCCCCATGAACTTCCAAAAAGAAAAAAAAATGAAAACAAAGCACAATATAAATTATGGACTATTAACCATATGTAAACTCACAGAAAATATTGTATAAACTATAGTATTTATGCAGTTAATTTAGACTAAGCATTTACAAGAAAGATGTCTTAGAAATGTACAATGTTAATAATAAGAGTTACTCTGTAGAAAGATTTGACTTGAAGCCAATCTGGTCTACATAGTGAAACTGGCTTAAAAAATTAAATTAAATATAAAAGGAGGGAAGAAAGAAGTGAAATTTCTCCTTAACATTTTTATTAATCTTCATTAAAATAGTATCTATTAATATAAAGAAAAGACTACTTATAATATTTAAAACTGGGTAATTATCTATTAAATTATTCATGTTCTCTACAAAACCTTCCAAAAAATTATACCTAGAAGCAAAGCTTTTCTCATTTAACATTAAGTGGAGTTATTACAAAAGGGAGAGAATTATACAGACTAACCATATCTTACCTGAAGCTACTATCATTTCCATGGCTTAGGATAGTAATGCCGAGAGCAAATACATAATGTTCAAAAAATCATCAATAAACATTATGAACAAGACTTTTGTGTGCCAAGATATAAACAAAATACACCACATTACTGGGTACACAATTTCATAATGAAATATGGATACTTAGTAAGGATTCAGAAAGTGTTAACCCCAATTCTGCCTTTATTAAAACTATGGTTAACTTGATAAAACGATTCTTATTTTCTGGAGTTCACTATTTTCATCGCCATAGGGAAGAGCTTTTATTATCTCTTGGGTTCCACTCATCTTTAATTGTATTGGTGTATAATCACACAATTTTACTGGTAATGAAGAGTCTGTGGTGTTGTGTATTGAAGTACCCAAGGTAAATGCATTCATAGAAATCACAAGCCCTGTTTTTATGCAAATAAGCAAAACAGTAAGTAATAAAGAAAATGTTGAAAATAATGAACAATAGTAATTACTCTCCATAAGCTTCTTTGCTATGTTTTTGAATCTTCCTCTAAATATGAAAGAAAATTAGAATGAAGACAAAAACCAAGAGTTTTCAAGCTGGGAAGTTATTTTTATTATCTGAATTTGAAGTTTTGTTGCTGTTGTTTGTTTGCTTTGCTGGTCCTGCGCTTGATATCCTGGTCTGTCCACTGTCCTTGATTTTATTTGCCTTAAGACTAATATTCTACCACTTGAGTCACAGAGCCACTTCAGGCTTTTTCTGAGTAGTTTATTGGAGATAAGTGTCTCACAGACTTTCCAAGCTAGGTTGACTTCCAACTGTTATCCTCAGATCTCAGCCTCCTGAGTAGCTAGGATTGTGTGAACCACCAGCATGAAGCTTGAATTTGAGTTTTGTTGTATATGCATATAATTGAAAATCTGGAATGTTATGAAAAAATGTCTTTATCAGTCTAAGTTTTATGAAGGAAAACTTGGAAATTTTAAGTTAGATGATATACATCTTGAAAAGTTAATAACTAATAATAGCCCAATATTTTCTTTGTTTAGATTATTGGAAAAGTTCAGACACTAAGGAATATCTAACAATTGCTTTTCAATAGCTGGAGACTAGTGGCATATAACTGCCATTTTTGCTACTCAGGTGCCTGAGATCTGAAAATTAAAGTTAGCACCCCGACTGAGAAAAAATGTCTAAAATACCCGATTACCAATTTTCCAGCAAAAGCGCCAGCAAGGCTGCAGGTATGTCTCAAGTGACAGAGTACCAGTCATGAGTGGAAAAGACAAGTGATTATAGAAGACCTTGTGTTTCTTTTTTGCCAGTCCTTGTAGTGGCAAATTTTTTAAAATTTCTTTAACTCATTAAAAAATTGTGAATTACCATAAATTTCCTCTTGAGAGGGGTTTGAAAAAGTATTACTTTCAAAAATTCTATCTTTATCTTAGTTCATTTGTATTATTATTACATATAATCATGTACCTGATTGTAAAAGACCAAGACCTATATATGTTTATGATTAGAACCCTCCAAAATGGTAAACTAGCTTTGCATTATTAAACTATTTTATATTTCTTAGTCCTAATTTAGAAGAGACATACTATTTTTTTCTCATCAGGTTTAGATTAAATCTTTTTTGTTTTGTTTTCTTGTGTGCTACTCCTGGGGCTAGCACTCAAGGCCTGAGCACTGATCCTGAGCACTCTACCACTTGTGCCACAGATCCACTTATAGGATTTTTGTTCCTTGTTAGTGTGTGTGTGTGTGTGTGTGTGTGTGTGTGTGTGTGTGTGTGTGTGCATGCGTGCCTGTGCGCTTGTTGTTAATTGGAGATGAGATTGTCACAGAACTTCCTGTTTAGCCTGGCTTTGAATGGTGATCCTCAGATCTCAGCCTCCTGAATAGCTAGGATTCTAGGCATAAGCTACAGGTACCCAGCTAAATTTTAGTTTGAAAATTACTTCAAAAAGTTTATTCAACAGAATTTTTTTCTGGAATACAATGAGAGAGCTTATAGGTATTCTAGGTATTGCATGTTAAGATTTTCATTTTATTAACTTAGAGATTCTATTGAAATGTGATACAAACTATGTGAGCCAATTTCAGTGTACTGACTGATGAAACAGGAAGCTTGCTGATTAATCTTAAATGAGTAATAATACTCCATTAACTGGAGTGAATCATACAGAAGCACTTTAGTAGAGTTGATGATGTCTACTCAGGAAAACAAATGATGTATTGAATCATTACCTAGAGAGCACTGAATTGGAGCAAAGGGAGTTTGATGTTCTTTAAGAAATATTACTATCACACTGTGTCTCTGAGATGAATTGCTCTTCTCTGCCCTGGAGAATTTTCCTGTCTGAATACTTGGGACAAATCATAGAGAATCAGATTATTTCTCTTTTGAATGACTATAGAAAAGGCCAAGCATATTCTCACGGCACAGCTCTATTTGCAATATTTCTTTGACACAACAAAATTTCCCATGATTAGAAAAGTCTCTTGATATAAATTAGATTTAACTTTATTTGTTTCATGAAATGTTATTACTTAGAAGTCATTTTAGGATACACCTGAAGAAATACGGTGATTTGGGGAAGACTGTTTTCTAAGCCTTAGTTAACAGGCTATGAACTCATGTAAATTTCCAAAGAAAATTGCTAAAGATGCATAAAGATAAATTGCTTTTCTCACAGTTATATCTAATTTTACTTATTTTTTATGTGATTTTTAAAATTTTCATTTTTTCCCATTGCAGCCCTTTTGTTTTTTTTCAATAATTTTCTTTCTAATCTTCCCCACATCCTATGAATCACACAATGTACATGATTTATGTAACTCACTTGACCCTGCTTTTTTTCCATCCATCATCGTTTGAAATTTGTTTTCTTTGTATTGCCATGAGAATTTATGCTATTTGATGACAGGATTCCTGCCAACAGTGAATTGAGAGAAGTAAAACTGTCATGGATGAGGATTAAAAAGACAGATATCAGTAAAGTCAATACTTAAACTGGGTCTTGGCCACTTCCCTAGTCAGAGGAGGAAAGAAGTTTAGCTAGTATTTGGAAGAAAAAGCAGAAAATCAGCGATAAGAAATAGTAATGGTGGACTGGGAAGGTAACTCAGTGGTAGAGTGCTTGCCTTGCATGCCAGAGACCCTGGGTTCAATTCCTCAGCACCACATAAGCCAAAAGAAAAAAGCCGGAAGTGGCGTTATGGCTCAAGTGGTAGAGTGCTAGCCTTCAGCTGAAGAGCTGAGGGACAGTGCCCAGGCCCAGAGTTCAGGCCCCACGACCGGACCCCAAAATAAAAAAAGAAATAGTAATGTTGATTGCCAAACAGCTATGAACAGGTGAATATTTACACTAATGTTATCATATTTTCAATAAAAAGAAAATGATTTGCATTTCTTTTATGGCTAGAGAAATTGAGCATTTCTTCATGTGTCTATAGACCATTCTTATTTCCTCTTCAGTGAAGATTCTCTTTAAGTCTTTAGCCCACTTATTTATCAGGCAGTTGTTTCTTTGAGGATTTGTTGTCTGGGGATTTAATTTTTTTGAGTTCTAACTGTATTTTATATATATTATATATATATATATTTATATAGCTAGTGGAGATCTCCCAATCTGTGGGCTTTCTATTGATCTTGGTAGCTATGTTGTTTGCCATGCAGGAGCTCTGCAGTTTCATGTAATCCCATTTGTCCAACTTTTGTTTGATTTCTTGTGTTTCTGGGCCTGTGTCAAGGAGCCCTGGAGTTTCTCCTATTCCTTTGTATCATGTTTTCAGGGTGTCTACTTTGACTTCAAGGTCTATGATCCATTTGGAGTTGTTTCTGGTGATATATAAGGATCGTGCTTTAGTTTTCTACAAGTGTTTAACAAATTTTTCCAGCACCATTTATTGAAGAGGCTGTCTTACATCCATTCTATTTTTTAAGCTTCTTTATCGAAGATTAGGTGGCTATAGGTCTGTAGGTTCATTTCCGGGTCTTCAGTTTTATTCCATTGGTCCTCAGGTCTGTTCTGTGCCAATACCAAGGTATTTTGATTACTATGGCTTTGTAGTAGAGTTTGAAATTTGGTATTGCTATTCCTCCAGCACTGTTCTTTCTGCTAAGGATCGTTTTTGCTATCCAGGATCTTTTATTGTTCCATATGAATTTTTGGATTGCTTCTTCTACTTCATTGAAGAATGACATTAGAATATTGATATGTATTGCATTGATTTTGTAGATAAACGTTGGAAGTATGACCATATAAGATGATATTAAGAGAAATGAACCCAATGATAGGGACACAAATGTTATTTTTTTTCTTTCTATTGTTTTTAATGTATTGATCATATACTATGTGATTTTTTTGTTTCTTTGGTATGTTCCTCCCCCACCATATAACCGCTGTTTTCACTCTATTTGATTTTGGTTCCCTACATCTTGCATATACATTTTTCTAATTTGAGGAGGGGAAAGGAAAAAAACAAAATGCTTAAATAGGGATACCGGTTGACCCATTGTAACAATAAGATGTACAAAACACTATGTTGAAAACGAACTTTGCAACTTCAGGGGTGGGAGGGAAAAACAAAGGAGGAAGCAACAATGCTCCATAGGAAATGTACTCATTGCCATGCTCATGGAATTGTAACTCCTCGATACAGTATTTTTACAATAAAATGTATAAAAAAGAAAATGAATTTGAGTTAGAGGAAGAGCATAAAAAGAAATATTAACTGAACTACTCAGTGCTATAATTATGTAAGATTCTATACTGAAGGATTCTGTTCAATGTGAGTACAAGAGGAATTGTCAAAACAAAATCCATTGACAAATCAGCTGATTAATAGAGCAGAATCTCTGCGTATTAATCAAATGTTACATCATGGATTCTGAATGATCTGTAGCTATTTACTACATTAGATCAAGAGGAAATTCAGTCCTGGTGGGTTTGTAGATGTCAATCCAGAAAAGGAGTATGTTTAATATCAACTTTAATACTTCACTTTTCCCATATGCTCCCTGATCTTAAATCTGGATATAATAATTATATTTTAATTTAATTTAACTATGCAAACTTAATATATCAGTAAATATTATATGCATATAAAATATATTCTACCTAAGAGAATCAGATATATTTGAGAAAAAAACAAAATAATAATTGTTGCCCAGGAATATAAATTAAGTCCTATTTTATTTTAAGATGACTGAACTGAAACATATTTAAAAAGTAATATTATCATTATTTAAATATAGCCCTACTATTCTAAGTAGAACTTAGAATAGTAATTGCTGACAGTCATCTAACACATGCTAATGTGTTTATCTTATTTGGAAATATAGCAATGCTCTAAAGGAGAAAATATAGGAAAACATTTTTTGAGTTTACCTCCTAAAAATCACTTGAGAGTTTAACATGCATTTCAAAAGAATTTAACATCTGGTTTATTTTTCCATTAATATTTCTGTTTTTTATTTATGTTCATTTTGTCTATTAACATGTTTGGCAAATTACTTAAGTATCATGTCATAAAAGAGGTTGTTCGTAAATAAATTTTAGATAACTTGTCTCTATAGGATGGAATAGAGGTGTGTTTATGTGTGTGTGTGTGTGTGTGTGTGTGTGTACGTGTGGAAGTATTTTTTCTTAAGGAATGGGGTATTTGATTTAATCTATATAGAGATTATTAAAGTACATCAATCTATGAGTGTGAAAACAAACAAATCAAAGAAAGTTTGGACAAATGGTATTTCATGAAGCTGCAGAGCTTCTGCATGGCAAAGGACATAGCTAGAACATCAGTAGAAAGCCCACGGATTGGGCAAAGATCTTCACTTGCCATACAATGGTCAATGATCTCATATCTAAAATATACTTAGAACTAAAAAAATTAAATCCCCCAACAACAAATCCTCAAAGAAACAACTACCTGATAAATAAATGGGCTAAAGACTTAAAGATAAACTTCACTGAATTGGAAATTGATGTTAGGAAAAATGAACCCCAAGATAAGGATTCAAATGTTTATTTTTTTTTCATTCTTGTAATAGTTGCTAACATATTTACAAGATGATTTCTTTTTGCTTTGTATGTCCCTCCCCCACCATATAACCCTTGTTATCACTGTATTTGATATTGGTATAATTTGGGGAGGGGA
>NW_012267289.1:144083-160289 GCF_000151885.1 Dipodomys ordii | reverse complement strand
AAAGCAAGAAGAGCCTGGAATGATGTATGCCATGCCCTAAAAACAAACAACTATCAACCAAGAATACTGTACCCAGCTAAACTCTCCTTCATAACTGGAGATGGGGAATTTCACTCCTTTTTTATCTGTGTTTTCACTAAGTTCTTTATTTCTTTCTTAATAAAATCTTTCTTATCATAAATTGCTGTTAGAGGTCCTTTTCCATTTCACTGAGCATTTTTAACACTGAGCTCATTTATGAAGTTTTGTAGACTTTGGAGTCGTTCTCTACCTTGGTTGTGTGATCATTTTCTGTGATCGTGGTTTTGTAGCTTGTTTTCCTATGATTCTTGAATTTATGGTTGGATTTTTAGTTTGAGGACCTTTAAATGGTAAAGGCTGAGATATCCTAAATGTGGTAGATTATTCTATGAATTCTTAGTCAACTGTGTGTCAGCTGGTCAAACCAGTAGTGGTGTATATCTCAACTATAATATCTCCTCCAGATAGAAATGTGATAAAATATTGACATTGTATGTTAGCCATGGTAGATTTATCAACACAACTAATCATATTATAAGTACTCTGGTCTCTCTTTTGCATAGTAACATGGAGGTTACAACTAAACTACAAGGACTAATGGGTTGAAGAAAGAGGTTTCAGGTAACAATGATGGTGAGACAGGGAATGGCCTATATTATGAAAATTTTGGGGGAGTTGTAATGTCAAAAGTTAGTACACATAACATCTTGTACATCTCATTGGTGCAATTGGTCCACCTGTATCCCTATTTAAACAATTTGTTTTTTCCCTTCCCCTCCACAAATTATACCAACATAAAATATAGTGAAAACAGAGGTTATATGGTGGGGGAGGGACAGATAAAGCAACAAAGAAATATCTTATAAAATTGGGGGTGGGGGGGAAATGGGAAGGGATGGGAAGGGGAAACAAAGGAGGAGGCAACAATGCTTGATAAAGAATGTACTCATTACCTTGCCCATATTCTGTACCGCGTTTTCACAATAAAAAAAAAAACAGTAGAAAAGAGAAGGTTCTAGGGTAAATGAAATGAGAGGTAGAGTAGATTATCAGGAAGAGGAGGAAAAAAGAGGAGAAAACTGAAAAAAATCAAGCAACCATATAAAAAATAAAACAGGATGAGCTCTTTTTTTGTGTTTGTGTTCCTTGATCTTCAGGGACATGCATGAACTCCTTTATCACTGGCTAGAATTCCCTTCTGAGTATGTCTATTGCTTGGACATTGTGAGCAGAGACCCTGGAAAAAGTGGGATAGGATGGGAAATGTCGTTGTTTGGATCCATTGAGTCAGTCACTGAGTCTGTCATTCTAAAGTGAAATACATTGGAACAATTTTTAGCAGCCCTTCTTCTGTTTGAGTAGAGATTGGGAGTAAGTTACTCACCAAGTGTAGCCCAAACAAATAAGTCAGGAGTCTCCAACACAATTAAAAAGCTGTGCATGCTAGTACATACTTATCATTTCAGGTACCTTGAAGTATAAATAGGAAGATTATGTATCTGGTCAGCTAGGAATAAAAAAATAAGACCTTATTTAATAAACAACTAAAGAAAAACAAATGGGTTCATGGCTCAAAAAGTAAAGCGATTCCCTAGCCAACACAAACCCATGAGTTCAAGTCCCAGTACTGTCAAAAGGAAACAAAGGAAGAATCCCCAAGCACAAAAGAAGAATACCGAGATTCATAGTTTATCCTTAACCCACACTAAATGAATTAACTTATTTAGCCTCATTACTATGATTTTCAACTTAATAACACGTAGAAAAGTAGTTTGTTCTTCTTAGAATTAAATGATTTTAATTGCAGAGTACATCAGTGAATCCATAAATGATAAATAGGTAGGTAGATTGATACACAGAAATATTGTTTTACATGTATATACAGAGCTAAATATTTAGTTAAGGATGTGATTATTAATACCTATGTGATTATCTGATTTGGTATTAATGAAATGCACTTGCAAAAATTCTATTAATCAATGTTTTATGACTATTCACATTCAAGTGTACAAAACAGAAGACTTTTACTGTCTATTCAGTATGAAGACATAAATTGTATAAAAGAACTCAATTCTAATCATTAACAGTAATTAAATTGACATTGTAAGACACAGTAAGATTTTCAAGTAAAGCAAAGCTTAGGTATTCTTTTCAGGCTATATTTAGCTTTATCCCTCTAACTGATGAGAATCCAACATTTTTTTTTTAAATCTTGATTTATGCCTTAGAGAACAAAGTATAAGCCAAGGATAATTCATTGACCTGACAAAAACTACAGCAGAAAGAGAAAAAGTCAATGGGATTTGGTGATAGTTTATCACTCACAGCGACTGGGTTTATCTCTGGGCCAAAATCAATAATGTTGGGGGGAAAGAAACAACTTAGATGGAGAATGTGCCGAATGTCTTACTAGTTAATATGTCTATCTACTTTTGCTTTGCTTCTTTTTACACCCAAGTGAATTATTCTTAAGGAAGCACTAGTGTATTAATGTATCAAAAATGCAATGTATCTTTGGACAGTGACAGAAATAAAATTAAATTCCCCGCATTTAAGTCACCAATAAATCTAGTGGCATTAGTAATCATAAATTAAGTTGACAAATATTTCATTATTTTAGCTATTATTTAATTTTAAAATTAGAGCTGTAACATACATTGTTAGTTAGCATATAGATCAATTATGTATTAATAAAAAATCAGATTCTTTTTAAGATCAATGATAATTTTGCAAACTAATATGAACGTAAATTTTGCTACTAGTGATACTAGCATTCAAGAAACTAAGGCAGGAAGATGTGAAATTGAGACCAGCTCTGGTTATATGGTGAGATTGAAACCACCCAAATCAACAAAGTAGACTGTATTGCAAACAAAGAAGAAGGAAAGTTCAAAAGTTAGAAGGAAGGACAGAAGAAAGGAAGGAAGGAACGAGGAAAGGAAGAAAGGAAGGAAGGAAGGAGGGAAAAGTAGGTTACAAAAATTTCACTGACTATTCTGCTTTAAGTAATGATAAAACCTTACATCATTTTGAGTTTTAATATGAATATAACATTTACCAAAAGGAGTATTGATAAGTATCAACCATACTTAATTATATATGCTCTATTATACAATATATATGACTATTATTTTAGTTATGTTTTGTCACTTGACAGTGTATATAAAAGATTTTTCTCAAGAACTTAGCACTTCTAGTCTTTTATAATTTATAAAAATGTATTGGAGATAATTATATACTTATACTTTCCACATACTACTTTCTAGTCTCAATGTTTGACTATTGTATATTTCTTAATGCATCTCAACCTTTTCAAGAATTCTCTAATGTTTGAAGAAGGAATTGGGAGAATCAGATCCAAGTCCCACAATACATTCTATTTTCAAACTGTAGATTTGTGAGTTACTAACTTTAATTAGTTGATAAAGGTGAGGTATAATCTCTAAAAAGAAAAAAAAGGTAGGAAGAATGAAAGAGTCAGTGATGGGATGTATATATCAGTAATATTTTATCCCTTTCCAATAATGCTAAGGAGTGTAATAGCTTACACGATTTACAAAAAAAAACACAAAACAAAACAAAAAGAAACAAGTTTGGCTAGTGCCATTCTGTAAAAGGTTGGTGGTGACGGTATTCCTGGTATCTGATGTGGAAGTTGTTTCCTAAGTTCTAATTTGCACAGAGGGACAGTAAATCTATGTCAGAGAGCTAGATAATGTTTATATACGCCGTACATTACAGTAGAGGAACATATGTTTAGAAAAACCTAAAATTTTATAATTAATAGTGAGAAAATCTTTGTTTTCAAAATTGAGAATTAATTGGTCTCCTTTTTCAGAAAACTGTATTTCACTGTAGAAACAACCTTGTTAGGAAGGTCCTATACAAAGGGAAATGAAATTTTCCTTTATAAATAAGTAAAAATGTCAAAGATCCAATTTGAATTTTTCCTAAATCATTTTCTACATCCTTAAATTTATTTTTAATTATTTAAGTAGTTGTACAAAGTAGTTACCATTCAGCATATCAGTCTATGAGTACAATGCATCTTGATCAATACCATGCCTTACAGAATTCTCAATATTCTAAGTATTATTATACCTTACTGCATGGATATTTAATAGCTTTTGAGGTCTGTTGTTCAGTAATTTGTCATCTATCCTCCTGAAGTCTTCGTACACTGGCTGATGTTTTTGTATCTATGTGGTTCATATTTGTGTGATTCTTTAATGATTTATAATTTTATTGGATAATACATATTTTAAATTCTACCTTTTAGATATTGAATATTTTTCTATTCTTAAAATATTTTTCTATCTTTTATGAATTATATTTGTTTACTTTTTTGAATATGTATAGTTTTTATTGGATGCTAGATACTCTGAATTCTGCCTTTTTAGCTATCCAATATTTCTGTACTAATACTATTTAACTGTAGGACATGATAAATTAATTAAAAATGAATCAATTCTTTAAAATTTGTAGTTAAAATTTTTTTAGTTCTGAAGAAACCTCAAAATTAATTCTTCCTAAGACAGTAACTCTTTACTTACTTGCTGGTCCATTCATTACAAGAAAAAAATTGGGAATTTCACTCTTTCCCTCATTTATTCCTTCTAAGTTCATATGATTTCTTCATAGACAAGTACATATTTGCAAGGAATGATGAGCCCTTTGTATATTCTTGACCTCTCTCTTCTCTTTGTTATTATTTTCTTTCAGACTCAAGTTTCTGGAATCTTCTCCTACTGCTTCTGCTACTGCATGGTCTTCTGAATTCCCAAGATTGCCATGATTTCAAATCATGCTGTGCTGATTCATTAGGCAGTAATTAGGAGAAGCCATTGGATTTCCTTTCCCTGATAATTTCCCATTTTTCTGGTCGCTTCCTTTCTTATCTGATATCCAACATCTCAACATCATAAACTCGTCTGTTTTAATTTCTTTTTATTTTTATTACCTCAGAAATGTCAACCTGTTCCTTTGCACATGCTCCACAATTCTGTGTAACAAATATCTCTCTCACACAATTCTTTTTAATCAATTTATTGAAAAATCTTTGAGAAAATTGCATACTTATGTTTATTTCAGTGTACATATAAAAATATTATGATAATAAGTGACTTGCTAAATTGTTCCAGGGTTGCTAGTGACAGACAGTACCAATAATCTGGGACTCTTTCTAGTAACTCACCATTCTAGGAATTATTAATAGGGCCTCAGTAAATCAAGTAGAAGAAAACAAGTGTGATCTTCTAGATAATATAGCTTATTTTGACTTTTATTATGAAAACAATGGGTTTTATCATGATGTTTCATGTATGATACCATGCACTTTACCTTTATTCTTCTGTCTACCCTCATTTAGTTCCCTCATCATAGACCTTCCTTACACAGTACAATCTTGCATATGTTTGTGTTTGGTTTTTGTCTTCCAGTTAATCAAATATATTTGAATGTAATCAGGGCAAATTAAATGCATTGTTGAACTATATTTATACAGACTTTATAGTTTAATTTTCATAGTAACATTACCCACACTCAGAATGCTCCAAAATATTGACAAATTATACAAGGATTTTTTTGTAATTAGTAATATATTTTGGGGGAAATATTACAAAAGTAGACATTTCCTCTTTTTTGTTGGTATTACTAATAGCAAAATATAAGAGAAGTGGAAGAAAGAAGGAAAGCAAATGAGTTATTTATTTTATTACATGTTAAATAAAACTTCTGAATTACTCAAATTTAAAGAGCATCAAACCAATGATCATGAACATTGCTTTTAATTAGCAATGGACATATAAATAGTGATGATATATTTATTTTCCAACCAAACATATATTATTAATTTCATTCATCTTTTACTACTGAATATGGGCTCCAAAAGGTATACCTCATAATTTGTTTCAGTTATTATAAAATAGCTATTGGTTTGAAGTATTTTCTATGTTATAACAGAATGTATCATTTGTAGCTATTAATAACCCTGTGTTCTAATTATGATTCCACCACAATAAACTCAAAACTAAGAAGAATATTATGAATAGAAGGAAGTAGCTTCCATAAGATCCAGAAATCATATTACTAGAATAGTCATTTTTTTAAGCCAGGTCCAAAAGTCCTATGTGCCTAGAATTGAAATGAGTTCCAAAGGCAACTCAATCTTAACTTGTCTTTGCAAGAACATATTTGTTAAGAGCAACTGATATCTCCAGATCTGCTTTTGGATTGTTTCACCCTCAGCTAAAACTAGGTGAAGACAATTTGCTCACTGGAAATTATTCAACTCATTTTACAGAAACAAAAATTTCAATGCTTTTTTTCACATGTTCCATTAACTCCCTCCCCCACCAAAAAAAGGTGAATTCAAAAATAATGTTCACAATTCATGAACGTGTAATCATAGTAATTTTTAAAAAATTGAAACAATCTGAAATCTGTTCAAACTAGTAATTTATTTTAAAATGTTGGGATTTTTAAAAATCTAAGATCAGAATTTTTTGAGGCAAATAATGTTATTTGTCTGAATGAGAATATTGGCTACAAGACTATAATATTGTCAAATGAAACATATTTTCAATGATCTGTGAACAACTTAACCAATAAAAGAACATTATTGGGAAACTGTCACTTTTGACAATCCCAAAAGCATTGCTAACACCAAGTATAGTATGTGATAAACATTGTTCTATAAGTTTTCAACAAAGGGAATTTATTTGTATCCCATGAATATAATAATTTACTAATATAGTGTCTGAGTTTACTATCAGAGTCACTGTTAATAAAAAAGTTGAAAAACTCTGAAGAATGAACATTTCCTACTGTTAGGATGGCTTTGTCTATTGAATAATATCATAGGTTTTTATTACCCTAATAGTGAGGTGACCTTCTGATTTACATCTAGAATGATTGACATATATGACATACAATTATCTTTTCCTTTCTTATTTTGTTTTTGAGATTTATGAAAAACAAAAACTAATTAATCAATGTTCATTAAACATATTCCAAAGTAGTAATCACAGACAATTTTTTCATGATATAAAGAGGGATTAAAACTTTACATTTACTTTTGCTCTATAAGATATCATATGAATTATTTCCTATGGATTATTTAGTCCAAGGTGTGTGGGATTATGTCCTTCAATTTATACTTTATGCCTTACTCTTCTTGATGGATATAAGAACATCTAATAGAAAAAATAGGTTAGATGCTCATTTGTATGAGTTAGTACTGTTCTCATTTCCTAAGCATCAACCATTTAATCTATTTTTATTGTAATTTTAAGGTATACATGCTATTTTATCATTGTTTTCTTAATCATTAGACTTGTTCTGGAAGAAGATATTGTTAATCTTTAGGTTCTAAAGATGAGAATGCCTCATAGCCCTTAATAATTTCACCAGGATAATGCAATGAATAGCCAAATAATTTGAAATCAAGTTTTCATGCCTCATATTGCACCTGTGTTTAAACACTTTAATGATGCATGAAAATTTATTGTGAAATGATGAAACCGTTAATTCATTAGTTGAAATGTAGATTATTTATCTATACCAAAAGAAATAGCAAGTGATACAGGGCGCCTGTAGCTCACCTCTATCAACTAGCTGGAGGAGGCAGAAATCTGAGAATCGTTGTTCAAAAATTGCTTGTTTAAGTCAATGAGAATCTTTCCTTCAATCAACCACCAAAATGCTGGAAGTGGAGATGTGACTCAAGTGTTAGAAGACAGGCCTTGAATGGAATAGATAGGTGAGAATGCAAGGCTGTGACTTCAAGCACTAGAACAAGTGTATACACACACATACAGACACACACACACACACATACACACATACACACACACAAACACAGACACTCATAAACATAATAGAATGTGTTTATTGTATAGCATATAATTTTAATACAAACAGAAATATTAACAAAATTATATATGTGAATTAGTAAAAATGACATCATTGTCCTATTCTTTTTATTTTACAAGAGAAATTGAATAGAATATTGAGCAAACTTATTTTTTAGGTTATTCTTTTTCTACAGAGATTTGATCTAGGTGTGATGACCATAGTCATCTAAATTAATACATGGCCACATAAAATTTCCAAATGAAACATAACAACTTACTTCCAATTGCAATATTTCCAATAATAAGATCATGTTCTCTTGCCATATAAAAAATTCAAAGCTATTTGTTGCCAATTTTTAACAGTTATTTGGAGTTAATGGAAAATAACACAATTAAATTGAACAACATAATAGAGACTGGGATGAGACTAAATCAAAGGATGAATATCAGATCACCCCAGTTTAATTGAAATATAACCCTTTTAAGATAACTCTGATAGGAAATTTTTTATTAAATTACTTGCTTCACTGAAATGTATTATATTCATCTATACAATCTAAAGCTGACTTTGTAAATAATTACATTATACATTGAAAGTAGACTGATTTAATTGAGCCATCATTTAATTATAGATTCTTCACTAAACATGCAAGCTTTTTAAAATTTCTTTCATTAATTTTGTAATATATATATTTTTTGGGTCGGGTTGTGGGGCCTGAACACTGAGCTTGGGTGCTGTCCCTCAGTTCTTCAGCTCAAGGCTAGTGCTCTACACTTGAGCCATAGCACCACTTCTGGCTTTTTTCTTTTTGCTTATGTGCTGCTGAGGAATCGAACCCAGGGCCTCATGCATGCAAGGCAACCGTTCTATCACTGAGCCACCTTCCCAGCCCTAATTTTGTAATATTAAACTAACTGTGAGAGAAGGAAATTATTTTAAAATTTTTGTATTACTTTAGAAAATACTAGTATTTTTTCCAGGATAACATCTTCTAGATATCAAGCAACTGACCCTCTAGAGTATTAGCATAGATGGAATGTTCGAGACAACGATAAAAATTTGTACTCACATGTCCTTTAGAGGGTATAACTATGGTGACCCCAAACCAGACTCTTAGACCTTGTGTCATGCTTTAATGTTCTGAACACTTAAATACAGAAATGCTAACAATTTATTGTTCTCAAGGGATTTTTTTAAGTATTCAGGAAATGCTATATGATGGCACCTGTACCAGATTTTGATGAGTTCATAATTACATACCTGTTTTGATAGATATTGAAGGGAAGGTATTTCCTGGAAAATAACCTGGCATATGGTAGAAGTACTGAATCCATCACACTGCCACTTTTTATATTGTTTTATGAGCAGAGAAACAAGTCGCATTATGAGTAGAGGGAACAGTAATTCACTGGAGGTTCTGTTTTTAACTTAGCCTGCACACTAAATTATGAAGTCAGATTGTTTCATGGTGTATACTGTAATTTATGGATTGTGTATATTTTTCTGCAAATGTCCTTTTCAAAAAGAAAGATACTACACAAAAATAGCAGTATTCGTTCTGAGTGATAGTTGAAGAAGAGTGATAATGATTTATACAGAGGTCTGATTGATGTTATTTTAAGCAGTTATAGAAAATGTTTTAACCTAGATTCAATAAACGTGCCATTGGAAATAAATACAATTGGCATTGACAGAGCACAGGCAGCTTACAAGATACAAATTTAGTCTCTAAGATGTTCTCTTATCTGCCTAAATCCTTCCCAGCCCATGCACTCATGTCCAACATATTTTAATTAAGCACCAATATTTTCATTTCTCAAAAAGCTATGACATAAAATGCAAACACTCTTAGCAAAGGCAAATTTACATTTACTTTCACAGTACTCTGTAAATGTATGATAGCATATTACATCCTACGTGATTACTGATGAGGATTTACTTTCCCTGGAGAACCTAAGCCATGATAAGTCGATAGAAAGAAGTGGTCAATGGTAGTAAAAGGTTCACTGATCATACCACTTTGCATTTAGATGGTCAGAAGTGAATTAGGTACCACATTTTCAGGTGAAAGCACGCAGAAAGAAAAGCAGCATAGAGATCCAATTTTACTCCTTGATGCTTTTTTACAGCACCTTCTTCAAGTTCCTAGCCTCTTTACCCGAATGTATTCTTCATCGTCTATTTCACTCATAGGTATATTGGAATATTCATCTAGGACACAGGTCAAGTTGGAAAAATTCCTAGTTTTTCCACCTTCCATCAAGCAAATACAATAAGCCTCCTCTTACTAAGTTATACTTGCTTGGTTCCTTGTTGCAAACTGAAATGATCTAGGTTGTTAGAAAATTCTGGGTCACTAGAATATAAAATATTTCTTGAACTTCAGAGAAATCATTAGAGCACTAAGAAGAAAATTTGGCAATTTAATCTTTTTCAAACTAAGAATGAAAACTTATGTGCACAAAAACATTTCTGCATTTGAATAAACTTCATGCATACCTCTGCCTCTGTTGTCAATATCTTCAGAACAATAAATCTAAAGTACTTAGTTAAAATTATCCAATACTAATTATTTGTTTGATGTAAAAGAAGTTGGGAGGGGAATAATATGTTAAGATACAGAGAAGTAAAATAATTGAATAAAAACTCCAGTTTCTTAAAAACTCTACTAAAGCCAGGCATCGGTGGCTGATGCCTATAATCGTAGCTACTCAGGAGGCTGAGTTCTTAGGATCACGGTTCAAAGCCAGCCTGGGCAGGAAAGTCTGTGAAACTTTTATCTCCAATAAAGCATTAGAAAACCAGACATGCCACTGTGGCTCAAAAACTCTACTGAAGAACTTATTAGTTTTCATGTAGAAAATTGTTGTCTACATTTGCTAAGCTATGTCTCTGTGATTTTGTTTATACTGTGCAATTGAAATAACATCATTGCCTTTAATCAAAGAAAAATTGAATTATTATTAGTATATATTATATATGTTCTTAGTCAAGTTTTGCAAAAAATTAAACTAGTATTTGATAAATAAAAATATTCATATTCAGCTGAAGAATGGTGGATCATGTCTATAGAATGGAAATTGAAAGCCAACCAGGCAGAAAATTTCAATAGACTCCATCTTCAAATGAACCAGCTGAGATGGAAGCATGCCTCAGGTAGTAGAAAACCAGCCAAGCCACTATTTGTGCAAGCTCAAGTCTCTAATTTCAAACCCAGTAACAGCAAAGTAGCAGTAGTAATAGTAGTAGTAGTAGTAGTAGTAAATGAATTTCTCACATTATCTAACATATTGTCTTCACTTATAAATTAAAATATGGAGAAGAAAGAGCAAAATCATAGATACATGCTTCAATCATATCCAGGATTAACAGAGGTAGTAGAGTACAAGACATTACTTTTTAAGAGCAATCATAAACACATGTGATTCATGCTGAATTATGAATATTGAGCTAAAATATAACTTTATTTTTGGCTGTTATGATGGTTATGTTTTGACCAGGTGTTATTATTCCCATCTATTCTTGTCTTAAATTCCCCATTTTCCTGCTGAATCATTCTCAGTATGGGATTTCAGATATCTGCCACTATGCCTGTTTTATAACTTTCTATGCAATATAAAACCATAAAAATGGGATGCTAAAAATTAACAAAACAAACTTCAAACTACTAGAAGCCAAGTCTTTTCTCTTTTATTCACAGTGCAGTTGGTGAAAATCAGGGTTATCAGAAAACTCCTGTCGGGCTAAGTATATTATGATATGCTATCTGTCTTTAACATAAATTGCTAGACAAAAGTTAATTTTTAAGAGGTAATTTTCAAATGAAAGTTCTCCTTGTATGATGAGATATCTGAGGTGTATTCACTGATCATTAGGATGTGAGCTATACTGTATTGTTTTGTTAAAAAAAATGATCCCTATGATGTTGAAATCTATGATTGATGCCTTACATCCTCAATATTGTTCCCAGTGGAGAAAAATCATTAATTACAGAAAGATTTTCATGTATTTTTCGCTCACTGAGTAATAATGGTAAGTAAATGGTTCACTGCTAACAAATGAATCATTATTAATCACTAGGAGCTGCAGTATTCAAGTATGATATCTGTATGATTCTATTGAAGAGTATAAAATACTCATATTTCGGCATATAGTTTATGCAATATTGATTCCAATCTGACTGATTTGCATGTTCATTTTTTGGAAATTTGTCTTATTTTATAATTATATGTTATACATAATGTAAACAAAGCTTGAAGTTCTACCCTTCATTAACTCTTGCAAAGATGCTGGTTAACCTTAACATTTTATGTTAGATTATTAGTGATCTAAGACATGTATACATCAATGAAATTATATCATATAGAATATTTTATCATTGGCAACCTAGTTTATTTTATATCTTTGTAATAAACCCATCCCTCAGCACTAACAATAAGTAACAGTTTTGCCTCTACAAATAACATCGAAAAATATCATTTAAAATATAGCCCTTTGGCATTGATACTTAATTTAAATAATGATTGATGTTGATTTACGTATGAATAACATTTTTCTGTCTTATTTCTGATTACTATTCCATTGTGTTCTTTATCAGTTTATTTATTCATTCATCAGTTGATGGGATTATATTACTTCCAGTTATGAGAACTGTAATTGTTAGTGTTGAAATTTTTTTTATAGTTATTAGTGAGCACAAGTTTGGTCTGCCACCAGTAAAGTACTGATAAGTACTGGTGCCATAATAAATAATGTTGATGAAATAATGTTGTAGTGAGCATGGTATTACCACTGATTTTTCTAAATTCTATCTGGCAGTAGCACCCCTTCAAATTTGAAGTGGATTTCCTACTTTTCTTTTTTTTTATTGTGAAAAACACCATAGAGAGAGGTTACAATTACATGAGCAAGATAATGAATACATTTCTTATCAAGCATTGTTGCCTCCTCCTTTGTTTCTCCTTCCCATCCCTTTTTTCCTTCCCCCTTCCCTCCCCACCCCACCCCGCCCCCGGCCACCTGCCAAAGTTATAAAGTTCATTTTTCGACATAATGATTTGTACATCTCATGGTTGTAATGGGTCCACCGGTATCCCTATTTAAACGATTTGTTTTTGCCCTTCCCCTCTGCAAATTATACCAACATCAAATACAGTGAAAGCAGAGGTTACACCGTGGCGGACGGACATACAAAGCAACAAAGAAATCATCTTATAAATATGTTAGAAACAATTGCATGAAAGCAAAAACATTTGAGTCCTTATCTTGGGGTTCATTTCACCTGACATCAACTTATCTGACCTTTTCTTAAAGAGAAACTTCTCTGAAGAGGAAAGAAGGATGGCCAATAGACACATGAAGAAATACTCAACCTCTCTAGCCATAAAAGAAATGCAAATCAAAACAACATTGAGATACCACCTCACCCCAGTTAGAATGGCTATAATCAAGAACTCTAATAACAATAGATGCTGGAGGGGATGTGGACGGAAGGAAACCTTACTGCATTGTTGGTGGGAGTGTAAACTTGTTCAACCACTTTGAAAAGTAGTATGGAGGTTCCTCAAAATACTCCACAAAGAGCTCCCCTGTGACCCAGAATCCCACTTTTGGGCATTTACCCAAATGATCACAAACAAGACCATACTAAAGCTACCAGCACAACTATGTTTATGGCAGCATTATTTACCAGAGCTAAGATATGGAACCAACCCAGATGCCTCTCACTAGATGAATGGATCAAGAAAATGTGGTACATATACACAATGGAATTCTTTGCCTCCATCAGAAAGAATGGCATTGCCCCATTTGTTAGAAACTAGAAAGACTTGGACAAAATTATATTAAGGAAGTTAAGTCATGCCCAAAGAAACATAGGTCCCATGGTTTCCCTTATTTGCAATAACTAATATATGTCTGAGACAAGCAGAAAAGATCCCACTTTTCCATATACATGGACTTCCTCCTAGAGCAATGAACAATTTTGTAAATATTTTTCATGGCCAATTTACCATAAAATGAAGCAGAATAGAAACTGTGGATTATTTTATTTATACTAAGGATCCTAGAAATTTGGGGGTGGGATGGAATATCCAGGAAAATGAAATAAATTCCAAGGATTGCTTAGATTTATGTTATTCAAACACCACCATCTCCAGCACCAACTCTCTCCTTGAAGATCAAAGATGGGCATCAAGGGACTAGTTAATTTTTGACCATTATGAACTATTCTTATCCACCTTATATGAACCAGATAGCTTGATGATGTTATCCATAATGTCTATAATATATCCCAAATGCTTATTCATATTAAATCACTTAAAATGAACTATTGATTGGTATTTTTATTGCTTAAAAATTGAATCAACAAAAATACCATCACAAAGAGCCTACAGTTATTATTTTGCTATTCTAGTAGTTATTATAATCAAATCATTAGGTACATCACTCATTCAAATTAAGGAGAAGTATAGGAATATCAGGCAGAGGGGAGAAATGAGAATCACCTTAGGATTTTAATATTAACCTTTGAAGTCTGATACTCAGCTACAGTTTCACAAATATAAGTTTTTATAACACTGCCAATATTATTTTCATTATGGACAAGTAAAATGATTATTAAACATAAAAACATAAGCATGAACTGAATTTCATAATTATTTCCTGATATGCAAATATAAGCAACATATCAGTTTCTGCCATGGGAAAAAATGTAGAGAAGATTAAATTTATTGTTTCAATAGATAACAATATAAGGACTCATGTTTAATTCTAGGACTAGGGAGACTATGGAAGAAATATATAAATCTTGAGCGACCAGGGTGTTAGAGGTTGGTCTCAGCTATGTAGTGAGATCTCATTTTTTAAAAGAAAAGAGTAAAAAGTAAAGAAAAGCAAACCAAGAATTTTATTTTATGAAGGCCCTATAAAATGTTTCAATTATTCTTATAATTATAAATAATTGGTATATAATAGTTAAATTGTTCAGTATTATTTTAGATCATTTTATTGTAATATCTTAAGGTCAAATGAATATGTAAGATTACAAATGAGTAATTTCAGACATAAAGAGATAATATTAAAACATCTTTATTTTCTGGTCATCTATGTTAACCATTTCCTTAAGTGAGTGAACAGAAATTTAAATGTTTAAGAATTGATGTTAAGCTATCTTTATTGATGCTTAGCAATAAGCTTAAAAGATACATAAATGTTTGTCATGTTTTCTTTTTTTCATAATACTTATCTTGAAGATTAAAATCTACCAACTAAAGTGAAACTGGATTCAGACACAGTATCCCATTAACAGTCTTAAAACATTAGACTTTAATTTTTGTGTCTGTGTTTTTCACACTGTTTAATGAGAAGCTTAAAACTGTAACATCTTGTTCTATTGTAATACAAGCTTGGGTCAAGCTCATTCTGAGTTCTACTAGCGGAGAAATATTACCATTTGATGCTGATATTTTTTATTTGATTGTGAGTGATTAACAAATGCCAGATGGGGTCATTGTAATTCTTCATAACAAAATCTCAATTAGAAAATTGTTGAATGAGTCTTTATATATTTAAATTACTAAAATAATTCAATCGTACCTTCATTGTAAAAAATGAACCTTTACATATGATAAAATGTAGAATGAAAATGAATATACAAAATGTTAGTAAGACTTATTTAAACATCTTACATCTTATTAAGCAAATTCTTACACTGTAGAAGATCAGTATTTAAATATTCATAAAACAGAAACATTTATCTTTATCACTTACACAGAACGTTTTATTTTCCTAATGAGAAAGGTATAAACTTTTCTCCCAATAATGAGAGGAGTTTTCAGATATTTTCAGGACGACTGACAATCTTGTTCCATTATTCAAGGTTCTCCAGATCCAACTAAACTTCGTAAAAATAGTTTCTCTGCCTCTCAATGACTTCTGCAAAAGAGTCAGTAAAATTCATACACTAAACTAATTTTTAGTCTGAAAAGCCATTTCCACTCTCCTTTTCTCTCTATACAACATAAAAATCTCCCAAATACGATCTTACACCAGCGTGATAGGCACATTCTATCTACCACAAATGAGGGATACCAGGTAACCTATGTTCCTGTGGATCTGATTTAGGTTTCACTTAATTGTTTCCCAGTTTTTTCCATTTCCCTATTAATGGCACAATATTATTATATGTGATGGATGAGCAGAGTTCCATTGTGTACCACGTTTTCTTGATCTATTTGTCTATTAAGAGGCATCTGAGCTGTTTTCATATGTTGGCTATGGTAAATAATGTTACAATGAAGGTGTCTGTTCTGGTAGCTCTAAAGGGGCCTT
>NW_012267289.1:140746-143213 GCF_000151885.1 Dipodomys ordii | reverse complement strand
GAGGAGGCTACAATGCTTGGTAAGAAATGTACTCATTATCTTGCCTATGTAATTGTACAGTACCCCTCTGTACAGTATTTTCACAATAAAAAATAAATAAAAATAAAAAACAAATAAAAAATAAAAAAGACTTGGTATTTTTAATGAACAAGTGTTTTCTCAGGTATACTATATCTACCTTAGGTTTCTAAAGCCACTTGGAGAATGAAAATTAACCATTACTTATCATAATTCTACAGCTTAGATAAAAATCCACCAAAGATAACTTAGAAGAAGGCAAATTCTTGGTCCATGGTGCACTTAGGAAGTTATTGGAAATTTAGAGGTAGACCCTATCGGCATGAAGTGGAGTTATTGAAGATGTGCCCTGGAGAGGAAACAATGAGACCTTGTTTTCTTCTGCATTAGATGTACAATTTTGCTAGGCAGTGCCACCATGATAAGCTGTCCTGGCACAGAGTCAAAAAATAAATGAGGATAACAAATCATACTGAAACCTTCAAAACTGTGATTCAAAATAAGCTGTCTATTTATAACGTAACTTTGTCAGGTGAAATTTATAGTCCTGGAAAATTGACTAAGACATATAAAATGTTTACAGTTTTCCTAGAAACCTCTGAAAACCCGGGCATCCATTATTATGTGTATTGCTGCATTGCCTTCTCAGAATCAATGTCAATTTCTCTCCCATGTGTTATCTCAGCACTACCTTATTTAGAATAGATTTAAGGCAGGGATTTCGTTGGCTGAATTTTACCCATTTTTCTTTTTTTTTAAATCTAGTATTTTGTATACATGACGGATGTATATAAACTATATTCAGACTTTATGAACAAACTAAACTTTTCCCCCTTAGCATCAATCTTACAGAACTCCTATCCTAACATTTAGCTACCAGTATACAAGTTTATTAAATACAATTCAAATTCTGCCTTAAGCTTTCCCTCACTTTCAGGTAAAATTTGTTTTTTCTTTTTTTGGTTTTGTTTTGTTTTTTTTTGGGTCCGGTTGTGGGGCCTGAACTCTGGGCCTGGGCGCTGTCCCTCAGCTCTTCAGCTCAAGGCTAGCACTCTACCATTTGAGCCACAGCGCCACTTCTGGCTTTTTTCTTTTTGCTTATGTGGTGCTGAGGAATCGAACCCAGGGCCTCGAGCATGCAAGGCAAGCACTCTACCACTGAGCCACCTTCCCAGCCCTAAAATTTGTTTTATTTACACTGTTGCAGTGATTTCTCTAACAAAATTGTGGCAAGGTATTAAATCAGACTTTGGATTAATTAAAAAACCAAAATAGTCTATGAAATATGAAGAAATATGCAACTTTCTGTATAGATGAATATTGCCCAGAAAGACAAAACCAAACATCCTTATTGATCTCATTCTGTCTCAATTGGGTCATTATACATCTGCATTGTCATTAAGTTTCAGGTGCAGCAATATACCATGTATAATAGTTAACAAGCATTATAAAGCTGCTCAGTAAATATTTAGAGAGAGGATACAATCAGTGGAAAAGCCCAGTAGGAAAATGAAGTGTAATGCTATCTTTGGATGAAAGATATAGTTTCTGAACTCTATGGTGTAGAAAAAGAAAGATATGACTTCAGAATAAGAAAAAAATATCCATGAGCTCCTTTAAATAAATATCTATATGAACAATGAAAACAGTGATAAGCCAAAATTAATAATCCTTTTCTTATCATTGAACAGAAGATATTTTACACATAGATTATCTTATTAACCCAGGAATAGAGACAGTTTATTTTTCCACATATCAAGCTGTTGATTAATGACAAATTTTATCTTCCATTTCTCTATCCAAAATGAAATCATTCAGTTATAATTTATGGTTATGACTGTGGGTTTCACATGTCATTGCTTTCAGTAAATAATAATGTTTCAAATTGTTTCCTTTCTATTCTTCAGAAAAATTCCTACTGTTTGGCAATTATATCTCATTATACTTATTTTCCAGGTAACTGCTTCTTTGTTTTTAACATTACTTTTGCTTGCAAGTTAGTAAGATTCAAAAATGCTTCAGAGACTCTAAATTAATGGATGGAGATGAAGAACAGAAAGGTTAAATTATTTCTGTCAAAGCACATAAGGGATCAGTGAAAAAGCTTGATGAATATGCATTTTTTTCCTTTGTATTTTTTTGAGTGTAACTCTTAGTTTATATAATTGTTGGCAACTTGTACATCTATAATTGTGGGTCTCTCTCTCTCTCTCTCTCTCTCTCTCTCTCTCCTCTCTCCCCCTCCTCATCTGCCCTCCCCCCACATAGGTCATGAGGTTTGAACTTTAGACCTGGGCACTTTCCAGTAGCTCAATGCTAGTGCTCTACCACTTTGTGCCAAAGCATCACTTCCAGTTTTCTGGTAGCTAATTGGAGATAAGAGTGTCATGACTTTTCCCCGGGTGGAGCTGAGCCTGGCAGGTCAGGTCAGGTTCCTGTGACCTGTTAA
>NW_012267289.1:137119-139151 GCF_000151885.1 Dipodomys ordii | reverse complement strand
TAAATCCACATCAAAGGAAGCTGAGGAAAGAAAAAAATAAAATGCAGAATAGTGGATTTGACTCTTGAACAATATGAAAGCACAATATATAATGCTTACTTGGGTCTTTGAAATTACAATAAGGTGAAATGAATGCAATTTTAAAAAGGACTGACTAAAGTTTAGTTAGAATTTTTGACCCATAATAATATCCCAGTTTTGATAAATGTATTACTATATTTGATATATGTATTACTAATGTTAAGGTTAATATTAATGTTCTATTTTTTCAATTTTTCTCTAAACTAAACCTAGTTCAGTAAAATCTTTTAAAGGTACTACAAAAAATGCAAAATTTTCAGTAAAATTATTTTAGAATTTAAATATACATGTTGGTTAAAACAGTGCTCAGGGTTGATCCTTCTTCATGTGTCAATTATTTTGCAATAGATTTTTATGATGTATTGAAAACAGTAATGTGTTTCTGGTTACAGGTAAACAGACAATTTTTGATACAAGCAATGACAATGAGTATCTTATTAAGTTAAATAATTTGCAATAACATCTAAAATAAGTCTTATATCTTCTTTGAGAATTATGATAATTATTTCCCTTATATGTGTGATTTCTGAGTAACTAGTGTGTTTTGTGTAACACCTAATATAACGAGATGTCCTATTGAACAGCTATTATATATTTTTGTAAGACCTTTGTGTGTGTGTGCTCTTCAATGATATTTGTTTTTGTTTTTGCCTGTGTGTGTATTTTTACATCTCTTCTCAATGAACTAGGATGAGAGAAATTCTGCAGCAACTTTCTGTGCTGTGTCTCCCTCCAGAGGCTCTCAGAGAGGAAAATTTTCCAACACTGTTGCATGTGAATTTTACACAGACCACAAAGTGTCTATAGGTCTTAATAGATTTGCAACCTGATTAGCAAGTTGATAGATGATCTAAATTATTTGAACCCTTTTGAAGAAAATTAATAAGCATAACCATAGCAAGTTTCTAGAACTGAGGATGTCCCTATATATTTTAAGGTTCTTGAAACAATATAATCTTTGATTTTGTATTT
This sequence comes from Dipodomys ordii, assembly GCF_000151885.1. NCBI lineage: Eukaryota > Metazoa > Chordata > Mammalia > Rodentia > Heteromyidae > Dipodomys > Dipodomys ordii. Next base: position 138,098 of record NW_012267289.1, on the reverse strand, counting down.
CTCACAGATTTTTGTACTGATGTTAAAGCAAAAATCCAAAACAAAACAAAACACAAAAAACCCAAAATTATCCAAAAACATAAAAAGCAAAAAACTACAACCTAGAATAAGGGAATCATTTACTCAATAGTTTAGATAAAATTATTTGAGAAAGAAAAAAATAATTCAGATATGGTTTATCAGTGAGATATATTTTAGGCTCCATATAAAGCCAGTCTTACAATGATGTAAACATGCAAGTATTATAATTCATCACTCTATTGCTAATATCTTCTAGTGACTATATTTGTAAGAAAAGCTTACTTCTTATGATTTATTTATATTTAACAATGTCTATAGAATGTCTTTATCCAGTTTTATCATATATTTTGATTCACTTCTTGCAATCACATAACGTGACTTTCCCATAATTTTTCTCATTGCTTTTCTTTATACTTTCTTAATACTAAACAGAGGCCAGCCCACTGGATCTGCCGCTCATGCAACTTCTAAGCATTGTGGAACGCAGCCCTGAGAAAACAGCAAATCAGGTAGTACTTTCAATTTTACACCGAGCAAATTACTTTTCAGAGGGGACCAGATAGCTCTTGGGATAGGTAATTGGATGCAGAGCCTCTAACCTCCAGGATGGCCTTTGTACCTAGACAGGGTTGATGGTGACAGAAAGCCATTACCCTTTGATTGCTGTTTGCTGACCTGTGTGAAATGAGTTGATGACTCCCATTCAGTTTTCAGTGGACAAGTGCATGGATCACATTTGGCATCCTTGTTGGTAGTTCCAGAAAACTAGAGAAGGATTGAGTAGGTTGTGAGGTTAAAGTACTGACCCTCCAGATTAGAATTGACTTTGTTGAAGGGGAACTTTACTCTTTCCTGACCTCCCACCCCTGGTCTACATGGTGGCTGGACTAACAAAGCACTAGCGAACTCAACCCTTAAATATAATATGTTCTCATTTTCCTGAGACCACAAACTAAAA
>NW_012267289.1:129776-137069 GCF_000151885.1 Dipodomys ordii | reverse complement strand
TGTGTGCTCTTCAATGATATTTGTTTTTGTTTTTGCCTGTGTGTGTATTTTTACATCTCTTCTCAATGAACTAGGATGAGAGAAATTCTGCAGCAACTTTCTGTGCTGTGTCTCCCTCCAGAGGCTCTCAGAGAGGAAAATTTTCCAACACTGTTGCATGTGAATTTTACACAGACCACAAAGTGTCTATAGGTCTTAATAGATTTGCAACCTGATTAGCAAGTTGATAGATGATCTAAATTATTTGAACCCTTTTGAAGAAAATTAATAAGTATAACCATAGCAAGTTTCTAGAACTGAGGATGTCCCTATATATTTTAAGGTTCTTGAAACAATATAATCTTTGATTTTGTATTTCTCACAGATTTTTGTACTGATGTTAAAGCAAAAATCCAAAACAAAACAAAACACAAAAAACCCAAAATTATCCAAAAACATAAAAAGCAAAAAACTACAACCTAGAATAAGGGAATCATTTACTCAATAGTTTAGATAAAATTATTTGAGAAAGAAAAAAATAATTCAGATATGGTTTATCAGTGAGATATATTTTAGGCTCCATATAAAGCCAGTCTTACAATGATGTAAACATGCAAGTATTATAATTCATCACTCTATTGCTAATATCTTCTAGTGACTATATTTGTAAGAAAAGCTTACTTCTTATGATTTATTTATATTTAACAATGTCTATAGAATGTCTTTATCCAGTTTTATCATATATTTTGATTCACTTCTTGCAATCACATAACGTGACTTTCCCATAATTTTTCTCATTGCTTTTCTTTATACTTTCTTAATACTAAACAGAGGCCAGCCCACTGGATCTGCCGCTCATGCAACTTCTAAGCATTGTGGAACGCAGCCCTGAGAAAACAGCAAATCAGGTAGTACTTTCAATTTTACACCGAGCAAATTACTTTTCAGAGGGGACCAGATAGCTCTTGGGATAGGTAATTGGATGCAGAGCCTCTAACCTCCAGGATGGCCTTTGTACCTAGACAGGGTTGATGGTGACAGAAAGCCATTACCCTTTGATTGCTGTTTGCTGACCTGTGTGAAATGAGTTGATGACTCCCATTCAGTTTTCAGTGGACAAGTGCATGGATCACATTTGGCATCCTTGTTGGTAGTTCCAGAAAACTAGAGAAGGATTGAGTAGGTTGTGAGGTTAAAGTACTGACCCTCCAGATTAGAATTGACTTTGTTGAAGGGGAACTTTACTCTTTCCTGACCTCCCACCCCTGGTCTACATGGTGGCTGGACTAACAAAGCACTAGCGAACTCAACCCTTAAATATAATATGTTCTCATTTTCCTGAGACCACAAACTAAAATGTGGATCTTACTTTCTTATTTATAATTTTCTTGCTGAATTAACATTTTGGAATTCAAACAAAAATTATAACTAAATCAACAGAAATATAACAGTATGAATACAAACATATTTTATCCCAATAAACTATTCTGTCTTCAGATTTTTTTCCTTCTCAATATATTCTGAATTGTTTATTTCCTTACAGAGTCACAATTTCTCACAATTTCATTATTATCCCTTGGTTGACCTTTTCCTTTACTATTATCCAGAATGCTTTATTTTTTGTCTTAGGTTCATAACCCTTGCGCTACTTCTCTAATTCAACTGTAAATTCATAATAAAACCATCCCAGAGCACTTCAGTATACTAAATTTATATTCTTTTTTATATCTGAAAGGAATTGTTGAAAGAATTATTATTGTTCTCACATTGTTTCCTTATTATTTTCCTAGTTTTTGAAGGTTCCATAATAGAATGTAAGCAGCTTGAAAATAGAAGTACTACTTTTATTTTTCTGCATTTACCAGATGAACTAAATGAGTAGAACTCATCTTGAGCTTTTATTAATAGATATTTGTACATCAGTGTTTATTACAACAATATTCACGATAGCACAACCTTGGAATCATGCTAGATACCCAACAACTGATAAACACATAAAGAAAATAGAGCATTATTACACAGAATCAAAAAGAAAATAAATTGAGTGCTATTCAACCATAAAAAGAAGAAAATTATGCCATTTGCTGAAAAATGGATGGAATTAGATCTTATAATGTTGAGCAACATGAGCTAAACTCAAAACAAAAAAAACAGAAAACAAAAAACCCCCACTTATACTACATTTTTTTCTCTTACAGTATTGTTAGGAACCTGGAGGAGAAAGGAACAGGCAAAGCACGGAGGGCCAAGCAACCTTTCTGTGGGATGAAGGTTGTGCAAGGAGGTGGGTTAGTGTTAGAGTTTTATGAAGTCTAAATAAGGAGACAAAGGCTATTAGGGCTGAGGGAAATGGGGACTTTCCTTTAAACTCACAACAGAATGTTGAAAGTGAACATGTCAGAACATTGCTGGGGTTTTACCTGATGTCTATCTGGATGCACCAGGGATAACAGGGTGGAGATCAATCTGTGGTATGTTGTCTTTAGGTACATTAAGAAGATTGGGGTAAGAGGGGAGATGTAAATCCTTCATGTATACTTTAGACCTATAATAATAGTAATAATAGAATATGATATGATTGGAGAAGGAGAACTTCTATGAGAAGGGAGAGGAAAGGTGGGATAATGGAGAAACTGATGGAGCTCAATATAACCAAAGTACGTTTTATCTATGTATGAAAATCTAGTAATGAAACCCATTGAAATTGCATTCAAAGTGGGGGATAGACAGAATATTAGAGTGGTGCATTTTATCAATTTAACAATACATGTATGGAAATATTACAATGAAATTCTTTTGTACAATTAACATACAAAATTGGGCATCATCTTGTGAAATGAAAGTTTATGCCACTTCTTTACAGTATTAGTTTCTTATTCATTCACAGAATGTTATTATTGTGAATTTTGTTGACATCACCTTTTTATATGGATAGATAGCATGATAAATTTCAGCTTTAAAAATATTAAAGTGTCTATGAGAGAAATGACTGGAAGATCATATGCTTGGGCTTTTGTAACACAAATTTAGTAATCTCAGGTAAATCTCTCTGGTAATCTCACTGAATGCCAGTTACTTTATTAATGAAAGGAGAGAAAATGTAAGTATTATTTTCACACAAGATTGATATGAAAAACTGATATATTGTGTGGTAAAATAAAACCTTGCAAATGGATATATGCAAATAGAAGTTTAAAGGTTTTCTTAAGGGATATCTAAGTCAATAATGTATAAATGTTTATTTAGTGATAAATCTTTATGGTTTAAATTGATACCACCCTCCATACATTTTATGTTTTGGCTGTAAAAATGTATGGGGGAAGACTTTTAATATGTTCATATATTAACTCTCACAGTTTATCTCCTAAAAATTTATAGTATATTGTCACGATATCCAGTAGCAACTTTGCAAACATGTATGTGTGGGTATATATACATATGCATGTGTGTGTATTCCCCCTCACTAGAAGATCATCAAAGATGGTATAAAACACTGATATAGGTGATGCATTGTAGTTGGTATTGGCAAAGGATGCTTTGTTGAGCTTTAGATAAGGTCCTCACCTGACATCATCCTCACCTAAACATTAATTTTTGATCAAGTTAATAAACAAAATTCTGAAAAGGAGAATTGTATAAACTTGGGCACTTATTGAAAGATCTGATACTCAAATAGCTCCTAACTCTTCAAGATCATTTCCTTTTAATCTTCAACTATGTAAGCACTAATATAATAGCTATAACTTAGGGTTTTGGAGGCCTGGAAGTCCACAGGTCAGCAAAGTCTGGTTGGCATTTGGTGAGAACATTCTTGCTGCCTCATAATGTAGTGCATAACAACACATGGCAAGATGGAGCACGCGTGCCTGCTTCAGTGTACCTTCCTTTTCTCCTAACTCTAGTAACTCTCCAAAGTGGTTGAACAAGTTCACACTCTCACCAGCAATGCAATAAGGTTCTCTCCTGGCCACATCCCCTACAGCATCTGCTGTTATTAGAGTTCTTGAGTATAGCCATTCTAACTGGGGTGAGGTGGAATCTCAATGTTGTTTAGATTTTCATTTCCTTAATGGCTAGAGAGGTTGAACATTTCTTCATGTGTCTATTGGCCATTCTTATTTCCGATTCAGTGAAACTTCAGTGAAGTTTCTCTTTAAGTCTTTAACCCACTTATTTATTGGGCAGTTGTTTCTTTGAGGATTTGTTGTTGGGTGACTTACTTTTGAGAGTTCCAAGTACATTTTAGATATGAGATCCCTGTCCATGGGCTTTCTATTGATCTTGCTAGCTATATCCTTTGTCATGTTGATATAATTTGGGGAGGGGAAAGGAAGAAACAAATTGTTTAAATAGGGATACAGGTTGACCCATTGCAACAATGAGATGTAAAAGACGTTATGTCAAAAAATAAACTTTACAATTTAGGCGAGGGTCGGGGCTGGGGGAGTGTATAGTTGTGGAGATGGCAGGGAAGGGATGGTAGGGGAAAAACAAAGGAAGAGGCAAAAATGCTTGATAAGAAATTTACTCATTACCTTGCTCACGTAATTGTAACCTCTCTGTACAGTATTTTCACAATTAAACACATAAAAAAACAAATCCAGTAACTCCATCAAGGGGTAGACCTGTCTACAAATACCATTGTCAACCAAATTTGGAAGTTATTTTTTTAACACATAACCTATTTGGAGAAGACATTCAAATCATACCTGGTGACACTGGTTGCTACAGCACTAGATAGCATTAGATACCAATATACTAAATGTCTTAGACTGCTAAGACTCAACTGCATCTTTTGTCAAAATTGAAGCAACACTTCTCTTTCTGTTGTGTTAATTAAAACTGTAGTCTTGCAATTTCACAGTTTTAAAAAATATAACAAATTCTCTTTGTTAAGACTGATACATTTCTTCACTGGCTTCAAATATGTAAATTTGTGATTGGCCTGGAACATGACTAATAATTTACTTTGGCCATTTCCTTATTCTCCCAGTATGTGAATTTTAGTCAAGACATCTATATTGTATTTTTTTTCTGTCAAACTGTCTCATCAGAAATTACCATATATGTCTGGACCCCCATAAATAAAGGGCTCATCTAGTTTTGCAACATTCTATCAGTTTTGATTAATGAATACTTTCTGGGTACATGCCTCCAGGTATACAAAAGAATATCACAGGAAAATCAGTGTATTCCTGCAAATATGTTTCTATTACTTCTGCCAGGGGAAGTTTTCCAGACCTTGATTTTCTTCATAAACATTTTCCATTGGGCTCCTGCCATAGAATGAACATGATTTTGTTGGGGGGGGCGGGGGTTGTGTGGGAGTCGGGGGATGGGCTGGTTGTGGACCTTGAACTCAGGCCGTGTCCCTTAACTCTTTTCACTCAAGGCTAGAATCTTCCACTTTGAGTAACAGTACTTCCAGATTGTGAGTGATTTGTTTAGGGATAAGTGTATTGCCGTGACTTTTTTGGCCTGGGCTGATTTGAATCACCATCCTCAGATCTCAGCTTCCTGAGCATCAAAGAGAGGATCACAGGTGTGAGCCACCAGGGCCTGGCAAATGATTCTTGATGATATACCCTTTGTATGTACATATCACTCAATCCATATTTCAAATATAATGTTCTTTATAAATATTCCTTAATACTCCTAGAGCAGGACTATCACTTACTCTTTTGAAGATATGAATTTGTTTGTGTTTGAATATTTGCATTCATAAATAAAGTCAAAGCTCCTGTTGTTGTTGTTTTCATAGTCTCAAATTATATTGTGAGTATACCCCAATCACTTATTTAATTTAGTGGAGGGTAAGGGTTCCCAAATTATAATACCCTATTTCTATTATTTGTTTTTCAAGTCTGCTTTCAACAAAAGTAGCAAATTACTAAAAAAATTAAGGATTTTCCCTACAACCTTATCCTGATTATAACCTAGTTGTTTTTTTCCAAACATGTTTTCTCTCTAACCCTCTCATGAACCACCTAAGATTTTTATATTGGTACAGTACTATTTCACTAGTTGCTTCAAAAAGGTGTGGTTTTCTTTTTTAGTTTTATATAAGAACAGTAGAAAGTATGGGACAAAGTTTGACAGGGTGCAGAAGTACATAATAAAGTACAATCTTTCTTGTCACTGAAGGCTTCTTTATTCAACATCGGCAAACTATTAAGATAAGTGGAGAAAAAAACATACTGATAGAATATAGAACACAAGATATGAATGAGATAGTTTCTTTTTGTTTTGGTTAATTAAAAAAATGAGGCTTTGACATTTTTCCTGAAATTACATTACAAACAGCAAGTGCAATTTAATCAGCTTGCCTATAATTTTCATTCCACAATTTTTTTTGAATTTTTAAATTGTTCTTATAAAGGTAATGTACAGAAGGGTTAAAATTATGGAGTCAAGTAGTTTTCTTTGTGGACAATGCCCATTCCTTCCCTTGTGCTTTTCCAGTTTTTTCATTCCTCTGCTTTTTAGCAATCCACTGTATCACATTTCATATTAATATATTTAAAAGTTTTGCTATCATCATAGTTTTTTCTGATAATTTGGAGCTATAGATTTAAAAATTGATGTAGAAAGCAAAATAAAAATGGCAAGATATACTGATCAATGCTATTTCTAGGCAGTTATTTTTTGGTAAAATTCTTACGTTTCCATGAATACATATCTTACTACTCCCCTGCAAAAGTAACCACCAACATGACTAAATATTCATTTAGTTGAGTTTAGTTATCTTCAGGTCTAAAATTGAGAATCATTTCTACTTGGAAAAGACAGTAATATCAAACAAATAAACAATAGAGTATACAGAGCTAGCTTTATATTCACTTATACAGAAAATGAATGAAGTTTTAATGAGTTAGAGCTGTGCATTTATCCTAATGCTCTAAAGCAATATACATGTTTTGTTAATATTTCTAACTATTTCATCTGCAACTGCATGCAGCTAAAAGCTGCTGCTTAACCAGACAGGTTTCATTGTTTGAAGTTCTGAAGTGAAAACCTTTCCAGTACAGCCTAATGCTGCCCTCTATTGATGTTTTCAAGTGCTCAAATTATCTCAGGAAAAGAAACCAGCTTGATTTCTAAATGTCACCCTGTTTTTTTTTTTCAGAGACAGAGGTAAAGTTTTAATATTTTCATAATGTCTTTTTACCCCGTAAAATTAGACATGTACAAAGGCATCCCTTTTTCCAGATTTCCTTTGTTCAGCTATAGCATCCATTTGGTATAAATCACTTAAAAATGCACAGGAGGTTATTATAGCCTCTGAGGTATTATTGTTAAAGAAATGCACTACCA
>NW_012267289.1:124368-128751 GCF_000151885.1 Dipodomys ordii | reverse complement strand
GGATCTAAAATTCATTTCAGTGTAGCAATATGAAAATACATCAAGTCCATAGGATAGATATATCTTAACTTTAATCCCTGAGCAGTGCATCTATAAATAAGAATGACAATTTTAGTTTTCTCCTGGTTAGCTTTCTCTATAAGGAGAGAAATTTTCTCTAATATATATATATATATATATACATAAATATATATGTATATTTGTGTGTATAAATATATATGTATATTTGTGTGTATATATACATATCTATGTATATATACATATATAACTAGTTTACTAATTGCCTAATTAACAAATTCCTAAACAAATATTATAAGAATATATTTGGGTTTAAAATATACAAAAATATTTCATGTAGCAGTTTGGATACAAATAAAATAAGTTTCTTACTTTCACCAGTAAGGAAAAATAAATTTGTTTTATTGAAGAAGACCTTTACTTCACAAAAATTTGCTGTTCTTCTTGTTACTGGAGTTTGAACTCAACCTCTTACTTGCTAGGGCAATGCTCTTCCATTTGAGTGACACCTCTTTTAGAATATGGAGTCTAGTGAACTTTCCTGAACAGGCTAGTGTAAACCTCGATTTTCTAGACCTACAATATCCAAGTAGCTAGTTATAGAGCCATTTGTGATTGGCATATGGCACTTCACCAAAACTTATGATATAATAAATTTTAAAAAGATGATTTAAATATTTTTAAATACTTGAAAATGGAAAGCCTTTGTGAACATTATGAAAACATGATGAAATCATATATATATATATATATATATATATATATGAAATATAGCTTGGTGCATTTGACCACCTATATTTCAGCCTTTGTATAGAAGAAAAAAGAAACAATGACAAACATTAGCTGAAAATTGTAAAATTATGACACTCAAATTATTGCTATGTTTAATATAGGAGATGATATTTATGAGTAAATGGATAAAATCAACAAGATGAAGTGGTATAAAATGATGCAGTTAATAATGTTGGGTATGTGTATTAACTAATTAACCATGCTTAGTAGTTTTGCTAAAAGAATATAACAAGGAAATTATTGTATCATCCCAGGTTTGAAGCACGCATAGTCTAATCTTGTTTGGACTGAGATACATATGTGTAATCTAGAAGTTAGTGATATGATGGTAAAAGTTTAGTGTTTGTCTTTAGATTCACAATTCTCATATGATTACCAGATTCCCATTGCCGTAAAAAAAATCCTGACAAAATCTAGTTTCAGAAATTTTAGTCCATGATGGGGTAGTAGGCCACTGTTCAGCAGGAGAGAGAAGATGAATTTGAGAAAAATAGATGAGTAGGAGACTACCCACCTCATGGCAAGAAGGAAACTGAGAGAGAACACAGACCATACCTCTATTGGGAAACTCTCAGTGAGCTACTTCTCCTTTTTTGTCTCCACCTTCTATAGTTTCTATCAACTCCCAATAAGCCATTCAGTTTTGAATTCATGTAATGGATAAGCTTATTGAAGGGTGAGAATATTCAGGATACAATAAGTTCTTAGTACTGATACCAGCTGAAGCCAAACCAACAACAGGAGGTTTGGGGGATTATTTCAACTACAGAAGTCTCTAGGATTTCTCTAAGAAAATAATTAGAATTTGTAAGATAGTTTCCCAATATTATTCTCTTCATAAACATTATTACTTGACATTTCATATACATAAACAATTGATACATAAACCTAGCTCAATGAGGTACTGTTTACAATAAAGTTAATTAAGAAATGCCTCCATCAGAAAGAATAACATTCCCCATTTGTTAGGAAATGGAAAGACTTGGAAAAAATTATATTAATTGAAGTAAGCCAGGCGCAAAGAAACATAGGTCCCATGGTTTCACTTATTTGCAATAACTAGTATAGGTCTGAGACAAGCAGAAATGGTCAGATAAGTTGATGTTAGGTGAAATGAACCCTAAGATAAGTATTCAAATGTTTTGTTTTTCTTTCTTGTGATTGTTTCTAACATATTTATAAGATGATTTCTTTGTTGCTTTGTATGTCCCTCCCCCACGGTATAGCCCCTGTTTTCACTGTATTTGATGTTGGTATAGTTTGTGGAGGGGAAGGGAAAAAAACAAATTGTTTAAATAGGAATACAGGTGGACCCATTGCAACAAAGAGATGTACAAGTCGTTATGTCGAAAAATGAACTTTACAACTTTGGCCGGGGGTGGGGTGGAGGGTGTGGTGGGAGGGGTGGTGATGGAGGGTGGGAGGTGGGAAGGGAAACAAAAGAGGAGGCAACAATGTTCGATAAGAAATGTACTCATTACCTTGCCCATGTAATTGTAACCCCTCTCTTCGGTATTTTCACAATAAAAAAAATAAATGAAATTTGCATCTATCGAGATGATCTTGTGCTAGTTATACTTGCTCTTGTTGATGTGATGAATTAGATTGACTTGCGTATAATGAACCAGGCTTGCATTTCTGAAATGAATTGTTGACCAGAATTTTGTTGAGTTTTTCATCGATGTTCATGCAAAAAAATGCTTCTATGGTTCTCTTTCTTTGATGAGTCCCTGTCTGATTTTGGGATGACAGTTATGCTGATAGTTTGGTAGTGAACTTTCATTTTCAGTTGCATTGAAGAGTTGAAGAAGTATTTGTGTGAATTTTGCTTTGAAGCCTTTGTAGAATTTAGCTGTGTTCCATCTGGTCCTGGGCTTTTCTTGGATGGGATGCCTGTTATTGCTTTTCTGTTTTGATGCTTAATATGGGTCTGTTTTATTGGTTTAAATCTTCTTGGTTTAGTTTGGGCATGCCATTATTTACTAGAAATTCTTCATTTCCTCCAAATTCTCAAATTTTTAGATAAAAGTTTGAAAAGTATTCCCTTATAATCTTCTGAATCTTGTTTTTTTTTCCTGTGGTGATGATTCCATTCTGATTTGCAATAATTAGTTTATGTCTAGGATAATCTTAATAGATGAGCAGAATAGCACAATAGTATATGATCACATATGATGATGCTAATTGAAATGAACTCCAAGACATGGACATATGTTGTTGTTGTTTTTAAGGTATTATGTGATTTTGGTTTATTTTGTATGTTCTTCCCCCTATCGTATATTCCCTGTTGTCACTGTATTTGATTTTTTTTACCATGTTATTGTATATTTATTTGAATTAGGGAAGGGAAGGGAACAACAGAATGGTAAGACAAAGGACAGAGGGTTACCAATGCAACAGCAATATACACAAGACAATATGTTGGAAATGATCTGTACAACTCGGGGGTGAGGGTAAGGAAAGGAGAAAAATGAAGGAAAGGGTAACAAGTTTGATAAGAGATGTACTTATTACCTTACTGTAATCACTCTGTACATTACCTTGGCAATAAAAAATTAAAAGAGAATAAATAAAAAATGAGAAAAAAGAAATTTGAAAAGATGTTGGCAAGCTAATAATGAAGCTTCAAGTACATAATAATATACACTTCATAGTATTTGAGGCTATATACCCATAAATAATTCACAGTCACATGAAATATGACTATGAAATGATAAAGGTATCTATTAAATATCCAGTGTTTATCTTTTTGATTACTGTGCAAATCATGGTATTTAAAACTTTTAGTTTATTATTTTTATTTTTTAATGATTAAAAAGTTTTTACTACTCAGCCTTTTGTTTCTACTTAGCAGAAGTCTTTCAATATAGTCAGTCACCTCACGTTTGCTGACAAGAAAAATGACTCTGAGCAGAGAAATTATCACAAAGATTGTATATTTTATGTTCTTATTTTATGTTGATAATGGAAGCATTCATACATATAAAGTTGAAAAGCACCAATAACCTTGCAAGGTAATATATTGGGCTTAGCTCTCAAGTTTTATGACTTACAATGGAACATTGAGAATAATGACATGTTTCTAAATCAATAACAATTTATGTGCATTTCTCACATTGACTGTTATTACTTTAAACCACTCTGGCATTTTATATATGTGTAAAAGGGCATACAGATTCCTAAAGTGAAAATAGTTATTATAGTTTACTTAATAATAACAATAACTTTTATTCTATCAGGAGAGATTCTGTTCACATTTTAAGAAGAATCTTTAGTTTTTAATTGTTTTAAGATTCTTGCAAAAGCATTTTCTTTAGCTTCTGGGTTAATGGTATGATAACTTTTTTTTTTAGTGAAAGCGGGGGTTATAATGTGGGGGAGGGACATACCAAGCAACAAAGAAATAATCTTATAAATGCATTAGAAACAAATGCATGAAAGAAAAAAACATTTAAATACATATCTAAGGGTTCATTTCCTAACATCACATTATCTGACCTATTCTGCTTGACTCATACATATACTAGATATTGCAAATAAGGGAAACCATGGGACCTATGTTTCTTTGGCTTG
>NW_012267289.1:118164-119793 GCF_000151885.1 Dipodomys ordii | reverse complement strand
ATTAAAAGGTAAGTGTAATGTTATCTGGGAATTAACATTTGGACAACAATCGCACAGATACCAGTGACAAATTGTGGCAGATGAATTTATAAAATGAGATGTAATTATGAAGACATGGTGGCATGTGACTCCACAGCTTGACATCACTGGTAAAGAAAATAAAGGAAGTGACTCATTCAAAGTCAGAGTTTATCTACTAACACAGCAAATAAACAAAACTTTTTGTGCAAAATAGTTGTGTTTGAAAGATATGCTTCAAGAAGATTGCTATGTCAGATATTCTAGAGGCAAATGAAACTAAATAAGGATCAATATTTTTCAAAATATCTATGAAAATTATAGAGATGGAGAAGTTTAACATTTTTTATAATTATTCTACCTCAGTTTGTGATCCACTGTCATATACAGAACATAAAATTGAAACCAATCAAATATGGAGACAGTAAGTCTTTTTGTGTGGCTGTGCTTTTCAATTGGTTTCAGACAAAGGAAACACAAATGAATAAAAAAGAACAACATGGAGACTATAACTTTGGGGCCTATAAAACTGTGAGAATCTAGCTTATCTGTAGCCAGTTTTTCTACTATCACAAAATAATGGGTGATCTATTACATAGATGCTTATGTTAGTATTCAGAACATTTGAATTTCTCTAATTTATTCTTTTTCTTTTTTTAACTTAAATTTTATTGTATACAGAAGTGTTACTGTTACATAACTCAGGCAATGAGTACATTTCTTTTTGAATAGTGTTACCCCTTCCCTTTCCTTCTCCAACCAAATTTTAAAGTTCCTTTTCAACATAGTGTCTGGTGAGAATTATTGTTGAATTGGTTCACCCTTTGCCCCTCTCCTCCCCCACCCCTTTCTGTGACTCTTCTTTCCTTCTCCAAGACAGAGAAAGCATACAGACATTTTTTAAAAAAGTGATATCAGAGAATAAACCAAAGGGGAGGGAAGAAAAAAAGAAATAAATATAAACAGTACAATAATTATAATATTCTTCTTTTTCCATCTCTTGGAGTTCATTTTTATAAGCATCATTATATATATATATATATATATATATATAGTCATATGTACATAGCTATTGACCTATTGTGGTCCTCTCCTAAGAATATTCTAGACATAGTCTAGTTATAACAAATGAGGGAAGCCATAGTGCCTATGCTTCTTTGGGTTTGGCTTACTTCACTTAATACAATTTTTTCCAAGTCTTTCCATTTCCTTATGAATCGGGCATTGACATTCTTTCTGATGGAAACATAGAATTCCACTATAGATAGATAGATAGATAGATAGATAGATAGATAGATAGATAGATAGATAGATAGATAGATAGATATAGACATATTGATATGTATTGTTTTCCTGATCCATTTCTCCACTGATGGGCATCTAGGTTGATTCCATATCTTAGCTATGGTAAATAACATGGCAATGATCCAGTTTATTCTCATAGGAGAGTTTACTGCAAATCCTCACACAAGCTATCATGAGTGTTGTTTTGGTCAATAGAATGTGTGCAGAAGGGATAGTACATGCAAACTATAAACTCAACTATTAGAAGCTATTTGTTTTGTTAACCGATCTGTTACCCCCAACCACTTCAGCGAGATGTTCCAAGTG
>NW_012267289.1:115134-117154 GCF_000151885.1 Dipodomys ordii | reverse complement strand
TAATGTCTTATAGCATCTTGTTGATGTCATCCAATTCTATTGTCTTTGCTTACTCAGTTTTCAGTTGCTACAACCAAATAGTTGAGCCCAGTGACTTTTTAAAGAAAAGATGTACTTAGATCCTAGTTCTATATGTTCAGAGCATGGCACTGGCATCTTATTGACTCTGGTGAGGATTTAGGACAGACACTTTCATAAGAATGGGAAAGTGTGTGTGATATTGCTAAGTAGTGCTTGTGCAAAAGGATCCATGGAAAGTACCAAGCTCTCTTCCCTGTATCAGTCCATATAAGTGGGTATTAATTAGCCTGACCTGTGGAAACTGCATTATCATTTCCAAGGGCGATAACCCAGGTGACCTAGGCCTCACCTCTTTCAGTTTCAGCTGTGGGTGCTGTCATACTAGGAATAAAGGCCTCAACTCATGAAAATCTAGCAGTTACAGTGAAAGCATATCCAGTCGTTTGCATCTACATTCTCACTCTTGTTAGGACTTTTGTGGGGGCTTCTTTCTATGACTTAAGTATCATCAAGCTTTTACTCACCTTTCAGGTGTTGTCCTTATAACTCACCATTTTCCATGCTTGATTTTTTTTTTTTTGCCAGATGTATAGTCTGATCCTGATCTTCAAATCCAGCTGAAATAGTATCTGCTAGAGGATGTTTCTCTTGGGACCATTAATTTGATCTTGTGTGAAATTTCCCAGTATAAAAATGAATATGTAATTAATTGTTCATTTTTGAGATTTCTTCACCTGTTTTATTAAAAAAAGTATAAAACTATATAAAATATCAGTGATATGTCATTAGTACTAGATTACCAATATTTAAAAACAAATAGGTAAGCTGGGTGCAGGTGGATCATGCCTGCAATCCTAGCTACTCAGGAGGCTGAGCTCTGAGGATTGCAGTTCAAAGCTATCCTAGGCAGAAACAACTGTGAGATTTTTATCTCTAATTAACCACCAGAAATGAGAAGTGGCACTGTGGCTCAAGTAGAGTGCTTGCCTTGAGCTGAAGAGGTCAGGGGACAGCACCCAGACCCAGAGTTAAAGCCCATGACCAAGAACAACAACAACAACAACAACAACTAGGTGTAAAATAATATGGGATATTTCAGCTTTGTTTGAAAAGTTCACGAGTTATTTCTCTTTACCAGGGTCTTGTATGTCCATATGTACACTTCCATCATATTAGTGATCTATGTACTCCAAAATTTGGTTACTGACTCTTGACATTTGCAGTGTCATAGTTTCTGAAAGATAGAAATCTTGAAGCAGCTCCATTGGTTGAGTCTCATTTGCAGACAAGCTTCAGCATCATCTTTTACCTTCTCCAAACTGGACTGTGGCTGCATCATCCACATCTAAAGTCATCTGCATGATTGTAATCGGGCTTCCAATTTTCAAAAGCTAGTAGTAGGAGAGGGAGAGGGAGAACGGAGATTGTAACCTAAATTCAGAGTTGGGATCACCTGTGACATGTTGAAAGCTAGTTCTACCTCCATTGCACATACATAGATAGGGGATAGACATATATTCATTACCAAGAGGTTGCGGTAATTTTCCATGGTGATTGTACCTTCCATAATCAAAGGTACTGTAAAGAATATCTTAGGTTTTTTGACAATCTATGTTCTATACTGTAGAAGTTCTAAATTCCTTTTAGTGGCGATAAATCCATATTAAATTGATGAGTGTGGTATTTGGAATAATAAAATAGGTGAATTATTTTGAGTCAAATTTTCAAGCAGTCTCTCCGATAGCAGACTTTAAATTGAAAAAGTCTCAGAAATTCAAACAAACCAGTTCAGAATATGAGTATCTTAGTATACACCTGTAAGGCCAGAGCTCAGGATGCCCACACCGTGCTAGAGGTGGATCTCAGTCTCATTCCAGCTAAATAGTAAGACTGTGTATCATTAAATCCAAACAAAACAAAACACAAAATCAGTGCCTTTAAACTACATTTAATTTAGGCTTATTGACAATTTACAGAGACAACAAATTAAAATATATTG
>NW_012267289.1:109829-114879 GCF_000151885.1 Dipodomys ordii | reverse complement strand
TAGAGCATAATCATATAATCAAATGTTTAGTTTCCTTCAAAATTTTAAAATAAATTTGATAGATATCATTCCTTTAAAAATCTCTTAATTCAGATACACAACCAATTAAAATACTTTCTAAAATAAATTGGCAATATAGAGTGAGATCACAGATATATTTGGCTACCTTTAGAAGGGAGTATTTAAGGTTGTTTGGTTCAACATTCACATTATAAAGATGTTATACAATATCATTTATGCATTTATAGAATTGGTAAGCTGATAGTAAAATAAAAGCTGTAGTTGGTAGTGTTTACCTTATATTTGATTTTGACCATTTTTGATGAGCTATGAATTTCAGTTCACTGATTAAAAAATAGCAGTATAAACTTGCTTTTAATTTTATATAAAGCATAATCAAAATTCATTGTAAACACAGTAGGAGAGACTATAGATGAAATTTCAACTCTTAAAAAGTATTGCCAAATTCCCTGAAATTGATAAGACCCATAAACCAGATCAAGGAAAACTCAGTCTTACTGTATACAAATATTTTAAGGCTTAAAGTGTATGGGAGGGGAAAGCCTTCAGAAATATGCAAGTATGAATCACAGGTAGCCAGAAGCAGGCTACATAATTTGTTGACTTATAATGTGTAACATTGTAAATTTCAGTGTGTGATTCCTAATCATTTCTTGTGCTGTCTTTTCTCTTAGCCAATTGTTGAGGAGTTTCCCCCAGGGAATAGATGAAACTAGCCTGCTTGAACTTTTTTCTGTGAAGTGTTTGACAGAAAACAACTTTTGTCTTTCAAAGGAAAGTAAGCAATTGCTGAGGGATTGAACCTATTTCCAGGCTCATTACTATGCATATAATAGACTGAAAGAATGACCTAGGAGGTCCTTCAATTGCTGGTATTTTTAATGCAAGGTGCCTTCATTTAAAAAAAAAAAAGTGTTTAATGACTTGGGATTTCATTTACACCAAATAATGAGAGCCTGTGCAAGACTGCAAATTGTGTCTTGGGCGTTGCCATGCACTGCTGCACTTGATAGATAATTTATTCAGAGTCCTGGAAGAGAGCTTTTTAAAAATAACTGACATTGAGGATGCCAGTAAACATCGGCACCATGTGTGTGCCAGCTGTGAAATCATTAGTAGGTTGAAACACCCTACCGTGCAAACAGCTCCAAACTGATTTTAGGAGGAATGTGTTTCAGCCAAAAGCATAAATGAATTCATGAATTTGCCCTACTTATAGTTCTCTGTCTTAGTACTGTCTTTCAAAAATGTTTATTAGAATTCTTTATTGGTTAGGTGGCTGAATATAGCATTTCACAAAGCTGAGTGCTCTACACTTCCAATTTCTTAAAAGACAAGTGCAGTCTCTGCCTTTTTAGCAGGAGATCACCATCAGGAATCAGCTCTGCCAGTTATCTTATAAATGCAAAGACTAAAATTGGCTGAGATCCTTTTAAGGCTTGATAATGTGGGCAATGATACTTATATATTGATCATTATGTGATGACACAAACTCATATTTAATTTCTGCTACAGGAGATTATGAGAGTGACTTATTTAAAATTGTAAAGCAGATAAAATAACTAAGATTATTAATAAATGAGAATATTTTAAAGATTTAGCTGAATAATTGGAGAAAAGTCTTTCTTAGACCAGTGAATTTCCTGTCTCTGAACTAAATATATGATGGATAAACAAAATGTAAGCCTCAAATACAAAGGATATTCTGACAGCTGATTTTAAAGGTAGTATTGCAACTTTTAGATTTTATGCTTTCTTTTTTTTTATTTAGAAAATTCTTCGAGGCAAATTTTAGCTCTGTGCTGTGTGTGGGGAAGAGGTTAAACTGAAATATTATTACAAAGCAAAATGAAAAAGAATATTCCTCACACTGTTAATGGGAAAACAATTTCCCATCTTTATCTTTCCCAAGTATGTTTTGGAGGAATTGTGTTGGAAAAAGGAGCTTTGAAGTTGGGTATTCTGTGTTACTTTCCTAAAACACCGAGTATTCTTTTACTGTTTTTATATCTACTTAGCTGCTGATTGCTATTTCTTTTCTCCTGCATTTCTTTTTATAGTTATTCAAAGAAGCAAATAATAATTTTAAGACCCATGTGTGTGGAACTACAATATCATCAGCCTAATGTAACCAATTTCACTGTTAATAGTACACCGATTATCATTTCATGAAATATTAAATTTCTTCTTAGAATGTTCTTTAATCATCTGAGCTGTTCCATTTATCTGATCTTACTACTAGGTTGCCATATGTGAAATTATTATTAATGTACTGATTTTTATTTCATTTTGAGCTACAAACATGCTAAATTCATATATCCCACTTTCTGGGGAAAAAAACACAATAGCAAGAAAACAGTCTGAATGTAAAATAAGACACTTTTGTTACAAAAAAAGACAGAGAATATTGGACTTTTTATTTCGATTCCAGCAAATTGTAAATTTTCAACAGCAGGATATTATGATCACCACGACCATGGATAAAATGTGGTGTTATGCAGCCCTTGTCTTAGAATAAAAATGTACTATTACTGCTCATTACTGTTAGCTGAATAGTGAGCTGTTAGCCTAAAATACATAAGAGTGGAGAAATGCTCAGCGATCTATATGTGAAAAAGTCTGCAGAAGAATTATTTTGCTGTAGGTTAAGGAACTAATGTAATTAGGACTGAAAAAATGTCTCTTTTCAATTATTTTTTATTTTGAATTCAACAAATGAGTTCATAAATACAATTCAGCTTGATAAAATGTCTGCTATAAAATATTTCAATATTAAAATAGATATACAAATAGCAGACAAAATATCAGATTAAACATTTATCTTCACATATATACATACATATATATATAATATATATATATATGTATGTATATATGTATGTATATATGTATGTGTATATATATATATATATATATACAGATAGTTATAGACATACACACCATTACCAGGGCTTTCAATCAAGAAACACAGGTTTTACCCACTGTTGCACAGCTATTTGGAATTTGAGAGTTTACTTACCAAGATTAAACATATAATAAGCATTTTTATCTTAAGTATAATACTTATTAAAATTTTAAAATACAATAGTTTAAATAAATATTGTAATTATGTAATTATACAAAATGATATTGTCTTAGGAACAAATAAGATATGAGTGGAGAATAGATTGCAGAATTTATGAAATTGAAAGATAGTTTGGGACCGAACCAGTAAAAAACAATGATGTGTATGAAAATAAATTTGCAAATTTTCAGACTCTGAATAATTACCTAATTCTACCTAGCTCATGTAACTGTAACCCCTCTGTACAGTATTCTCACAATAAAAAACTTATTAAAAATAAACTCTCAAAGTAGTTACTCTATTTTAATTATCTAAATTCAGTATTAGAATGAAAGCTATTTTCTTTAAAATCATGAAAATCTATTGGGAAGTATTTTAAATCTAAAGTTCAGAAATAGCACAGAAATAGGGACATTAAAAATTGAATAGTAATTAACCAGAGAAAAAGATCATGTGCATATATACTCATTTTGAAGGTAAATAACATTTTAGACAGACCTTCCTGGTAAACCCAAGCTATCCTCAGTCTCCACTGTGCTTCCCAGCTGGCTTCTCGCGGGCTTCCAGCTGAAGTCTCTGTTGACACATGGCAGTTTAGACCCTAGCCTAAACCTTATGAACCTACACAGGCAAAACCAGCCAAAACAATTGCTTTCATGAGTCTCCTAACACTCCCCAATTCCCAGCCCCACCTTAGTTGTTAGATATAATTGGATGAATCTTGGCATCTTCTGTAGTCCTTCCTCTTCTTGATTTGAGTCTTCATTTTTCCAGTGTCTCACACAGTTTTAAAGGTTTCATCCATACAACAAACTCCAACCTAAACATTTCTTCTATTGATTTTGATTTTCCAGAGGAACCTGCACTGTCTGGTGAGAACACTGTTAAGCAAGCATTGTTAGTCTTGCCAAAGAAAACTTCAGAAAGAGATAGTAAAAGCCACAAATCTCATAAATGATGGAATCAGACCTCATACTTAAAACAATTCAGCAAGTTGGAGTATTTAAGCCAATATAAATTTTAGAAAATAACGTGTTTGTCATGCAAAGAAAAATATAGCAAACTAAATGTAAAATGACCCAGATCTAAATTTCAACTTCATCACTAATTGTTGAACGCTCATATACATTTAACTATTTTTGGTCTTATAACTTTTAATTCATCTCTGTAAGAATTATTGGATATTTGATTATATTTCTTATTTCATTCCTTTTAAAAATACTAAAAAAAACTACTGCTGAAGGGAAGTATATGTTTTTCCTTCCAAATTTACCTCTCTATACAGTAATTTTCAAAGACAAATGATACACACAAAATCTGTGATGTGTAGGCATTGAAGTCATAGTCTAAGAAGTGACACTTTTACCTACCTATGATAGGTAGATTCATGCACATGACATCAGATGTCGTGTTTTAATTTCTAGAGCTTCCACTGTTATATGAAAAAATCTTCCTGCAGTTGTTAAGAATCTTTAGATGGGAGATTAACCTCCTTTGCCTGATTGAGCCTAATATCAACATAAGAAATATTTGCTAGAGACAGAAGAAATAATACAGGCAGAGTCTGAGATAAAGACTGTATAATCAGCGGTAGGAATCAGAAATAAGTAATAGATAGTATCTGGGTTCTATGAAATGGATTTTCTCTCAATGACTCCAGAAGCATTGTCGATTTACTACATCCAAATTTTGGAACACAATTAATTTGTGGGTTTTTTAAACCACCAAGTCTGTAGTAATTTATTACTATAGTAATTCAATGATCAGTCTTATGGACCTGTATGGTTCTTTCCTTCTTCTACACTCTTTGTGTGTGATTGCATCAACTATCATAACCACTCTTTGTGTGTGATTGCACCAACTATCATAACCACAATATCCAGATGTGTTCAATTGTTTCCAAGCTCTATTCTTCACTGATTTTCATTTTATGTGAATTGTATAACTTTTCCCTAGAATATATCC
>NW_012267289.1:105577-109779 GCF_000151885.1 Dipodomys ordii | reverse complement strand
CTTTCATGAGTCTCCTAACACTCCCCAATTCCCAGCCCCACCTTAGTTGTTAGATATAATTGGATGAATCTTGGCATCTTCTGTAGTCCTTCCTCTTCTTGATTTGAGTCTTCATTTTTCCAGTGTCTCACACAGTTTTAAAGGTTTCATCCATACAACAAACTCCAACCTAAACATTTCTTCTATTGATTTTGATTTTCCAGAGGAACCTGCACTGTCTGGTGAGAACACTGTTAAGCAAGCATTGTTAGTCTTGCCAAAGAAAACTTCAGAAAGAGATAGTAAAAGCCACAAATCTCATAAATGATGGAATCAGACCTCATACTTAAAACAATTCAGCAAGTTGGAGTATTTAAGCCAATATAAATTTTAGAAAATAACGTGTTTGTCATGCAAAGAAAAATATAGCAAACTAAATGTAAAATGACCCAGATCTAAATTTCAACTTCATCACTAATTGTTGAACGCTCATATACATTTAACTATTTTTGGTCTTATAACTTTTAATTCATCTCTGTAAGAATTATTGGATATTTGATTATATTTCTTATTTCATTCCTTTTAAAAATACTAAAAAAAACTACTGCTGAAGGGAAGTATATGTTTTTCCTTCCAAATTTACCTCTCTATACAGTAATTTTCAAAGACAAATGATACACACAAAATCTGTGATGTGTAGGCATTGAAGTCATAGTCTAAGAAGTGACACTTTTACCTACCTATGATAGGTAGATTCATGCACATGACATCAGATGTCGTGTTTTAATTTCTAGAGCTTCCACTGTTATATGAAAAAATCTTCCTGCAGTTGTTAAGAATCTTTAGATGGGAGATTAACCTCCTTTGCCTGATTGAGCCTAATATCAACATAAGAAATATTTGCTAGAGACAGAAGAAATAATACAGGCAGAGTCTGAGATAAAGACTGTATAATCAGAGGTAGGAATCAGAAATAAGGAATAGATAGTATCTGGGTTCTATGAAATGGATTTTCTCTCAATGACTCCAGAAGCATTGTCGATTTACTACATCCAAATTTTGGAACACAATTAATTTGTGGGTTTTTTAAACCACCAAGTCTGTAGTAATTTATTACTATAGTAATTCAATGATCAGTCTTATGGACCTGTATGGTTCTTTCCTTCTTCTACACTCTTTGTGTGTGATTGCATCAACTATCATAACCACTCTTTGTGTGTGATTGCACCAACTATCATAACCACAATATCCAGATGTGTTCAATTGTTTCCAAGCTCTATTCTTCACTGATTTTCATTTTATGTGAATTGTATAACTTTTCCCTAGAATATATCCTTTACATTCCATTTCATTGATTGAATCCCTAAATATTCATGACATAATCTGAAAGGTTGATCATATCTGGGAATTCTTCCTTTGGTGGCAGTGAAGATCCATCTTGTATTTTTAGTTCATCACAGTGACAAGTTCTTTCTCAAATATATACTTCATTATTTCCCATCTTGCAAATACTGATAAATATTTGTGTTATTTTTAATGATATGTGCCTAACACAGAACCCAGCATACTAACTTTGTGTTAAATATTAGTTTTTATCCCATGAATTATGTTGCATGAAAGATGGTAAGAATGCTGTTTTGATTGACTGAAAAGAAAAAAAAAAGATCCCACAGTCTTCTTCAGTAACTAATATTTAAGCCACGGTTTATAGAACATCTGAACAAACACCAGAAAGGGAAGCTACATAAAAATAGAATTGTTTTTTCAAATGGGAACTAAATGTCTTCTGATGGCAGGGAGCCGTCAGTGATACCTTAATGCTCAATTTGATGCAAGTATGAGGAGGTACTTTCCTTGAGACTTGGAAAAGTGGGCAACTAGATAATTGCTTTATTGTAAACTAGGAGAAGGAATACATGAAGTAACTGTCTTCATTATTGCTGAGGGTCATGTTGTGAGGAGCAAGAAAGCTACACAAATTGTGAAGTAGGAAAACTCAGAACTGAGAGAAAACCCATTGGTGTGCCAATAAGCTTGAAAGATTTATTTGATTCTGACTTGTTTGCCTTCCACACCTTTCAAAGAAGAGAATAAAGGTTCGTTTCCCTTAGTGCCACCACTCTAATTTGCAAGTTCTTTTGTGTAGTGTAATAATAATTTTAAAGTCTAAGAGATTTGAATGAAGAAAATAAAGTAAATTGTTTATTCTTATTAATTTTCTGCCTTTCCAGGATGCCTCTTGCATAAATGATTGACTTGTATAATTACATGCATGCCTAAGTGCTGCTTTTTGAGGGCTGACATCAATGATTTTGAAGCATTTATTTTAGATGTTTTTTCAAAATTATTTCACGTTTTCCTATGTATAATTAGCTCTGCTTTTGCTGTACAAAAGGAAGCCAAGTTTACTCTAAGCATTATAACACTATTTTTTTCTGACAATGAATACTGATAGAAAGCTTTTTATGTCTAGATTCTAGTTTTCATTATAGTTTTCTTTCTTAGTGAGTTAACGTTTGATATATTTATCTCTCAGTGCATCCTCCTTCAACTATCTCAGTCATTGTTTCATCCAAATTTTTGGTCAACTGCTGTATATCACATTCTGAGATCTGCCTTTGTGACGTCATTTATGAAAAACACATAGTATATTTTTTAAAGCTCACAAGTCATATATGCATAAAACATATGAGCAAGTTACTTAAAAACAATTGGACAGATGCTATAATTATACTGTATACACAATAAAGGGTTTTCTTAAGGCTTATTGAGCTTCACCAGAATTCATAAATGAGGGGATTTAAAGTTAAATGTTAATCGGACATCTGTGATAATAGGAAAGAAACGAAAGAATAAAACAATACTTGGCTTATGTTTATTAACATAAGCATTAACTTTTTGGAACAAAAATAGATGATTATTTTCCTATCAGAAAGATTTATAAAATATGCTTTCCACTCTTGGATCATTATAATGAGACAGAGAAAAGGGGGAGATTGGCATAGAGAAGGAAGAGATTGAAGAAATTTGATAGTAAAATGTGTATTAAAAAGAAAATGCAACTGAATATAGATGAACTCTATCAGTAACAGGAAAATGATAGCTTTCCTGCTTAATTTACTTTGGCAAACATTTGCAGGTATGCAGTGGGAATGTAATCTAAACACCTTATTAGAATATGTATCTCTTTTCTGCAGCTTGCTTTATCATACCAATAGATACATAATGCTTCCAGGAATAATTTGTGGTTAAATGCATTTTGTTAGCTGTTGCTAAGAAAACCTAAGGGAAAAATACATTTGCTAACCTACTAAGAATTCAATTTCTTAAAAAAACTATAATGCTTATATAAAGGAGACCCATGCCAATAATTATCATTACTAATTTTCTAGTTATATTGTGTGTGATGGAAGCAAATTAAATGGTTTCTACAGCAAAGATAATCTAAATAGTAAGATCTCTTTTCAAATTACCTTTATTGCATATTAAATTGTAAAAGAGTTAAAAAGATACTTATGCAAAATTAAGAAATCATGGGGCTAGGAAGTTATTCATTTATAATGTGGATAAAATTATTATGATCTTTAGATTACTGAAAATGAAAAAAATAGTTTTGCCTCATTATTAGGAAATTCATTTTAAGAAAAATAAATATAATTTAAATAATTAAAAATGAAACAATATTTCATGCATGTTTAATAAAATTGGGATAAATCTTTGAGAGCAAAGAAAATAAAAAGGTTACGATCTTCTTCAATGCTATTTTAAGAGTTAAGAATTTAACGACAAGATCAAAAACCAAAAAAGGATCTGTTGTTTCTATGTCTTGGAGTTCATTTAGATAAACATCATTTTATATTGCCATGTATACATAGATATTTGTGATCCTTTGTGAAGACTAACCTAGACATATTCTAATTCTTACAAATGAGGGAAACCGGGATGGGCGCAAGATGGCGGAGGAGAAGCTGGAACCTGAACAAGCTCTAGCATAGAAAGCAGTTTTAGAGTACCAGTGAACAGTCCTAAGCCAGAGAATCACACCAAGTGTGCCATCACAGGACAGAGCGTTAGACAAGAGAGGGAAGCCAAGGCAAAAAAGACACATTTGAGCGATTGCCAGCAGCCACGGCGGCGGCGGTGGCAGGGTCTCAAGCGGCAGAGACCAAAGCCATACCTGAGCGCTCACACAGAGAGTCCGGGACGAAGGAGCCAGACGCAGC
>NW_012267289.1:99853-105527 GCF_000151885.1 Dipodomys ordii | reverse complement strand
TTCCATTGTGTATATATACCATATTTTCATGATCCATTCATCTATTGAGGGGCATCTGGGTTGGTTCCATATCTTAGCTATGGTAAATAATACTGTAATGAATGTAGTTGTGCTGGTAGCTTCAGTGTGGCCTTGATTGTAATCATTTGCTTAAATGTCCAGGAGTCTGATTGCTGGATCATAGGGGAGTTCTACTTCATTCCATTTTTCTTTTTTTTTCATTTGGTTTATCCATGGCAATCACTGTCTTTGATTCTGGTACCATGTGTCTTATACGCATGTTTAACTGATTTGGGAAGGGAAAGGGAATAACGAAATGGATAAACAAGGACAAAGGATGACCCAATGCAACAGTGATACTCACAAAACACTACACTGGAAATAACAAGAAATGAACTCATTATCTTATTATGTAAATGTAATCCTTCTGTAAGCATCTTTACAATAAAATGAAATGAAATAAAATAAAATAAGAGTTAAGAACTGAAGTTCTTTCTTTTTTTCTATGGTATTCCTGGGACATGAACCCTTCAGGGCCTGGGTCATGTCCATAAGCTCCTTTTGCTCAGGATTAGTGCTCTATTATTTGAGCCAAAGCTCAACTTCTGGCTTTTTGGTAGTTTAGTGGATACAAGTGTGTAACAAGACTTTCTTGCCCACACTGTCTTTAAAACATAATCCTGAGATCTCAGTCCCCTACATAGCTAGGATTACAGGCATGAGTTATTACTGCCCAGAAAAAAAATGAATTTCTTAATGCACTAATCCAGTGTTGACTTGATGTTGATATTATATGAAATTCAGCTTCTCTGAAGTATGGATTTGCTTACTGATAGAGAGGCAGCCTGTATGATTATCACAAAGCTTTATTTTTTGTGTGGGTTAAATATTATTTTCTTGTAAAGATGCTGTACACATTACAGTTACCTGAGTAAGATAATGAATACATTTCTTGCCAGGCATTGTTACCTCCTCCTTTGTTTTTCTCCCACTATTCCTTCCCTTCCCTACCGCCCCCACTCCCCCACCCCAAAATTGTAAGGTTCATTTCCAACGTATTATATTGTGCGTATCATTGTTGCAATGAGTCATCCTGTTTCCTTGTTTCAGCATTTTATTATTCCCTTCCCCGCCCCAAGGTAGATAAATGTATATACAAGATACAAGGTACCAAAATCAAATACAATGACAACAGGGATATATCATAGGAGGAAGAACATACAAAAGAAACACCACTATCACCCAGTGATCCCACTTTTGGACATTGACCCAAACCTTCACAAACAAGGTAATACTAAAGCTACCAGCAAAACTATGTTTATCTCAGCATTATTCACCATAGCTAAGATATAGAACCAATCCAGAATCCCCTCAGTAGATGAATGGTTCAAGAATATAGATAGATAGATAGATAGATAGATAGATAGATAGATAGATAGAAGTATATATATATAAAATATAGATAGATAGATGTATATATATATAATATAGATAGATAGATGTACATATATATATAAATGACACTGACCCATTTGTTAGGATATGGAAAGACTTGGAATAAAGTTGGTTTTTAATATATATATATATATATATAGTAAAGATACTGTACAGAAGGGTTACAGCTACATGAGCAAGACAATGAGTCCATTTCCTATGGAGCATTGTTACATCCTTCTTTATTTTTCTCCTACCATCCTTTCCTCCTCACCTCCCCAACTCCTCCCTCACCAGCAAAGTTGTGAAATTCATTTTCAAAATACTGTCATGTACATCTCATTGTTACAATGGGTCATCCTGCATCCTTATTTTAGCATTTTGTTATTTCCCTTCCCCTCCTCAAATTGTATATGCAAGATGCAGGACACTGAAATCAAATAAAGTGACAACTAGGGTTGTATCATGGGGGAATAACATGCAAAAATCACATAGTACATTATAAGTACATTAAAAAGAGCAACAACAAAGATAAAACCTCTTGTGTCCCTATCTTGGGGTTCATTTTGCTTAGCATCAGGTCATAGTTATATGTATGTAGCTTTTGACTTCTTCTGCTTGTCCTAGACATACAATAGTTATTGCAGATAAAGGAAAACATGGGACTTCCGTTTCTTTGAGTCTGGCTTACCTCACAATATAATTTTTTCCATGTCTTTCCATTTCCTAACAAATGGGGTCATGTCAGTACTCAATAGACACTATTTGGAAAATGAACTGTACATCTCATGGATGGGTACAGGACAAAAAACTTGGAGAGAGAAAGGGAAGGAGAGACATGATTGAAAAAGAAATGTACTCCTTACATGATTTATGTAATTGTAAACCCTCTGGATATCAACTATACAATAGCGATAAAAATAAAAAATGCAGAAAACTAGCTCTAATAGTTAAAGTTTCAAAAATCATTGTACCTTTTCTCATAATGTTTCATGCCACGTATTTGGAGAAAGATTTGTTGAATACCTTGTCTCTATTAAGCCAGCATGATAATTCAGGGAGGTCACAGCTGGAAATCTAGGCTAGCTGGACAAACATACCTCTCTGCTTCATTGTCATTTTTATGACTCCAAGGTTCAGTACAGAAGACACCTGTCCTGTTAAAGATTACAGAGAATTGAATAATAGAATCTTCACCTGTTTAACAACATAGTCATAATTTGGCCAAGTCAGCAAGGAGATCCCATTTCTCTATGGATAGAGTAGAAAGAAACTGTGCCTGTTTTGAATCACATTTAGTACAGAATTTAAATACTTTAGTTTTATATGATAAAGTTTGGCAGAAATTCGGATGAATAAAATGAAGTTAAATATGTATTATAAAATGTTACCGAAATATCATACTCCAGGATTAAAAATAATTTTATCATCTTAAAAAGTTAATTTATAATTTATAAACTTTTAACTCATTATCTCATCATTGAATGACAGGTGTGTCAGTTGGTTGGTGTAGTTAGTCTCACAGGAGTCTCTGCTACATTTCCCTTTCAGAAATTCTGTAAAGTCTAGTGAAGTAAGTAGGCTTCATAATATTAAAAGTTGATAACTGTAAAAGACTCTCTTAGTAAAATGTGTCTACTTATACAAAGATATGTCTAGATATTTCTAGATATTGTTTTTCAACAATAAAGATATTTATTGTTGAAAAACAATAAATACAATTTAATTGTCCGTAGGAAGCTATACTTGTATGCAGAGTACAGATTTATTTTTGTTTGCATGAATCAAATAACTTATATATGAAGATTATAACTTATATGTAAATATTGTATAGCAGTTTGCTTTTTAAATATCCTGTTAATACATTCAAAATCATTCCTCTGTGCAAATTTCAGTCCCCATTAGTATAATAATTTCTTATAACTTAAGATCTTCTTTGAGGTTAGTAGAAAAAATAAAATAAAATATTAGTGAAAACAGATAAATGATAGATTACTGATGGATGGATATATATGCATGCATAGATAACATTTTAATTATGTATTTCTTTACTCTCTCATTAAGTAGCAGTATTTTCATATTTTAAGTGTATTATCTTTTTTATTAGCGCCTGTACCAAGATAAGCCAGGCTTGCAACAGTTGAACACCACAGGCATAATAGTATAATTGGAGTTTTACATAAAGTAATACAGTCTAGTTTTCCATCTCCAAATCATCTTCTACACTGCACATTGTCCGGCTGGTATGACAGTCTGCAAATAGAAATTCCTCTTTCTCAGCTGGCTGTCTATTAGGCCCTGGCATCAGAAAGCCTGCAGGAAGCTGGAAAGTGGCAAACGTGAGAGACACTGCTTCCGGGTGTCTTCTGTCTCTGTTGTCATTGTCCTAGCCATGATCTTCTCTCTGGCAGCCACCGTTTGCCTCACTGTTCATTTTGTTCCTCATTGCCAGAGCCGGTGTCCTTGTACACTGGCAGATACCAGGGCCGTGATTGAATGTCCCCATTCAGAAGTCTAAGTCCAGCTCTGATCCCCTCCTCCACACATACCAAGCATTTGTGCCAGCCAGCACCACCCTCGCCAGAGCACTGCCTCCCAATTTCATTGTGTCTCCTCATCACCACCCACCCCCAGTTCAGAAAAGAAAACCCTTTGATTTTTTTTGTTTGTTTTCATTTTCCTTGATATATGGGAAATAGATATTTCATGGTAGTGCAAGACTCTATAAATCTAGTCTTTTCTTTACTCAGGTCTCATCTCTGCTATCCTCTCCAAGTTAAAAAAAAAGTGAAATTCATGTTTATCCATAGATTAAAGCCTGAGGGAATTTTTTAAATCCACAAATACCAATTCACTATGAAGAACTAAACACCTTCCTACATCTTTTACTCATTATATTTAAATTTTCTGTATGATTTCTTGCCTTCTCTTTACCTTAAGAAATATGATATAACTATTTAATGAGTGGAAATAACTTATATATAAATAGTATGTCTAGAAATCTAAAACTTGTAAGATAACTGACAGTTTAAAAATTAAAGTGCTGTAAATTGTTATGACACTGAAAGATTAGTTTTAAAACTTTCCTTTTTTTTTACCAGTTGAAGCAGATCAAAATGCATTGTACACATAAACTGCCTTTTAAACTGCAAAATAAAAATCAGTGCATTACCATTAAGATAAGCAAGAGAAGGGGTGAATTGAGAGGTGTGGGTGAAAAAGGATGATATTGATCAAAAGGCACTGTATTTAAAAACTGCATTAGTGAATGGCAACTACTTCTTACAACTACTTAAAGATATAAAGATATTACAGAAATACTATCCCACTTTTGGCACCCCAAAATAGTCCTGCTGATTATTTTAGAAATGTCTAATATTTTTATAAAATGAGCTTCCTGTCAAGATATCATTATAAAAAGTGGAAACTAGAAAAAAATAATTCAGCTTCAAAAAGACTGGGAAGAATTTCTCAGCAAATGTGACTGCAAAAATACAAAAAAAAATTTGGAAAAGAAGATGAGTGATGTTTAACAAAATGATTTTCACAAAGAAAGAAGAAAAATATTCAAAAAGAGCAATCAAATTTTCTGTCATACCCAGAGTGAGAAACAGAATATGAATAGGAAGATGTGACAAAATTAGTGAAGTAGATAAGAAAAAAACATTTAGTATTTATCAATAAGAATTCTCAGAAATTTTGTAGAATATTAGAAATGGTGAAAGAGAAACAAAAGTTAATTGAGGTAAGAATGGCCAGATGTGGTAGTCTGTAAACAGTGAAATGGTGTGAAAAAGTCTATTGGATAAATTGCAAGATAATATTTAAATTTTTAAATTCCTGTAATTGTAGTATGTTTAAAATTGTATACTTAGTGTTAGGCACAGAAATTAAATCTTGTGAGTATATATATATATATATATATATATATATATATGTATATATATATAGTTTTATATATACAATAAACTTGATACTGATAGTTCACACACACACACACAGAGGCACACAATAAACTTTAGCAAAACAGAAGACCAAAAGACATTTAAAAAAATGAATGATAGGCTGGGCTTGGTTACAGACATGACAGACACACTTAGTCCCCTTACAACCAGCAAGGCAGAGGAAGAAGGATTAGGATTTCAAGGGCAGGCATTACTACATAGTGACATTGTCTTAAACAAGCAAAGAGAAAGAAGCAAATTGGGAAGGAAGGAAGGAAAGGAGGGAGGGAGGGAGG
>NW_012267289.1:79541-98083 GCF_000151885.1 Dipodomys ordii | reverse complement strand
ACATACATACACACATACGTGTGTGTATGTATGTATATATGTACAAGATGCAGGGTACCAAAATCAAGTACAGTGGCAACAAGGGCTATGCCATAGGGGAAAAAAACATACAAAGGAAACAACAACACGACAACAGAAATAAAACCACATTGTACATTTAAAATAATAACAATAAAGGCAGACTTCTTGTGTCCATATCTTGGAGTTTATTTCACTTAGCATCATCTTCTATGGTCATATGTACATGGCTTTTGAGCTTTTCAGCTCATCTGCTTAGATTATCCTATGTGTATACTAATTATTGCAAATAAAGGAAAACATGGGACCTAAATTTGGGGGGGGGGACTGGGTACCTCACTTAATATGATTTTGTCCAAATCTTTCCATTTCCTAGAAAATGGGGTAGAAAAATGCTGCTGGCTATGGGATAAGTATGGAAGTAGTAAAAAATTATTAAGTTTAAACATTAGTATCTCTGTATTCAGTAGTTTTGATAATAGTATTAGCTGTACATGTTGAATATATTTGTAATATCTAAGATCTGACTGAGTAAATAAATGCCACAAATACTTTCAGTAGAGAGGTATCTCAAACAACAATCAGAGACAGACACATCTGTGCGTAAGTTTAGGGAAAATATGACAGAAAAGCTAGTCTTGTGGTATTGGTAGCTTTCATATTGAAGGCCTCCCAGCGTTACCACAGAAGAGCAGGTAAACTTCAGAGGACATTCTGTTGCTAGAAGCCATTGTCAATGATCATTTCCTTAACAGCCTGCTGAAAATACTGACTTCTCTTTTCTCATCTCATTTCCAAATTCTGTGTACTTTGATTATGACCGCCAATACATAACCAAGAAGTGCAGAAAGAAAGGGGTTTCTGAAACTATGGGCTCATTTATGTTATCCCCTGCAAAAAACAGATAGAGATAATGAACATGGAGTGAAGACACCAATGCACATACATGAGGTTTTAAATATAAATTTGGCATGTAAAGAGATGTTTTTATTAATTAACACTTTTATGTACTTCCAACTTTTGATTTTGTTATACATTTTTGTTTTTTCTTTAAGTAATTTATCTTTAAGTAATATTTACTATATTTTTAAGATGGTTAATTTTGATTACTGCCTAGTTCACTTTAACATAAAATGCTGAAGTAAACAACACTCTGCAGTACTTCATTTAATAATTTAACAAAGAGTAATATAATACAAGCATTTTATATATGACATATGCATGTAAGCATATTAGTTTTTTCCTTTTTCCTTTTTTTTGGGGGGGTCCAGTCGTGGGGCCTGAACTCTGGGCCTGGGCACTGTCCCTCAGCAATTCAGCTCGAGGCGACCGCTCTACCACTTGAGCCACAGCACCACTTCCGGCTTTTTTCTTTTTGCTTATGTGGTGCTGAGGAATTGAACCCAGGGCTTCATGCATGCAAGGCAAGCGCTCTACCACTGAGCCACCTTCCCAGTCCCTTCTTTTTTCCTTTTATTAGCATGTATTATTTGTACAAGGAGGAATCACTTTGATTATTCCATAAATGTGCACAGTGTACATTGAACAAATTGACTCTAGTACATTCCCTTAATTCCTTCCTATTCCCTCACCTGTTAGTCATTTTTCTTTTCATGGCGCAGTTTCGAAACCAATAGAAAGATTTAGAAACTAAGGAGAAATTTTAAAGAGCCAGAAATCACAATAAATCCTTGTAAGACTGAAAACTGATGATGTCTGATAGAAAACACAAGCCAACATAAACACTTTACTACCTTAGACTATACCATCAATAGCAAGGGAACTCTCCAGATGGAGATAATAAAGAAGGAACCAGAAAAGGCCCTTAAATTACTTGTTTAGTTGAACTACTGGGAGGCATTCATGGAAAAGGACAGAAGCAGCCAGACTGAGAGCTTGGATGAGAGATAGAGCAATGTTCCTGGTTGCTAATCGCAGGTGCACTTTTGTTGACTAGAGATATGGGCTTCCGGTTTCTTATCATGATCATTAAATTCCTGGACTTTTGGGTACAGATATTTCTTTTCTTTCCTGGGTTTGCCAGTATTATCTATATTTAAAGGTAGAAAATGTTTTTTTTAAAAAACCTTACTAGTTTAAAAGCAGAAATCAGCAACTCATATGAAGACATTAACTTTGAACGAAGCAGAAAAAAGAAATTAAAAACCCTGAAGAATATAAATTCCAAAAGCAGAGACAAGAGAACGTCAGAATATGTCAGTCAAATAAACAACTGTCATTCACAAAGAAGCATAAACATTTCACCAATCAGGAGAAAACTAGATAGTTATGAAATAATTTGTAAGTGCATACAAAATTATACACATATGATATAAAAGATAAAATAAAACACCTCATTCAAGAAACAGAAGGATGGGCTGGGAAGGTGGCTCAGCTCAGTGGTACAGCGCTTGCCTTGCATGCACGAGGCCCTGGGTTCGATTCCTCAGCACTACATAATGCAAAAAGAAAAAAAAGCCGGAAGTGGCACTGTGGCTCAAGTGGTAGAGTGCTAGCCTTGAGCTGAAGCGCTCAGGGACAGCGCCCAGGCCCAGAGTTCAGGCCCCATGACCGGCCCCTCCCCCCCCCAAAAAAAGAAAGAAACAGAAGGTTAACGGTACTGGTGGCTCACGCCTATAATCCTAGATACTCAGGAAGCTGAGATCTGAGGAGCATGGTTCAAAGCCAGCCCAGGCAGGAAAATCCCTGAGACGCTTATTTCCAATAAACTACCAAAAACCGGAAGTGGTGCTATGGCTCAAGTGGTAGAATGCTACCCTTGAGCTGAAGACCTGAAGGACAGCACCCAGACCCAGAGTTTAAGCCCCACACTAACAAAAACAAACAAACAAACAACAACAAAAAAGAAACTGAAGGTTAGGTAGGTAAATAAATTGCTTCAATAAATAGTATAGAACATGCTTGCCTAGCAGGTGCAACATCCCGGATTCGATCCCCAGTACCAAAAAAGTAAAGACCAGAAAAATAGTGTGGCATTTTTTAAAATTATGAGTAATTTTTAGGAATGAAAAAATAGAGGTTTTGTGTGTTTGAAATTGTTCAGTGATTAGTTTGCTTTTTTTCCCACACCTGAGCAGGTAATGCCTGACCTAAAAGAAGCAGTAAAATGGATTAGGCCACCTTTCCTTCTTCACTGACCTTGCCTGAGCCAGATGGCCAATTCTATGTTCATTCTGCTTTTATGTAACTATCAGTCAGACATCTATTTGCTTAGTCACAGGGTACATAACCCCTTCAGATTATGTCCTGTAAATACAAGGTGACTAACGGTTTAGAGTTAAGCCAAGGTAGAATGAAACATATACCTGGAGAACCAGATAGCTGCTAAGAAAAAAACGAAAATATAGGGAGAGGTTTACTTTTCTTTTTTTTCCTTAGCATTTACAAGCATGGAAATCACTCCTGAGTAGTATAAAATGATTCAAGGAAACTTCCAAAAATATAGCTCGCTGTTTCATATAGAAATAATTATGAAATATATATATATATATATTCTACTTGTCAAAAGCTAGAATTAAAATAATAATAATATAATAATTATTATTATAATTATAATTATCTTACAGGGGTTCCAGAAGGCACAATGTAAGGAATTAACGAACATAAACATCTAAATTAATAATAGACAACTTGGAAGGAGAAAATAATAAAAGTCATGTGTAAATATAGATGATCCATCCACGTAAAATGCAAAAGCAAAATGCATTCAAAAGAAAATTTGCTTTGAACTGTGAGTTTTTATCTAGGCTATCAGTATGGAAATAGCATTATGTTTTGCACTTTTAGTACAGTATTAATTATAGAACATAAGACTTTCAGTGTTTTGATATAAAGTAGTCTTTCTACAGGATAATATTGTTCAAACTGAAATATACTCATTACCTGACTCATATAACTGTAATCCCTCTATATTTCATATTTACATTAAATTTTTTAAAAGAATTTGATCAATAAAAACAATAAAGTAGGTTAGACTGAACTATGAATTTGGAAAGAGTTTAGATACAAAAATCATTTTTCTAGCAGGATGCTACTGGCTCACAGCTGAGGCTGAGATCTGAGGAATACGATTCAAGGCCAGCCCGTGCAGGAAAGGCAGTGAGATACTTGTCTCCAGTTAACTTCTAGAAAACTGGAGGTGGTACTGTGGCTCACAGTGGTACAGTATTGGCCTTAAGGCAAAGAGCTCGGGGAAATAGCAGGCCTCGAGTTCAAACTCCACCACTGACAAAAAGGGGGCAAAATCATTTTCGTTGTGATTTTTCAACTTTTAATAAGTTGAATGGGAGTTATCCATGTCATGAGTTGAAGATGATCTATGTACACATTAATAAGTTCATATGCGTGGCTTAAGCACACACATACACATTGACTGAATTATCATAGACCACAGACCAAAACAGCCCAAATTTAGATCAAGAAGAAGATAAATAAGAGTCATGTTGGAGAAAACAGGAGATAATTTCTTAGGAATATTCTATAAAAGACTATCAGTTATTGACAAGAGAAGATAATGGAGTAGTCTTTAAACTGAGAAGAAAAGATTACTCTGAAAATAGACTCTTAACACCAGCAAAGTGCCAAAAGCCAATCAATAGAATATGTGGAAAAAATTATCTTTTCAAAGAAATTGGCAAATAAAAGAGCTTATTCCATACATTTTTTCTGTTTAAAAGAATTATTGGAGACTATTCTCCAGCAAGAACAGAAAAAACATAAAGAAACCCAAATGTGTCAACAGAACAGAGAACTCTCCTTTTGTCACCTTAGCATCTTTATCACATGGCTCTGTTTGTCTAGGATTATAGATTGCCTTTAAATATCAATTGGATTTTCAGCTAAGCCATGCTTTTCACTTTCCTTCTCATAAATAGAAGTACATTAATTTCACCTCATTGAATGCACTTTACACATTTCGATAGTGCTTAGTACTATAGTCAAGAAATAATCTAAAAATTAAAAATTACATAATACAGGATGTTACTTAACATGGGGGAAATGAAGTCTTCCCTAGGTGAAAGGAAATACCACAAATACACAATACTTCTGTCTTTCTCTGAAATTTGTCATTAGCATAGTATTATCTCTATTTGTATTAAAAAATATTATATGTTGTATTCCTCTCAGCCATAGTGCTTCCTAGAATTTACCCTTAACCATAAGCTAAGGTTTATGACTAAATTTCTCCTCGAATTTTTCTTCTTGACTCTTTATACAAACATACACATCCAATATTATCCTATTTCATCACTAATGTTTTATCTTCTTTTATTCTTATTCTTAGTAATTATCACTACTGAATATTTTAATGTATATCTTTTTAATTTTTTTTACTGGTGCCTCTCCTGCTGCACTGTATAACACACAAACTGTCCTAGGCCTGGCATGCTATGACCAGTCACAGTGATGAAGGAATAGAAACCTCTCAGTCATTGTTAAGGAATAATATATGAATTTAAGAGTGATGAGACTTAGATAGTTTTGATAATTCCTTTACTTTCAAGCTTGCATTTTAACTGTGACAAGTATAAAATAATAACATTTTGCTTGTTGAACCAGAAGAAAATGCATGCAGACAAAAACATTACAATTCCATGGTATGATTGAATTATTAGCCAATATAATTACCTCTCAAACAGAGGGTATTGAAATGATAGAGAATTATTGTCAGTAAACTGAAATCGTTGTGTGTCTATGATTGTGTATGTGCTTCTGTGCATGAAGGTAGGTTGTTAGATGATTATATAGATGAAAGAGAGAGGCAGAGACAAGAGACAGAAAGAGAAAGAGAATGATACAAATAGTCATTGTGAACAATTGAATTACAAAATGAGCACCTTCACTTGTGACATTTTATTCCTAAAATGCATTCATTCCTCCTTCTTTGAATTGTCTTTTACATAAAATTTTATTTTATTTTAAAATTGCTTTATTTGTGAAAAGAGAAACATCAGAAAAGCTAGGCAGACAACATCTAAAGCCATGGCAGGAGAGGCATTATCTTAATTGTACAACTGGTCAGATTGGTAAGGACCTGTTGTGGCTAGATTCATAGAAGCAATTGGCTATGACATTTTCCCAGGCCATCTGGGTGCTAATGGGAATGGGGCTGCCAGGGCCAGCCTAATGGTAAGATAGATCTTTTGGTAATTTGCAATATATGCAAATCACAAAGTCCTTAATTAGCATTCCCCAGTTCTTTCTTCCTTTCTAGGTAACTCTTCAGCATCATTGATCCCTCTTGAATAATCACATGAATTTTTCCAGTGGATTTTTTTTCTCAAACAAAATTTTCTGAAAAATTTATATGTAGGGTTCTTAATCACAAGATTTTTTTTTCTATCATTGAGCTGATGATACCAACAGAGCAAACAGTGAAAACCAACTGCTTTCAAACAGCATGCCACAAGACATAGGGCAATCATCGTTGATAATGATAGTCTGTAATTTACAAATCATTTAGTAAATTGGCAATCTCTAGGAGGGGTTTTGTTATTGCTGCCTTATTGCATTTCCTTGTTTTATGACCAGAATTAAACTTATTATTTATTTATATATGCAGGTATGCATGTATGTATTTAAATCTAAAGGAAGATTAAGCACGTTTCCTGCTTCTTTTTTCTAGAGAGAAAGATTTGGAAATATTTGACTCTTACATAGGAACCACAATAGAGATCTGTTCTGGCTGAACGTTCTAAAGACATATGAGAAAACAAAATTATGATTAATGGATCATTCTATTAATATAAACATATGATAAAATGATTGCTATTAGGTATCATGATTAAAGAGGTCATTATGAATAAAATGATCATCCTAGTGGTATAAATTTATACCCCCAGTTTATTCCTACAACATGGATAAAAAAATGTAATGAGACATTTTCTGCAAAAATCATAAGTAGTGAAACAGCCTATGACCCATTAGACATATTCTATATTGAGGGAATCATTCAATAATTTAGCTATGTTTTAATTATAAAATTATTTTTAATCTTAGAGTATTGTAGTTTTAAATTAAATCAGATAATACACAGATTTTCTTTGATGTTTTATTGTGTTCAAAGCTAACACTACCATTTGAGTCGCAGCTCCATTTTCAGCTTCTTGGTGGTTAATTGGATATAAAGTCTCATGGACTTTCCCGCTGGTGATGGTTTGGAACTATAATCTTTGAATCTCAGCCTACTGAGTAGCTAGAATTACAAGTGTGAACCCTGCTTATAATTGTAGTTTTGAAACATACTAACAACTTTGTTTTGATACATACAATAAAGATTTAACAAAAAATACTGGCTGAAAAGTAAAACAAAATGGCAATCTATTTTAGAAGAAAAGTGTTTACATGTGAAATAATGTCTAAATTCTGTGTTGAGACATGGTTTCTGTAATTTGAAACACCTATAGTCAGCCAAATATTTAATGAGTAGAATTCTAGAAAGTGTAAAAATCTATTTATTCATGCCATCTCTCATCCACAACCATTTTCCATCTCCTTCTGTAACATTACTGTTCCCAATGCTCCACAATTTTTCCAATGTGAGCAATTGTTTTTATCTATCAGTAAATAGATACATTTCATTATTCTACATGATTTTTTTCCTATATTTCTGTTTCAATCTTATTTCATGGGTATTAATTTCATAAGGAAATTTATTGTAAATTATGTTCATATACAAAAATGACTTTTGTTAAGTGAATATATTCTAATAATTAAACATTTACTTTTCTTGAACAGCATTATGTGTTGATTATAAAAGGCCAAGTTATACTTTGACCTAAATTTTAAGAATATATCTTAAACTATTTTGTATGTCTCTCTGTGTCAAAAATTATGTTATAGACAATAAATATTCTGTCATATAACTTTGTTCTATGAAAATAATTTTCATGCATTTTGATGTCATTTAAGATATTTACTTTAGAAATCATGCCTTACAATATAAATCACATGTGCATTAAAGTATGCATAATTGTATATATAATAAATATATTAAAATATGGAGAGATGTGTTACATCTTATGATTAGAATTAATCTCTATCTTTTATAATTAAGTTTTCAAAGCAACAATCTCTATATTCTTTATGTTAGAATATTCTATTTTTGCATATATAGGGATTGGATATACACATTCATCTTTCTCATCATACTAAAATGAAAATAATGATGCTTAAACTTCAAAAATCACAAAGTAAAATGGATGTTAACTAATAGATTATGATGAATTATAGGGAGGGGAAAAACATGTTTGTACAGTTTGCTGGGTGGCATTTTAGTAATCCATTTGTCTTCTTTTTCTTGCCAACAGTTCTAAAAAATAAGCAGAATGTGCTGGGAATGCAATGCCATCTACATCCTGGGCTAGTGTTTAGCACACCTGTGGCCATCATGCATATCATGTCTATGATATCTGGTTTTTGCTGCCTTTCTTTGAAAACAGGGTGTCCTTCATAGTTTTATTCAACGAGTCATGTGATTTCAGAAGCATCAAATTTGGTGTGAGCTGCCTTTAGAACACTCAGCTCAAGTGCTAAGTGCAATACGTCAAGACTTCATTTGCCTTGAAAAGCTATTTTGACTCACAGAGATTATACTACTAATGTTTCCAAATTTCTGCTGTTCCTTGCTGCTTATGTATTTGTAAATATATACAACATAAAAAGATGGTGTTTTCTTTCACTGGACTCAAATAAATACGTACTCATTATGTAATAGCACTGAGGGAATTAAACACCAACCCAGGATTCAGCAGACACATCACTGGCCTCCTGTTTCTAGTAGGCATAGTGATGTTTTGCTATTCTCCATTAAATGGGAGTCTTCTCCTGCGAGTAATATTTACTTGGCCCTACTTTTCAGTAACACCTTAGTGTGGAAAAAGAAAGCTGAAGGCAATTTACTTACAGGTGATCCAACCTAAAATTAAACTTATCTAAAAACAGAATGTCTTCGCAAATAAAATAACTAAAGACTTCCAAAGGAAAAAGCTATAAAAATAGAAATTTGTTGGGGTGGGGGAGGGAGACAGTCAGTGATTTAATATGCTCTGTCTCTGGAAAGCCAACAGATTAGGAGAAAATCTTCACTAGCTATACAACAGACAAGGGCCACATATCACAAATATACCGAGACCTAAAAAAATTAATCCCCCAGGCCCAGAGTTCAAGCTCCAAGACTAAAAAGAGAAAAAACGAATAACCAATAGACACATTAAGAAATGTCTAACATCTCCGGCCATAAACTAGCACAACTATGTTTATCCCAGCATTCTTCACCATAGTTAAGATATGGAACCAACCCAGATGCCCATCAGTAGATGAATGGATCAAGAAAATGTGATACACACACACACACACACACACACACATAATGAAATTCTATGCCTCCATCAGAAAGAACGACACCATCCCATTTGTTAGGAAATGGAAAGATTTGGAAAAAATCATATTAAGTGAAGTAAGCCAGACCCAAAGAAACATAGGTGCAATGGTTTCCCTTATTTGTCAGAGTATATCTTTAGAATAGTCCTAGCAGAGGATCACAACAGCTCAATAGCTATGTACATATGACCATATAAAATGATGCTAATTGAAATGGACTCCAAGATATGGAAACAAGAGGGCTTTTGTTGAGGTTGTTGTTGTTTTTCTACTGTATGAAGTACTTTTTTTTCTTTCTTTCCTTTCTTTCCTTTTTTCCTTTAGTTTATACCCTGTTGTCACTGTTTGGATTTTGGTACCCTGTGTCTTGTGCATACATTTATCTGATTTTTGGGAATGGAAGGGAAATAACAAAATGGTGACACAAAGGACAAAGAGTGAACCAACACAACAGAGATACTCGCAAGACACTTTGTTGGAAATTAACTGCACAGCTTGGGGTGGAGGATGGGGGGAGGGAAAGTGGCAGAAAAACAGAGGAGGGGATGTCAGTGCTTGACAAGAAGTGGACTCATTACTTATGAAACAGTAGCCCCTCGGTACATCATCTTACAATAAAATAAAAAAGAATTCAACTAATATCCTCCAAAATTAAGAAAAGTGATGGAAACGGTGATTTGGGAGGGATGGGTAATAACGTTGAAAAGGATGGCATTGATGAGAATGCACTGCATTTGTAAACTGTTTTGTTAAATGGCAATTCCTTTGTGTGACTACCTACGGTAATAAAGCACACACACATACAAACAAAGAAATACTTGTTTAAAATGTTAAAAATGTAACCATTTTTAAGCCTTATATTTATCCCATCTAGCCCTCATGGAAACCACAACTTGCTATTTTTTTCTTTTCTTTTCTTTCCTTTCCTTTCCTTTCCTTTCCTTTTCTTTTCCTCTCTCATTCTTTCTGTCTGTCTGTCTGTCTCTCTCTAACTCTGTCTCATTATATAACCATGCTGTTCTGAAATTGTCACTTTCCTGCCTCAATCTTATGAAGAATTACAGCCTTCATCATCACACACCTGACTTATTTGCATATTCTGCACTGACAATGTAAAGGAGATAGCTTTTGTGATAAACTTCAAGTATATAAGTCTCATATATGGTGAAGAATCATAGGAAAATAGAAATAAGCAACAGCATGATGGATTGAGTCAGGCTGTTGTAGTGCTAACCTTTTTTGTCTTCTCTGAATTTTCAGAAAATGAACCCTAAGCTTATGTCTGCTTATAGGGGCAACTTTTCATATTCTGTTCATTGAGGGTTAAAGTATTATTAATAAAGCACATAAATACGTTAAGTAAGGCACAATGAAAATGAACTGTTTGGTGATATTTTAGCAGCAGATATAAATTATTTCAGAGTATTCAAAATAACACAGAGAAAATAATTTCAAAAAGAGTTCTTTTTATGTATAATGATT
The DNA here is from genome assembly GCF_000151885.1 of Dipodomys ordii. NCBI lineage: Eukaryota > Metazoa > Chordata > Mammalia > Rodentia > Heteromyidae > Dipodomys > Dipodomys ordii. The sequence continues at coordinate 87,181 of NW_012267289.1, read as the reverse complement.
TATTCTTTAAACAATAGTTATTTACCATCTATTATGTGTAGATATAATCATGCCTTTAAACTTGGAGCCTAATAATTGTAATTCACCACGTGAAGAAAACTGGAATTGAATTTTGTGTAATACAAAGTTGATACACAGACCTTTCTAGATAGAGAATGAGTAGCTTGGACTTTACTGGTGAATGTAGATTCCCCTCATGCCAGAAACAGAGCAGAAGTTAATGCAAAATAAAGGAGAATAATTAAGTGGAATGGAACCATGGGTCCTCTTTCCTGTCAATGTTGATAAAACAGAATGTTATTCTTTTCATATATATGATCAAATGTACTTATCAAATATATTATTAAGGGCTTACCCTGGTTAAGGTAGAGATTGCCAGCCAACAAGGTAATTAGAAAGTGAATTTTTACTAATAGCTTTGAAGAATAACAGAATAACCAAAGAAAGGACTTTTTTGAGTCTCACTTTCAAGCTGTCGCTGATATGTGGAAGGACATATTTGGAATACTGGCAGTGACTCAATTGATTGATTCAATGATTAAGACTAGGAGAAAAAAAGAGTTAGGGCAGTCTGCAGACTAAAGCCAGCTAGCTCATCACATTGCTCATCACATTCAAATGTTACTTATATTCTTAGCCCACAAAGCTCCCAAAAGCATCAAAATACCCCTAATCCCCATGCATCGTCAAAGATAAAAGTATAGAGATAAATAATAAACATGCAGACATCTGTAGTCTGAATACTGATGAATTGAATATATTCTTGGCACTGTTCACCTTTAAGAGACGTATTTTTACCGGGCACCAGTGGCTCATGCCTGTAATCCTAGCTATTCAGGAGGCTGAGATCTGAGGATCGCGGTTCAAAGCCAGCCCAGACAGGAAAGTCTGTGAAACTCTTATCTCCAATAAATTATCAGAAAACCGGAAATGGCGCTGTGGCTCAAGTGGTAGAGCGCTCGCCTTGAGCTGAAGAGCTGAGGTACAGCACTCAGGCCTAGAGTTCAAGCCCCACGAATGACAAAAGGAAAAAAAATACACATATTTTATTTTAAATTTTATAAACTATTGCCTATATTCATGTTTAATAAAATGTAATTTAGCAACTTCAAACCTTTTCCATTTCCTATCTTTTCATTCTCAGTAGAATTTAAGGTCCAAGCAATTTCAGGCATAGTAACATAGTAAAGAAGTTATCTTTTGAATTCAACTCATAAATAAGTACCTGTTGAATTCATTGAATTAAGTCACTTAATTAAGCCTTACTCTAATTTGATATTCACCTTTCCTTGGTTAGCTCTAAAGAAAAGGTTCTAACTAATGCTAGTCAAAGACCATGAAATGATACGTACAATACATAAAGTGAGTGAATACATATTTTAGAAATCATGCATTTGAACACTTCTTCAAGGACTGTGTAAAACTTATTTATTCATTATACTTTATTGGTTTCTACACTAAAAACATTTTTCTTTTTGGTTTACATAATGAAAAGAATCACTAATAAGAGACTCAAAAAGTGGCCATAGTGGAGATTCATAGGCCTGTCTTCTCTCTGGCAGAAGAAATTCTTACATACTCTCAAACATAAACTTGGAAAATAGTCTTCACTAGAGCCCAAGGCAGTTTCTTTTCTTGTATTTGTAAAGAAATAGAAAGAAACAATTTCTGTATTTGAAAGTTTAAGACACTAAATATATATATATATACACACATATATATATATATGCATATCTATCTATCTATCTACTCACAACATAATCTCTGAACAAAGGGAGTGTATTTTTCTTAGGCATATTTAAAAACTATTTTGAAATGGTGGCACATAGAATATATTCAAACAAAATCACCTTATCCATGTAACAGAATAAGCAGCTTGAGAACCTCAGCTATTTGCTTACTAATGCCTCAAAGCATTATTTATATATATTCATTGTATATAATATATATATTTATATACAATATATAAATAAATACTTTCATATTTATCAAAGAGAAGTACCTTAATATCTTAAGATCTGCTCAAATGGCATAAATAAATCCATGTATTTTTAACGGTATCTCAGGATACAAACCTACTTCCATCATTGTTATTTAATGTTATCAGCACTAGAAAAATCTCCTAATCATGAAAACACTTTTGACTTCTGTTTCTAATTTCTGATATCCAGTGTCGCCTAAAGTCCCTGTAATTCTGCCACATGTCCAGTTAATATAATCTGCCTAATGAATTTTCTTCTTTTTTAGTATTCAAATGAGAGAACACTAGTAATAATATAATTCGTTGTACCTAGCAAAACCTGAGTATATATTTTGCATTCATTCTACACAAACTATAATATTTTATTAATTCATCAATTTCTAATTTAAGAAACATGGAAAAAATTTTTTCTTGGTTGGTCGAGGGACTTGAACTGTGAGCCTGAGCTCTGTCCCTCAGCTCTTCACAAGGCTAGCGCTCTACCACTTGAGCCACAGTGCAACTTTCGGTTTTCTGGTGGTTTATTGGAGATAGGAGTTTCACAGACTTTCCTACCTGGGCTGGCTTTGAACTGCCATCCTCGTATCTCAGCCGCTGGTGCCCGGCAGATGGAAAATATTCTTGTATATACAACTAGTATAACTTAGAGCTAGCTACATAGGATACAGCCTACCTGGAGGCCCAAGATTTTAAGAATATCAATGTATTGCTAAGGATGGGGAAAATATTCTACATATATAATATGTCATAGTTTCTAAACTTTGAGATTAATTGTTTGAGTTCTAGAATAGATAGTGAATCCAGGAGAAAGGAGAAGAGTGCAGTCAGGATGAAGCATATAAGAGTAGGTATAAGGTAAGAGCTAGTGCTTCTGACATTCTAAGACACTTTGTGTTAATAATTATGTCAAAGATATTGATTTAATTCTGCGCTTATTCAGGAGCAGAAGGGACTCTTCTGTTTCTCACCAACACTACCTCTCTCTCTTTATCATCATTATGCATCTTGAGTAACAAAGAAATATAAGTATTTATCTAAACCTTTCAAGCCTGCTAGATACCAGAAACTTGGTCCAAATAAAATTGGATAAATAAAACTTAAGAAGCTATTTGGAGACCATCCTTGGTTTCAGAAAATAATTCACATATGAAATGGTTGTACAGATTAAACAATATTCACTATTAGCTTTCTGTAGGACCATGTGATTTAAGCAATTATATATAGACTTCTTTAAGGAAACGCATAAAAGAATAGCAGTTTGAACAGACTTTTACTTTTAGCTTCCTGACTTGTACCAAAATAGTTGAAGAAAAACCATATTTACTTCGGTGAATCAGTGTTTATAGTAATACATATTTTTATTGTATTGAATGTTAAGTTCCTGGTTATAGTTTATATTGAAGAAATTATTTCTCCATCTATTAGACTCAGTCCTTGGGGGGGGAGGAGGGAGAGAGAGGGAGAGGGGAGAGTGAGGGAGGTGGGGGGAGGGAGAGGGAGAGGGGGGAGAGCCAGAGAGAGTGTGTTTGTCACCTAACTATATCTTTAGTGAATAAAATGACGGTTATTTGGGTTCAAAAATTAAAACTTTCACATTTTACCACTCTAAAATTCTAATGAGGATAAAGTACTTTAAGTAGTATAAATAAGACGTACCATAAGAATATGAATTCATTTAAAATATATCCTTTCCTATTATAGGCTTAGACTTAAAATAAGAATTTACATACACAGACTGAGAATGATTATTAAAATGAGTTTCATTTATTTCAAGTAAATATTTGGAACAAATATGAGTACTTACACTTTTTATGGTCTGCAAATGATTTTTAATAAGTGTAGTGGCCTATGAAATTATCATAATTTTCTTGACCATTTTTATATAGAGCCAACTGAGAACCTGGGAGTAAGTTATACATTAGGAAAATTAAATGATTAACAATAATAATCATTGCATCTATAAATCATTTCAGAATATTTACATTGCTATCTTAAAGCATCTTGGAGAATTTGTGGTAAGAGTGTAAAAAGAATAAAAGTAAATCTCCATTCATTTTCATGGTACTTCTTTTTACTCTTTTGATAAATTGTTTTTTTTAACTTTTTTATTTATTTTTATTGTAAAAATACTGTACAGAGGGGTTACAATTACATGGGCAAGATAATGAGTACATTTCTTATCAAGCATTGTAGCTTCCTCCTTTGTTTCCCCTTCTCATCCCTTCCCAGCTTCCCCCCGCCCACCCCAACTAATCCTCCCCCCCCACCAAAGTTGTAAAGTTCATTTTTGACATGACAACTTGTACTTCTCATTGTTGCAACAGGTCCACCTGTATCCTTATTTAAACGACTTGTTTTTCCCCTTCTTTTGATAAATTGTTAAGGCAAACAAATTCTATATCACTTAAACAGTGTTGGGCATAACAACACTCCTATGTTATTTCAATACTCATTGAAAATTTTATTTTCTTTTGAACTCATTACCAGTGTATTGTATACATTGTCTTGCTTATTATTCATTGTCTTGCTTACTGTGAACAAAATAAAACCATCCAAATCCTTAGCTAGTCTATCTGAGATATATCAGTACCTAATTTTGATTTATAAAATTTACACTATATTAAAACAAATTATTTATTATCTTATGCTATACTTTTGAATAGAATCCTGTATTATAAATACTGCATTGGTTTATATTATAATTTTGAGTATTTTCAGAGAACAGAAATACATTGACTGAAATAATCTATAAATAAACAGCAGAGGGCGCTCATTTCCTACTATGTAGAAATTGAAGCTAATGCCATATATGCCTTTCTCCATAAATGTCTATTGCTTTGTTAATTCACTTAGAAAAGAGAAAAATAAAGAAAAATGTTTTCCTTTAAAAGAAAATAAAGAATATCAAATTGCTAAATATTTATGATGGATTGTGTGTGTAATAAAATTAAACCCTCATAAACTAAAAATATATTGTAGGTTTTTAAAAAATATAAAAAAACATTTCTATTTGCCTATATTCCCATGGTATTCAGTTCTAACTTATTAACACTTTTAACAAAGTGTATTTTGCATGGTATTTGTTTGTATCTTTATCTGTAATTAATACTTATGTATATGTAGTATCATATTAATATTTATTATTATAGTAATTATTATAATATTTGCTTTCTATATATTAAGATTATGATCCTTTTAATTTTGCAACACAATGAACAGAAATGACCTGCTTTCATTTAAAATGATATACTTATGTGTATTGTGTGTATACACAACAGTGTTTGTGTGTGTGTCTGTGTGTGTGTCCTTGGGTGTGTGTCCTTGTGAAAGCATAAAATACAGGCAGAGAGAAAGAGGCAAAGACAGAGAAGGAAAGAGAAAATTTCTTGGTTGTAAAGTATTTTAATATAAATATTGTAATAATTCCTTAAAATGTATTCAAAATTAAGGAATAGAGTCAGTGGTTCATATTGTAACTTTTCAGTTAATCAATAAAGTGAAAATTTTAAATTAATTCGGATTTCAATTAGGGTTCTATGTACATTTTAGTTTGAAATTATTTCTTTTGGCTTCTATTAATTTATTATTTTGTTTAGTAAAACCCAAGGATACTTTTCTTTTTAATTTTCACAACCATAAGGACTACCATATAATGTGAGTCAACTGAATGTCCTGGGTTTTGGAATATTCCTACTATCTTTGTAATAAAATTGGCCCTCAATTCATGAGTATAAAGAATATTATTTTCATAGATCCATAATAAAAATGTTTTATCTATTCACTGGATGCAAAAGTAATATATTATTTAGGAGAAGATAAATAAGGATATTTAATATTATTAGTGCAATTTGAGCTTAAGTTTATAAATATCTAAGTTCCCCTCATTTCCTTCATAAATTTAGCAACAATGAGTAGGTCATGATCTCCTCTCTCTTCTCTCTTTCCTTCGAAATCATTGTCAGCTAAAGGGCTGAAATTATCTTTAGGTTATACCTGACCAATAAGATTTCTGAGCTCTATTCTTTATTGTTTAGTTTTTAGGGTGTTAAATATATTATTTTGAACTGTATATTATACATTACTTTAATCTAGATTGTATACATTCTGAAGTACAAAAGAATCCACAAATCTATCTATATAATGCCAATGGCTAGATTTTTTTTGGGCGGGGGTTTGTTGGTCATGGGGCTTGAACTCTTCAGCTCAAAGCTAGCACTCTATCACTTGAGCCACAGTGCCATTTTTGAATGGATAGATTTAATAGAATATTCATATAGATGTAACTTTTAATTTATCAATTAATTATAAAAATCCAATTCCATGAGAAAGGAAAGACAGATACACACAAAGTTAAACAAAATAGATTGCTAACACCTAGTTAACAAATATATGTGTAAAAATTATCTTTTAGTTTTTGAAACTCACAACTACTAATTTATTAGTACAGTTAACATCCTTACAGATTAATATTTGATCAAACATATTAATACACTATCACAACCCTTTGTATGAAAACAGCAAGAGCAGTTATAGCTTTCATTTCTTCAAAGTTAATTAAATGACATTTAGTTTGAAAATTTCTTAAACCATAACTCTTGGCAAAAGAAAATGAAAATTTCTAGGTCTAGGTATCGCTTAATGTAATGTAGATGCTAAAAATTACTTCATATTACTTAAACTTAATCTTATCATTTTTCAAAAAGAAACATCAGTGCTGTGAAAATTCAAATTTTCTGAAAAATTGACTTGGGAACTTCATGATTTTAATTTAGAAAGGATATTTTCTGAACAATGAAATTGGCACATAAAGTTAATGTGTTCTTAGGTTGAATGATGGTATCATATATTGAAAAGCAAAACTGGCACATGCATAAATGATTTCCTAAACAATTCAAAATAGTTTTGTATTGAGAAATCTTACTTCTTTTTAAAAAATATATAGTTTTTAGAACATTGCTTTCAATTATTTTATTATTAAAACTAATTTTTCTAAACCCCCAAATTATAAATACTTCACTATAAATGAATTATGTTCAAATTCCTTGATCAGAGACTATAACCTAACATGGCTGTTTTTAGTATTAGTAATTATAATATTTTAACATTTACATTATTAATAGTGATAATAGGGCTGGTATTATTTATTCTGTCTCTTGGGCATTCTATTTTACTTTTCCTGATATATTTTCTTTTCCACCTACCCTTTATTTATAAGAAGTTTAATTTTAATAAAATTATTGAGGGGGTAGTTTTCATTTAAATCGACAGTCAATTTAAGTTGTCAGCAGTCCTAGGAATCAATACAGATGGCTACATGATTGATCCAGTTATTGCAATCAGTATAGATTTTGAACAAAGCATCGACTGTGCCACAATCTATTTGGCCCTGGACACTGCATTATCCCTCTCCCTTGTAGAAAGGGAAGTGCTGGATGGAATACAAACTCATCAAAAGTCATTTAATCAATAAAGCAGAAGGTGATGAATGACAAGTAAACATGAGTGGATAGAACAAGACAAGTGCTCTTTATAATAGAAAAAGTGGTTTAAAAATACTGTGGGTTTATTCTTATTATTATCATTATTATTGTGAAAATATTGTACAGACGGGTTACAATTACATGGGCAAGGTAACGAGTACATTTCTTATCAAGCATTG
>NW_012267289.1:57923-78741 GCF_000151885.1 Dipodomys ordii | reverse complement strand
TTTTTTTCTTTTGACTCTCTCATGAAATTAATCTGTCACTGGGGATTCTATACAAATACCTAACTTCACTTTATAAACAACATTGGAAAAGACCTTCTTCATGCAGTATCTCAATCTTCTGCTCATATTGGTAAGAATGATTCTGAAAATAGTATTTGGTCTCCTGGGGGAAAATTGATCAAATACATGTGAAATTTCAAACAGCAAGATCAATCTATTTCAAGATACTAAGATAATATTGATGTCTATTAATTGAATGTATTAGCAAGATTCAGTGACATTTCCCAAGTCTGGATATTGTATTTGCTGATCAAATCCTATTGCCATTTCCCAACCTACTTTCCTAATTTCTTATAATCACCACTCATCTTTCAGATAAACTATTTTATCTTTAACTGGTGACAGAAAAACGTATGCTACCAGCTTAATTAACTTATCATAATAAGTATTAGTTCCACCAATTTTTCTGCCTGTATGTGTGTGTTGAAATTGTCTATCTCTTATTTCTTATATTCTGTATGTCCATCCTGCTACATTTTTCAAATAATTGTACTGTATCAAATATTTACTCAGAAAACTTTAAGAATTATTTTTCCTAAATTAGTAAGTTGAAATTATTTTCTAGGAGCCCAGATTTAATCAGCTAGATCTTAATTTTGTATAAGGAGGCTACCTTAAGTATCCCTCCACCAAAAAGTTGCTCAGTTATATATCATTCTCCACACTTCACCTAATTTTTCTTACCTTCATTAAATTACTTAGTGTATCTCTTCCTCAAAGACATTTCTGTTTCACTTAGGGTAATAGAAATAGTGTTTTTCCTCTATTTTCCATTAATACACTACCACTTCCATGTAGTTGGTCAAAACATCCTGTGATAAGCCAGCCACCAGTGGCACATGGCTGTAATCCTGGAGATTTGGGAGGCAGGTATTCAGAGGATCAAGGTTGAAACCATGATCACAAGACTCTCTTTTCAAATGGGAAATTGGGTGAAAAAGCTCACACCTGTAATATCAGTAAATATAGGAAGCCAAAATTAGTCAGACATTGACTCAGCTGCAAATCTGGGCAAGTAGTGATACCCTATCTGAAAAATAATCAGAAAATACCAGGCTGGAATTATGGTTCCAGGATATAGTACCAGCTCATCAAGTATGAGGCTCTAGTAGCACACACACAAAAAGCCAACAATCAAATAATTCTGTGATTTTTATATTTTCTGTTGGCATATGGCTATCCGTTACTTTTTGTGTATTGTTACGTATGTAATTATATTATAATATATTGTTTATCTTTCGTATTTTAACTCAATAAATATCAGCATCTTTCTATATTTTACCTTGTATGCAGTAATATATGCATAATTATGCCTTTATTTTTAAAATAATCATATTTAATATTATTATTAAAATAAATTATCATTTAAATTATATTACTATTAAAAATTATTAGGAGCTGCTTTGACAATTTTGAATTTCTAGAACTTTGCATTGATGAGAACTAAGGTCATGTGTTACAGATCTCAATAATAAGATTATTGCTTGACAAAAGACAACGGAAAAACCTCCCTCATCTCTGTAACCTGGGATTTTAGAAGATGATTAGAGCTATGTATGGGGAAGCAGGCTGCCTCCAGACACCGAATCTCCTGACATGGGGACCTGTGACTTCCCAGTATCCAGAACCCAGGAATAAATGTTTCTTATTACCTTGTCTATTTTGAAATATCAACAATTTTCCATTACCATAAAACATCAACGAGAGTGACAGTTCTTTTCATTTTTCAGGAAGATAGAAGTATAAGGAAATGGGGCTGGGCAGGTGGCTCAGTGGTAGAGAGCTTGCCTTGCATGCCTGAGGCCCTGGGTTCGATTCCTCAGCACCACATAAGCAAAAAGAAAAAAGCCGGAAAGTGGCGCTGTGGCTCAAGTGGTAGAGCGCTAGCCTTGAGCTGAAGAGCTGAGGGACAGTGCCCAGGCCCAGAGTTCAGGCCCCACAACCGGACCCCCCTCCCCAAAAAAAGAAGTGTATGGAAATTACACAAAAATAATCATGATGCCACAACTCTTGGACAAAGCTAGATCATTCTTTTTCCCCTGAGCTGACTTAAAACTTCCAAGCCCAGTTACTGCTTCCATGTTTCCATTCAGATTTACATGTATATGTGTGCCCCACACCGAAATATTCAAATACTTATGAAAATTATACATTCCCATAAATATTACTAAGTTGTCAATATAATTATGTATCTATTCTGCTTTGTGTTCATTTAAACTTTCAAATAGTACACTTGAAAGATATAATCTTTTGATCCTCTCATAATTAATTCTTCATATTTAATTTTATTCATATTTGGTCTCAAAATATATTTCTGTTATATTTTGTTATATTTCATAAATTTGTCTATACATTTAGATCTACTTATATATGAACACTATTTTCTGATAATTTCATCTTATTATAGTACAATGTTCAATATCTAATACAAGATTTAATAAATACCAAATCACGAAATGTAAGAACTAATTTCTTATTGTTATTATTACTTCCATAACTCAATAAATTAAACAGCGGTATAGTTCATTTCATTTTTATTAGCATTTGTTCATTGAATTAAATGAACAGCTCCATTATTACATTTTCAACATGAATATAATGTATTCACAGAGTAGCTTAAATCTTACTCTCATCGATGTTATACTTTGGGAAATAATCATTAAATAGATATTCAAAACAATGTCATTTAAAAATATTTCATTTGCCTTTATTGTAATGGGCCATCTCTGAAAAGAATATTATTAAATATATGAAGTGCTCAGTGTAACACAGTGAAAAACTCTAATGAAACATTTTAAGCAAGAAGTAATGGACATTTTTCTAAGGTGACTTGGCTAAAACAAAAAGAAATGTTTTAAGTTTGTAAAAAGTAGAAGACAGGTCCTTTCTTGCTGCCCTGGCTCAGGTCTCATTGCAGAGGCTGACTGAACACAGAGTGCCTGTTGTATTGCGGAGGCTCGGTGCCCTAAGATCAGAGCCCCCTGGAAAGCGAGCACCTTCCTCTTTCTACACGTGTCCTCCTACAGGTGAGAAAATATGCTTCTTTGCCTTCTTGACAAGTCGGCCTTCTCGTTTCCATATCAGAGTTGCTCTTGTCCTCTGACTTCCACCATCTTAAATTCCGGTTTCTACATTTTTAGCATTGTCCCACTTGGCCATCCCTGGGTGAGCTACCAGGTTCCATGACTGGGAGCTCCATTTGGACTGTGCATCTATAGGAAGCTGATGTTGCTAACACAGGAGCCCCTTCATAAGTGATTTGTCACCATGGGACTGTATGACTAGGGCTTGCTTTTTCTCAGAGACACACAAATCTATTAAGCATACTGCATTGTTGCTCCAGAAGCATGTATAGAATTCCACTGTCGTTGTTTCCCTGTGAAAACGTCTTGATAGATGAATTGAAACATTTATTGTTACCAAAGCACCAGTGCAGAGATCACGTCGCACATTCGAATTGATATTTTGATGAGCTGGAAAGGTCACATGCTTCCCTTATCAAGTATAATGATCAGCAGAGGTCATGTTAACTTTTCCTTTTTAATAATTTAATAAAATACAAGTGCCTTTTCAGGAAAATCATTTTTTATGAGATGCATGGAAAATAATGTTTATAAAAACGAGCAAGTAGAATTCAAAGCAACTTCCTTACATATGGCATTCTGAGATGTATACACACATCTGTGTCTTTTGAGACTCTGCTTGCTAGAGGAAGGCTAAATTGTCAGTGATTTAATTGCTCCAGGGATCGCAAAGGTGATCTTGTATTTTGCCTCCAGTGACAGGTGCTATCCCTTTATTATAATTTGAACCCCTGGGTGTTAAAACATTCATGGATTTCTATTAGGAAATCTGCATACTCTTCTATCCATGTTTATTCATAATCCTCTGATGAGTTGCAGACAAGCTCCCAGAGAACTTAAGGCTTTGGCATTTTCATCAGAAATTACTACCTTCACCCCCAGAACAAAAAACACTAGGCTCATTTACATTTGTATTTTAAAAATTCATTAAAGAGCTTTCTTTATGCTAGTATTTTGTAATTGAGTATATTGTGAATTGTTGCATGTCCTAATGGGATTTTTTCCCCAAGAATTAACACTTACAGAATATATATATATATATATATATATATATTAAGTGTGTATATTAAGCTGATTTTAAAATTTGTGCACACCAGAGGGCATCATAGCTTTTATTCACTGCTTCTTTAGACATTTTCTTTTAAAGTGAGTTTATTATTTTTAACATTTTCCTCTCACAATTATTACTAATTTTGCTATAAAATGTGCAAATCCTGTTTAACTGTTCATTACAATATTCATTAAGACTATTCATTATAACTTCAGTGCAAACAAGAATGATATAATTAACTTATAAAATGAAATATAAGCTGTTTTAATGACTTTCTAGCTAGTAGCTTAAATTCTTTCAGATTTTCTTTTCTTCCATGCCAAGGAAATCTGTGGGTATTTTTTTTTACATACCTTCTAAGAATAATGAGCAGTTTGTCTCCTTAATTCTGTCTCCAAACTACATTCATACTCTTCTTCATCTTCCCCCCTTCTTCTTCCTCTTCTTCCTCTTCTTTCCCCCATTCCTTTTCTTTCTCCCCATCTTTCTCCTCCTCCTTCTTTGTCATTGTTGGTCTTTCTCCTCCTTTTTTTCTAACTTTACTTGTACTCTTGATATACGTGGTAAGCTTTGCCTTGGAAAATTCAACATTTGTTTGCTGTTTGAGAGGTATGTTGGAGGTAAAAAACTCAGTCAGGCTTTTTGAATTTTATCTTCTAGTAGGAAGCAAATGGGAATACAGTTGATGACCACTCAAAGTGACGGTGCCGACCACTGAGGAGATGCCCAGGGCTCGGAGAGATCCCCAGATGTGTCCCTAATTGAGCTACTAGCTATACAGACAGGGGTGATGTGAGCAGATGGTTAATTCTGAGCCAAGATTTAAAGTGAAATTAAAAATTTAATAAGATGTACTCTTTACCTGACTTATGTTCTTGCAACCCGTCTCTATCTCACCTTTATACAAATTTATTTCGTTAAGTGAACCAAGCACTATGAGAAGACTTCTTATTTTTCCCACTTAGTAAAAAAAAAAATGCTCAGTGGTAGAGAGCTTGCCTTGCATGCCTGAGGCCCTGGGTTCGATTCCTCAGCACCACATAAGCAAAAAGAAAAAAGCCGGAAAGTGGCGCTGTGGCTCAAGTGGTAGAGCGCTAGCCTTGAGCTGAAGAGCTGAGGGTCAGTGCCCAGGCCCACAACTGACTAAAAAAAGAAAAATTAGGGAACCCAACATGAAGATTGGGCTTCCATTTTTACTACCAAATAGGCAAATATTACATGAATTAAATACTTAACAGTTTGAAAAAACCCTTGCTCCTTAATCTGTTTTATGATACACAAATTTATGAAAACTGTTGCACATTAGGAATTACATTTCTGGTAGGAATGTTCTAAGTAGTTTTAAAACACCATGGGTTCTTCGAAGTATACTGGGAGTAGCTTACCTTTCTATTTCTCAGGTAAATGTGACTGATCTATTTTTTAAAAAATGTCATAGCAATAGCCCCTTTACAGAAAATGAGTCCATCACAGCTAAATCTGAGTTGACATAACTAAAATTCCAAAAATGCTATTACAAACACACCTAGCATCTTAATATAATGCCAGAAATATTGAATAGTAACACTTTTAAAACTAGCCATTGAAAACTATTGGGGATATGAGAAATAATGGAGAATGATGAAAGGGATCACATTGATCAAGATGTGTTATAATCATAAATTGATATGTTGAATTGAATCTTTGTACAACTATTTGCTGATAATAAAAAAATAAATTTGTTTAAAAACCCCTAGCGGTCGGCATTTTTACATACTCATATTCTAAAATACATTGTAAAACAACGGACATTTGTACATGTTAAAAACTCTGCATGCTTCTTATTAAGATTTCCTTATTTGACATATGCTCATATAATATTAGAACTGGTAGTTGAAATCTGCAATACATGAATTCCATCCAGATTGTCTCCCTAAAGCTCTTCCTTATTTGCCTCTTCTCACTCTCTTGACCTGTGTTAACAAGTGGTAAGAAAAATCGCTTCTTAAGAAATGTCGTTATTGTTATTGTAAAGCTATGTACTGAGAGGCTTCAGTTACATAAGTCAAATAAATAGTACATTAAATTTTTTTTTATTTTATTGTGAAGGGGATGTACAGAGGGGTTACGGTTACATACGTAAGACAATGAGTACATTTCTTGTAGAACATTGTAACCCTCTCACTCATTTTGTTCAATTTTGCCTGTCATCTACTTTAAGAATAACCTTCTTCTTTCAGGCTGTGGACCCTGTGTATAGCACCAGTGGTAATCCCAGTATCACCCAACTGAATGAAAGCTTGTAGAATATCGTGCAATGGTGTCATGATTCTATGAATTAACATTTTCTCGCATTTCTTCTAAATCTCATGAGCCTATTTTTTCTAATTTCTCATCTGCATTTATTATAATAATAGCAAAATATTGTTTATCTGTTTTATAAGAGAAGACAAGAAACACATGGGAGTTTTTAATGTCTAGTTTCATTTTCTCACAGAAGAAGAGTGATCCGGTCACTTGCTTATGCACAGTGTGTTGTCTATTCTGTGGGGTGAAATATGGATGGGTCACATGGTGGGACTGAGAGAGATTTCCTTAATGGTCAAAATCTTATGAAATGATGTTATAGTTATTCATACTAGCTAGTGTATTTGATTAGGACATGACTATCAATTAATCCTAGAAGATAGGGAAATATTTCCACTTGATGTTTAGACTTAATGAAAAGAAAATTAACAAAAAAGAATTAACCATTTTATTCAGTAAGATGCCATTAATCTATAACAAACATACTGCTCTGCTCTCTGGATTCAGAGCCCATACTTCTTACAATATGGTTTAGTCACTGGTAATATACTCATTTATTATTCAGAGTGTTCTTTCATATATCTTAACTAAAATGTAAACTCTGAACATAAATTATGAATAGGAAATCAGCTTTACAATAGGTTTCATATCGAATTTTAACTCTGCCACATATCAAATCATGATATTGACAGATAAACTATTGCTGGAATCTTAGTTTCCTCATCTGTGAAATTAGAAAACTATCTGAAAGAACTGGTGTGAAGCTTAAAAATGGAAACATACACTGAATATTACACCTAATATCTGTTACAAAATAGGTGATGTATAATCATTATTGAAGAAACATGATTAAAGATATATATCACAACAGCAGTTAGGGTCTTTGCTGATACCTAGGGTTTCCATTCTTTAATATTTTCTTTATGTGTTTGTCAATCTAACATTCAAATAAAATACATTATTTGTATTTTATTAAATAAAAAGAGATAATGATACTAATAAAGCATAAGGGTATCTTTAGTACCATAAAACTTGAGATTAAAGAAAAACATAATTATTCTCAGAAAACTTTCCTCTATCATGCCCAAATCAAATAACATTTTTCTCTTTCCTTCCTTCCTTCCTACCTTCCTTCCTCCTACACTCCTTCTTTCCTTCCCTGTGTTACTCTTTCCCTCCTTCTCTTTACCCCTTTCTTTTATCTTACTGTTCTTTTTATTATTAATTTTTATTGTAAAAATGTTGTACAGAGGGGTTATAGTTACATGAGCAAGGTAATGAGTACATTTCATAGCGAGCATTGTTACCTCCTCCTTTATTTTTCCCTACCATCACTTTCCTCCCCACCTGCCCAACTCCTCCTATCCCGCCACCATGACATTATAAAGTTCATTTTCAATATAGTGTCCTGTAAATCTCATCATCACAATGGGTCAGCCTGTGTCCTATTTAAGCATTCTGCAATATCCCTTCCCCTCCCCAAATTACAAAAATATATATGCAAGGTGCAGAGCACCAGCATCAAATCTAATGAAAACAGGGGTTATACCATGGGGGAAAGAAACAAAAGAATAACATAGTGTAAGTATATTAAAAACACTAGCAAGAAAGAGAAAAAACATTTTTGTGTTCCTGTCTTGGGGTACAATTTGTTTAAGATTATCTCATATGGTTATATGTACAAGCCTACTCTGGTTGTCCCAGATATATACTAGCCACTGCAAACAAGGGAAACCATGGGACCTATGTTTCTTTGGGCCTGGCATACTTCACTTAATATGATTTTTTCCAAGTATTTGCATTTTCTAACAGAAGTGGCAATGTCATTATTTCTGATGGAGGCATAGAATTCCATTGTGTATTTATACCACATTTTCTTGATTCATTCATCTATTGAGGGGCATCTGGGTTGGTTCCATATCTTAGCTATGGTAAATAATGCTGCAATAAACATGGCTGTGCTGGTAGCTTTGGTATGACCTTGTTTGTTATTCTTTGGATAAATGCCCAAAAGTGGGATTACTGGGTCATAAGGGAGCTCTATGTAGAGTCTTTTGAGGAACCTCCATACTGCTTTGCAAAGTGGTTGAACAAGTTTACACTCCCACCAACAATGCAGTAGGGTTCTCTTTTAGCCACATCCCCTCCAGCATCTGTTATTAGATTTCTTGATTATAGCCATTCTAGCTGGGGTGAGATGGAATCTCAGCATTATTTTGATTTGTATTTCTTTTATGGCTAGAGAGGTTGGGCATTTCTTCATGTGTCTACTGGCCATTCTTATTTCCTCTTCAGAGAAGTTTCTCTTTAAGTCTTTCACCCACGTGTTAATCGGACAGTTGTTTCTTTGAGGATTTGTTGTTGGGGGATTTAGTTTTTTTAGTTCTAAGTATATTTTAGATATGAGACCCTTCTCCGTTGTATGGCTAGTGAAGATCTTCTTCCAGTCTATGGACTTTCTGTTGATATTGCTAACTAAGTCTTTTCATTTGTCCAAACTTTCTTTGATTTGTTGTGCTTCTAGGTCTCTATTAAGAAAATTTTGGCCTGTGCCAAGAAGCCCTAGATTTTCTCCTATTCCTTCCTCTTATTTGAGGTTTTTGATCCATTTGGAGTTGATTCTGGAGCAGGGTGATATATGTGGATCTTACTTTAGTTTTCTAGAAGGGTTTAACCAATTTTGCCAGCACCATTTATGGAAGAGACTGTCTTTCTTCCATTCTATATCTTTAAATCCCTTGTCAAAGATTAGATGGTCTGTGAGTTCATTTCTGGGTCTTCAGTCCTATTCCATTGGTCGTCAGGTCTGTTCTTGTGCCAGTACTAAACTGTTTTGATTACTATGGCTTTATAGAAGCAGCAGTAAAAGACCTCCCACCAAAGAAAAGTCCAGGATGAGATGGATTTACAGCTGAATTCTACAAGGCCTTCAAAGCAGAACTCACACCAATACTCCTCCATTTTTTTAATGTAATTGAGAGCAAACATTCACTATCACTCTTTTTATGAAGACAGCATAACCCTCATCTCAAAACCAGGCAGGGACTCATCAAAGAAAGAGAACTATAGACCCATTTCTTTGATGAATATTGACACATAACTTCTCAACAAAATCTTGGCCAATCAATTTCACCAACTCATCAAAAGAATCATACACAACTATCAAACAGGATTCATTTCAGTGATGTAAATCTGGTTCAATATATACAAAACAATTAATATAATTCATCACATCAACAAGAGTAAGGATAACAACCACATGGTTACCTCTGTAGATGCAGAAAAAGCATTTGACAAGATCCAACACCCCTTCATGATGAAGGCTCTGGAAAAACTAGGAACCCATGGAACATTCCTCAATGTAATAAATATATATATATAACAAACCTACAGCCAGCATTATACTTAATGGTGAAAAGTTAAAGCCATTTCCTCTAAATTCAGGAATGAGACAAAGATGTCCACTCTCCCCACTCCTCTTCAACCTAGTATTAGAATGCCTAGCTACAGCAATAAGACAAGATGCAGACATAAATGGGATTCAAATAGGGAAGGATGAAGTAAAACTCTCCCTCTTTGCAGATGACATCTTGTACTTAAGGAACTCCATGGACTCCACTCCCAAGTTACTTGAGCTGATTGGAAACTTTGGCACAGTAGCAGGGTACAAAATTAGCCGTCAGAAATCAATGGCTTTCCTGTATGACAATAATGAGAAGAACACAGCTGAAATTAGAAAAGCAACCCCTTCTGAAAGACTTGTATGATGAAAACTTTAAAAACCTGAATTCTTATGGAACAATAAAATACCCCAATAGCAAAAACCATCCTTAGTAGAAGGAACAGCGCTGCTCTTACTGTTCTTTGAAAAATAGGGAACCCAGGGCTGGGAAGGTGGCTCAGTGGTAGAGTGCTTTCCTTGCATGCATGAGACCCTGGGTTCGATTTCTAAGCACCACATAAGCAGAAAAAGCCAGAGGTGTTGCTGTGGCTCAAGTGGTAGAACGCTAGCCTTGAGCTGAAGAGCTGAGGGTCAGTGCCCAGGCCCACAACTGACTAAAAAAAGAAAAATTAGGGAACCCAACATGAAGATTGGGCTTCCATTTTTACTACTAAATAGGCAAATATTACATGAATTAAATACTTAACAGTTTGAAAAAACCCTTGCTCCTTAATCTGTTTTATGATACGCAAATTTATGAAAACTGTTGCACATTAGGAATTACATTTCTGGTAGGAATGTTCTAAGTAGTTTTAAAACACCATGGGTTCTTCGAAGTATACTGGGAGTAGCTTACCTTTCTATTTCTCAGGTAAATGTGACTGATCTATTTTTTAAAAAATGTCATAGCAATAGCCCCTTTACAGAAAATGAGTCCATCACAGCTAAATCTGAGTTGACATAACTAAAATTCCAAAAATGCTATTACAAACACACCTAATAACAAATTATTTTTGTAGTATGGTCAAAACTATGGGATGTGTAAGGGAGAGTCACATGAAGTTTGTGAAATTATCTCTTCACATGAAGGGTGACAAGATACGTTCAAGAAGTGTGTGGTTTTCCTCAGAACACCTTCAGTGTCAGTTAGTCCTAGGTCTTCCTATTAAAATTTATTCTACATCCAGTAAGGTAACAATTTATTCTTTAATTAGAATTCCACTGCATTCATCTCTTTCTCTAACTTGAGGCGAGTGGCAACAAATATAGCTTGCACACAATAGTCTATTTCTAAAACAAATCCGGTATGTAACTTTAATGAGTCAATACATTATTACTCGAGTAATTGTTGAATAATATGGATAATTACACTGTGATATTGAATCTATTTATAAACATTGTATTATGTTCAGATAATACTTAATTTTCATAGAAAGCTTTTAGTATAAAATTATATTTTTTCTAACATTTTTTAATTAAATTAATTTATAAACATTGGCTTATCATGTTCAGATACTACTTAATTTTCAAAGAAAAGCTTTAATATAAAATTACAATCTTTCCCAAAATTTCTAAGTTCACTATTTAAATACAATTGTTTAAGTAAAATGTTATTTAATTTTCTAATTAAAACTTTGTTAGTTTAATAAATAACGGTCTAACAAAAAGATTTATCATTTTAGCATTATTATTTATTTCTATTTTCTCCCCCACAACACAGAATACCCTGTAGTCTAAATTATCTTAATTAGATGCAATTAAAGCAGTTTGCTTTGTCTGTTAATTAACAAACCTGGGATTTAGCAACACTGTAATAAGCATTATGTTGTTTCTTCTGTGAGAGAGTTTATATTTTTATATTGTTTATTTAAATCTTATTTGCTAGGATTTACTTTTAATTTAACCTATTCTCTGACCCAGTCTGCATTTCAACACACAGATTCAATCATCTTCATCTCCAAATACCAGTCTGAATTGTTCCAAATCATCTTCATTGGAAAGAGACTTGGAGAAAATATTACATTTAAATATAGTGACTATTCCCTGTGTTTCCAACGTTGTTTGAATACAAACATCATCTTGATGACGTGTATTGCAATTAAGACAGTGATCTGTCATGACAGCTTTTCTCATGATAGCTTCCCTCATCTTGGACTCAGATCTATCCCATCTCTAACTGCACTCATGTCAGAGCTGTGGCCATGGCCCGAACAGAGAGGCCACACAGGGGTACACCTGCAGCAGATCTGTGACAGCCATGCTACAGCACAGTCTCCCCATCTGTTTCATAGGCTCTGAACTGATGCCTCTAAAAATCTCTGCGTTTTTATGACTCCTTCTAGAATTTCCTCACAGTCGTCTCATTTATACAAAAAAGAAATCAGTATTTTTTAAGGCATATGATATAGTTCTTGCCTTAAAGCTGTGTATTGATTTTTTTTTAGTGAAATAATGCTTACATACTCACAGCCCTTGGGCGATTGTATCGCCTTTTCAATGATCTCATTGTCATCTCTCTCCCATGGCCTGAATCTCCTCTACTTTTTTGCCATAAAATTCATCTTTTTAAATACACCCCTCTTCCTGTCATTTCTCCCTTCAAAAGCTTTCAGTCATTTTTCAATGCCTATGGCAGTTACTCCCCAGAGTTTTACAAATAATTGTAAATCCATGTACACACCATGTTCTGAGAGTACCCTAAATAAATGTCTTATGCAAATAAGTACTCTCCTGTAGTCCAAATGCTTGTAATATTATGAAGTAAATATTAACCTGAAATGGTGCTCAGTATTAACTTTGGGATATTGTACATGTTTTTCAATGTGTAGTACTCAATTGTTTGTATCACCTTTATGAGATTAGTCTCAATCTTGACACATACATGTGAACACACATTTAATCTAAGACATGCATATATTCATCCACACAAACGAGAAATGTAATCACTATCTTCATTTTGCAACAGAGAAAGCAAATTAAAGGGAATATAAATAGCTGGCAAGGAGACAAATAATAAATCAATAACTGAATCCAGGAGTTCCCACTGATCTGTGAAAATATTTTATATTTTTTATCTTACAATACATTCTTATGAACAACCATTTTCTTACACAAATCCATGAAACTTTTTAGTATTCAAATATTTTCATACTTGAAGTTTGAAGACTATTATGTACCTAAACAAGTGCTTAATAACCTCACAGCTATTAAATGGAAAATAGAGATGTAGTTTAGTTTCAAAATAATGAAAATATTAATAAAATTTCAATCTAAGAGGTGGTTTCCTGATCATTTAATTTTAGAAAACATGAAAGTGTTGTCAGCATAATAATGTTTCAAAGCAAATGTCAATATAATAAATTCTCAGAGAAGCTCAGCATGTCCTAACATTTTTCCCTCTCAGGATTTCTTAGCCATTGCAGCCCCAAACTCTTCTTTTGGAACAGAATTACTGAATGATGCTCTGTAGCAGAAAAATTGTGAAAACGTATGCAGAGATGGAATTTTCAATCTTATATTCAACTACTGTCCCATAGAAATTACAAGTAAACCTTCACCAGATTTCATTCTACTCCATGTCTGTGCCAGCCACTTCTTATGTTTCCATTCCATATCTTGAAATTACCATCTTTTAAGTCTGCAATGTTCCAACTATTTTCAGGAATAATTCTTAAATACTTTTCCAACCCATAGGTGATGTCTTTTATTAAACAGAGTTGGCAAAGAATCATAAATTGTGAAATTTCATGTAATAAACACCTTATCACATTAACTCTGGATGAAATTTAATGAGCAACTAGGCTTTATTGATAAAGTTTTAGCCCAGATTCTTTACAAGTGACAGGCACTCAAATATTTAATAGTATGTTTTTTCAGTGTAACCAAAACATTAATAAATGAGGATATGAGGAGAACATAATCACAAGGTAGTCAAACATAGTTAGAAATAAGAAAGAAATTACAGTATATTCTTGATCAATAGATGACTAATAACAATGTACTATGTAATAAAAAAAAGCTAGAAAAAAACAGTTGAATGCTTTCATCATAAAGAAATAACAAATGTGATGGGGACAGATATAAACATTACACAATACACAGATGCATCAAATAATTCTATATTAGTCCAATAACGTGTATATCCTTTATATTTTAAAGTATTAGTTAAAAATAAATTTAAATTCACAAAAGGTCATGTTATTGTTTAGGGTGATACAAATACAGAGTTCCTGAAGGAAATATATATTTTATATGAAAATTTTTATCTCTTTTGACTGAATTTCTGATCTTATGGTAGTCACCAAACCTTGGAGCTTCCAATCAAAAAGTTTTTGTCAATTATGATTAGATGTGACTGTTGAAAGTTTATTCTTGTCCAGACATTGAAGATGAAGAACAAGCATCTACCTTGAGGCATTATACACCCCCTTGCTTAGAAGGAAGAGAATTTATGAAATCAACCAATGAACTTACAAGTTTCTACTCAGAAATGGAAGACTGTAGCTCTTATTTTATATTCAAGCCCAGCATAACATCACTGAAATGATCAATTTAATCCTCTCATATAAGGTAGAATTTCAAAATACAATATACCATAATAAATTAATTCACATCTCAAACAATGTATTTGTTATGCTTTATTTCTCAAAAGCAAGAGTTAAGTAAAAATATGTTTCTGCCTACTAAATGATGTATATAAAACTCAGATTGAGTTATATTTCCAAAAATGCTATGCAGATTCAGCTATTCATATAATTATTTTAATTTTCATATGTGACAAAATTATTATATATACAAAGTTTAAGAACCCTCAATTTGTTATACAAAAACTATCACTAAATACATATATTTAAAACATTCTTGTAATCACAAATTAGAATGCAAAATTTAAATTTGGTATGCTTTAAAGCATTTTGCATATTAATACATTACCAGATTTTGCTGAAGATAATTCTAAAGTGCTTAATGAAATTTTGACATTGAAAATTTATTTTATTTTATTTCATTTTCCTTTGTCCTACACTTCTTATTTTTCAGTTAGTATGCTATTTTTATTTTCAATTCAGGATTACAGTTTTAAATTTTTTTTAATTGTGAAAATACCATACAGAGGGGTTACATTACATGGGCAAGGTAATGAGTACATTTCTTATCAAGCATTGTTGCCTCCTCCTTTGTTTCCCCTTCCCATCCTTTCCCATCCTCTCCCCTCCCCCCACCAAAATTGTAAAGTTCATTTTTCCACATAACCACTTATACATCTCATTGTTGCAATGGGTCCACCAGTATCCCTATTTAAATGTTTTGTTTTTTCCCTTCCCTCCACAAATTATACCAACATCAAATACAGTGAAAGCAGGTGTTATTTTAAATGAAGTTATATATCTACTAATTACAAAATTTATATGTGGAATGTAAATACATAAACCTTTTCACTAATAATTATTGATATTTTACATAATAAAAAATCATCTTTTTTCCAAGTTAAGTATTCTTAAACATATATATACATGTATATGTATTTACATATATACATATATGTGACATTTACTGATAAGTTTAAAACATTACAAATGCTCAGTTTCCTAAAAGTCAAACTTTCCCTCACCTATATATTTGTACGACCTTTGTTTTACTGCTTTTATTTGTCCTTGTGCCTCATTATGTTTTGATTTCAATAATGGAAGCCCCACCCAATTGTACATGACAAAAAATGATGGTAAAATGAATTTACCTAGAAATGGGAAAAATCTTTTTGTTTCTTAAATAAGCTATAGTTTCCTTGTTTTTGCATTCCTTTATTGGCTTCCAAAGCACCACCACTGAATGAAAAGTTTCAAATGCATTGGAGGAAACCTATACTTTATTATCAGCAAACATACTTGCAAGCCATTGAAATATTTTTCTTCGTTGTTTTAGTGTTGTAGGTTGCAGAAGCTCAGATTGGAACCTCTTAATATTGAAACAAAAGCAGATTTAATAGATGGTCATTCTCCATTTTCTGATTAATATCAGGGCTATGAATGCTTAGAGGAAAATGCCACCAACATACTATTGTCTTTTCCTATAGCCTAATCACTCACTTGTATTGTCTTCTTTGATTGATTTGTCATTTGGTGGCAGCTGAACTGTGTCTTTGTAGCTCTTTTGTATAGATTTAATCAGGAGATGGAAATCACGTCTGTGATTGACACTAATAATTTATAATCATTTGCTGTAGCTGGCACAGCTGCATGTCTTTAAGTATATGAGAAAGTAATGTCCTTCAAATTTCTTTTACTTAATCCTTTCATACCAATTTTGGTAGGTAGTCATGAGGGGATATCTTTCAACTTGGAGTTATGTATTATTGCATTGTAATATTTAAATGGTAGAATGAAAATATTTTAATGTTGTTCATAAGCATGCTATAAATGATTCCATTAAGCTTTTTAAGGTAAAATATAGGACTATGGAGTGGAGATTGCTTTCCTTGACAGTACAAGTACCATAGGACTTTAATATATTCAAAATGTAACAAAAGAATATACTATATGATACAGTTTCTGTAATTAAGATTTATGCAAAGTACTGTCTCATAATAAGATACAGAAAAAAGTTGATATACTTACCCCAAGTTATCAAAAGATAAAGATTATTTGCATAGATTCTGATATTATTTTAAGAAAACTTGCTACTCAATGATTTGTCATTTTTAGACTTTCTTTGTCTATTAAATGGCCTTATTTTGTTCAGTCACAAGTAAATATAAGCCTGTATTTATGAGGTCTACTGTAGGTATGATTTTGTTTACACATATGATCTGCATTAGGCTAGTGTTCATCTTTCAAGTAAGAAAAGTGTATATTTTGCACAACGTAAATATTTAAGATGACTTGCTTTTAGATATATTCATCAGAAACTTCAACAGAGAAAGTTTTATGACAATTGTTCTTAGAAAGGTTCCTTCCAAACCTTAGAATTACTTAGGGGAAGTTGTAGCAGGTGTACTAATTTCTCTTGGTCATATATAGGTCATAATTTACATTAAAGGCTATAGTTTAAACAAGTTATCTTGTTTTCCAAATCATCCTTTGTTCATCTCACTAGAAATAAGTTTTCTTTCAAAGTTAACTTCTAAATTTTACAAACACTGTATTCTATCTTCATTTGTCCATATTTGAAGAGACTGTCCAGGGTTCTGATCCATGAGAATGGAACACCTGAGGCATTTTGTCACTTTGATATAACAAAACACATATTAATACTATAGTGGGAAAATTATGTTTAACAAGTACTAGAATTCATAATACTGAACTGCATGAAAGTAGTCATTTTACAAATATCCTCCGAATTTTTGAGATATAAAACTGAAATTATAAGAAAGTCGTCAGGAATGCAAAGAATGTTTGAAAGGATTATTTTCTTGTTAAGTTTTATTTGTTATACCCAAAATAAAGATCAAAAGAAGGTATTTTGAAACAGTATTAATTTTTCATATATATCCATTGGCTATGTTAATATATCAGAGACATATGATGTATATTATCTCCCTAATGAAATTCAATTCACTGTCATTCTTTAGTTTTTGATATTTTTAAGATTAATTAAGGTATATACAAGTATCTACTGAAGAATCAGAAAAAAATTGAAAGAATGGGGTAATATTAATGTTGAATTACTTATACTTCTTAGAGATAAAAAGGTGGGGGGAATGGAGAAATTGGGGAAGTGGGGAGGAAAGGGATGGTAGGGGAAAAACAAAGGAAGGGGTAACAATGCTCGATAGGAAATGTACTCATTACCTTTCTAATGTAACTGTAACTGTAACCCCTTTGTACAGTATCTTTATAATACAAATATATATTAAAATTTATTTTTACCACAAGTTATATATTCTTATATGTTGTTGTTATATCTTATATATTCTTATACATATTATTATATTGTCTATTTTTAATAGAGTTAAAAATTACAAATGACATGAGATAGAAGTAATTTTACCACATTTTTCCTGTGCATTTTTTAGGTCTATATATCTATCATTTTTATCTTTATATGCCTTTCTCTTTGAAAATAGGATTTCCACGTGAGGGGTGAAGAAAGTCACATCTCATGTTTAATTCACAAAATCACCGCAGTTCAACAAATGTTTGGATTTATGAAAATTATACTCAGGTCTCCTGGTTTCTTTCCCTCAGGGATCTGGGTTGGCATTTTTAAGGTCTTGGTGGAAAATCAATAGTTTCTCCAGTTTCATGCACAGATTCGGAATAATCTTAATTTCACACATAGAAGATGTCTGGGGAAATGGAACTGATACTGCAAAGATTTAAAGAAGACTTGAGCAAGTTATAAGCAAACAATCCATGACCTCAGGGAAGGAGTAGGTAAATTGTACATATCACTTCATACATGATCATAGAATACCTGCTTAGTTGTAATTATTAATAGAGAAATTGCTTGTTATATTTTTTTCTCCTGGATTTCTCCATTGCCACCATCTTAACAAAAGTCTAGTACCATATAACCACTTCCAAGAAGCAGGAGCTCTGTTTCACTAAAGACCCCTCAAAACCTCCAACCAATCTTTCACAGGTGCATCCATCAGCATGTGATCATTCTGTACATTTGCAAGCATAACTCTATTCTGCATTTTGTTAGATGTTGTCATTTGATTTTATTACATGAATAAAATGACAGCAAGTAACCTTCTGGAATTGATTTTTATAGTTATTTTACTTCCCTGGAAATTTAATTTAAAATGATACATTTACCATGAAGGTTTCTTTTTCTGTTACCAAGTGATATTCCATGGTTAAAATGTATCATATTTTTAAAATTACTCACCCATTGATGTACATCTATTTTTTCCAGTTTTTAGGTAATATGCATCTTTTCTTGTGCTCCTATGAATTCCTAGTATACTTTGAAATGCTCTTTGTAGTTACTCTTTCCTTAGTGGTTGCTTTTTACACGTCCTTTTTCATTTCCAACTAATATAACATTTCCTCATTACAGGTGAAGTGGGAAAATCTTTTGTTTGGATCTATTTATCATCCGCACTATTAGACGCCATTTTACATTGGATTATGTCCTATTTTAATATATTTTTATTATCTTTAAGTAGTTACACAACAAATTTGCTATTCTACAAAACAGTTTGTGAATACAGTGCATAGTGATTCATGTCAGCATTCTCCCCTAATTATCCAACACCATTTTTCTCTCAATTTTCTTAATTGAATTTTATGACTACATTTTCTCCCCCATTTTTCTTTTTTCACTCATTTACCATATCATCTATCCCATCTTCTTTTGACCCTACTTCCTTCATCCAAATATTCCTCATGTTTATTTTGTTAGCCTTTTGAGTTCACTCCTGAATTTACCACCCTTTTTTGTCTATTGTGGGTTTTGAACTCAGGGTCTGGGTGCTGACCCTGAGCTCGTCGTGCTCAAGGCTAGCTTTCCACCACTTAAGTGTCAGCATCACTTCAGGTTTTTTAATGGTTTAAAGTAGATAAAACTCTCATCAGGGATTTTCTGCTATGTTTGGCTTCAAACCATGATTGCCAGTTCTCAGTCCCTGAGTAGCTAGGATTACAGGTGTGATCCACCAGTGCTGGACCCATATACCTCTTTATATTTGCATACCATCCCAAAGTGTTTATGTCAAAATTTTTATTTCATTCATTAGATATTGTTATAAAAAACCTCATGAAGGTCTATAGTCAATTGCATTCTTTGAGTTCTGTTCAATTGTTCCTTCTTATATGATTGTTAAAACATTCTTTTTTTTTAACATATCTCCATAGATGGGTGCTATAGGCCCATGCAACTAGTTAATTAGGTATATGTTTAATTTAGAATTTTAAATAAAAGTATAACTTTCTATTGAGGTATCATGTGATATGCAATACATACATATACATGTGTGTATTTAATGCATATGTGATACATGTACCTAAACATAAACATACTTATATATTAAACATCATCACATGACACATATATGCAATATAAAATTTAAATGAGATTATGAACATCTATGTCCTCAATTATGTACAATTTCTTTTTGATAAAAAACATTGACAATTCTTTCTTCTGGCTGAGATTGCTCTCTAAAATCTCTTGTTCTTATCTAACTATGCCTAAGTAATCATTTACATGTTACATCTGTACAATTTTGTTTGGTTACAGTAGGTCTTCATGCCAGATGATCTTGGATCCATAGGTCAGATATTTGGGATTTTCTTGTGCCTGCATTGGGAACTGTGTTCTAATTAGCGGTCCTGCAAAAAGCATAACTTTGAAGACATATTTTATCAGTAGGAGTATATGCACTTTCCTCTTTGTTATATAACACATTCTTACTCTACGGTCTTCTGAGGAATGTTCAGACATCAATTAAATTTGAGCTGATCAAATAAAATTTCCTTCCAGGAAACAATAACAACAATAACAGCAACAACTTGCTTCTCACAGCTTATTCCATATTATTTTGTATTGGATTTGTTCCCATTTCCCTTCTTCTTGTATGTCCTATTATTCATTAGTAAATTACATAAATAAAAATTGTTAACTTGTTAGGGGAATATATGCATGAAACATACAATGATTATTTTTTTGATGCACAGTTTTGCATTGTTTGGATTGTAAACCTGTTTACTGGCTGACTGGATTGCAGGTCAGTGACCTATTTTGCTGGGTCATTTGCTATTTTGATTATGATATTGCCTTTGCCATTATGTCTGTGGTAGGCATCATGTAAACACCTCACAGGGAAAATGGCGGAGGAGAAGCTGGAATCTGAACAAGCTCTCACATAGAAAGCAGTTTTAGAGTTCCAGTGAACAGTCCTAAGCCAGAGAATCACACCAAGTGTGCCATCACAGGACAGAGAGTTAGACAAGA
>NW_012267289.1:48712-54388 GCF_000151885.1 Dipodomys ordii | reverse complement strand
TTGCAGAGCTTCTGCATGGCAAAGGACATAGCTAGCAAGATCAATAGAAAGCCTACGAATTAGGAAAAGATCTTCACTAGCCATACAACGGACAAGGGTCTCATATCTAAAATATACTTGGAACTCAAAAAATTAAATCTTCCAACATAAAATGTTTGTAGTTTTTTTTTTTTTTTTTCCCCAGGGCTGATGACTGAACCCAGGGCCTTGTGGGAGCCGGACAGGCGCCCTTCCACTGGGCTAAACCACATGCCCCTCACATAAATTCTTTAAAGAACAATTTTTCTCAGTTGTTAAAGTCAGAGAGCAAAATAATTTTTTGAGAGTCTTTCTTCCCTGCCGAGTTGAAGGAGACACTATTCTAAAATAAACAAACAACACACACACACACACACACACACACACACACACACACACACAATACAGATTTGAAGCAATGGAACAGGAAAAGGTGCAGGACCAAAGCTAACAAAATAATGGGTCAGAAACAACACACCAATGGATGGAGCATTGAACCAAAACAAATCTACCATATTCTAGTCCATGGAAATTATGGTATGACATTTTATAGTGTTTTATACCTCAAAATTTGCTATTTAACAAAATAAATTGCATATAGGTTTTATTATATAGCAGACTCATTCAGTTGAAGATCAGATCAGTTAAAGTTTCAATAATACTTAAATTTCAGCTAAAATAATAGTTAAAATCAGAGAAAATCTCTCAATTATTTTCCCCACAACTAAAGTCAAATGTATCATTGCTATTTGCAGGAAAATTCTAAGCACTCTGAGTAGATTTACATGAAATGTTCAGTCATTTAACTTTCAGCATGTTGTTTATACAAAAACTTACTTTGTTGTTGTTGCCTGAGCACTGTCCCTTAGCTCTTCAGCTCAAGGCTAGTGCTCTAACACTTGAGCCACAGCGCCATTTCCAGTTTTCTGGTGGTTTACTAGAGATAAGTGTTTCACAGCATTTCCTGTCTGGGATGGTTTTGAACCGTGATCGTCAGATCTCAGCCTTCTGAGTAGCGAGGATTACAGCCACCAGTGCACTTACTTATATAATCACTACAAATAGTTACTCCCAAAGAATACAATAAAAGATCAATTTTGTCCCAGTTTCTAGCCCTTCCTACAGATTTGACTGGAACACTAGAATTTATAAGGAAAACTCCTGGGCATTTCTAGATAATAACACTAATAATACTTCTCTTAACTGTTCTTCTTCCTGAGCTACTATTAAGATGATAATAGGAAATTAGTAAATTCAAAGGCATGTCTTCTTCATTGTTGGTGGGAATGTAAACTTGTTCAACCACTTTGGAAAGCAGTATGGAGGTTCCCGAAAAGACTTCACATAGAACTCCCCTATGACCCAGCAATCCCACTTTTGGGCATTTACCCAAATGTTTACAAACAAGACCACACTAAAGCTACCAGCACAACTATGTTTCTTGCAGCATTATTTACCATAGCTAAGATATGGAACCAACCCAGATGCCCCTCAGTAGATGAATGGATCAAGAAAATGGAATTTTATGCCTCCATCAGAAAGAATGACATTGCCCCATTTGTTAGGAAATGGAAAAACTTGGAAAAAATTATATTAAGTGAAGTAAGCCAGGCCCAAAGAAACATAGGTCCCATGTATCCCTTATTTGCAATATCTGGTATATGTATGAGTCAAGCAGAAAAGGTCAGATAATGTGATGTCAGGAAAATGAACCCTTAGATATGTATTTTAATGTTTTTTTTCTTTCATGCATGTGTTTCTAATGCATTTATAAGATTATCTCTTTGTTGCTTTGTATGTCCTCCCCCACGGTATAACCCCTGTTTTTGTATTTGATGTTGGTATAATTTGTGGAGGGGAAGGGAAAAAACAAACCATTTAAATAGGGATACAGGTGGACCCATTGCAACAATGAGATGTACAAGTCATTATGTTGAAAAACGAACTTTACAACTTTGGTGGGGGGAAGGAGGATAGGAGGGGTGGAAGGAGGGGTATGGGAAGGGATGGGAAGGGGAAACAAAGGAGAAGGCAACAGTGATTGATAAGAAATGTACTCATTACCTTGCTCAAGTAATTGTAACCCCTCTGTACGGTATTTTCACAATAATTAAAAAAAAAGACACGAGTGCTAGCTGCATAATTATTTTTATGGACTCATCCATTGCCTTCTGCTTGTGTTCATTTCAGAAAATAACATTATGTGATGGTCTATGTTGGCATTAAGGTGTTCATACATTAATCCTAGGTATCTAAAATCTTTCCAAAACACATACAATCCTATGATCAATGTGTTTTCCTCTCATCTGTGGGTATTGCCAGTGATCAATAATTTATGTATGATCTTGCTGGAAGATCCCCAAGAGGCCTACTCATTCTGGTCCAAGGGAGACATAGAAAGGGCATTTCCTAAGTGAATCTTGTATTTTTATTAGAGTGAAATGGTAGGTTCAACAAATGCTTTATCACTTTTTCCAGCTCAAAATGCATTTTGCCTATTGTCCTTATGCAGATCATCAGCAAAATGAATAATCATGCAAATGAGGGTATCCTTAACCTGCTAGTAATTAGAATGAATTTCTTATGTATTCCTTTAGAAAGCAAGAAGAAATACATAGTATATTGATGCTGCCCTGTAAAATTAGGCTATAATTTTTTTTCCACAGGAAAAACAAATTGCTTTGTCTACGTAAAAGGAATGGAAAAGATGCGGTCAGCAAGCTCTCTTTAAAAAGTTTTTTTCCTTGACTTTTTTTCTATTGTAGAAGATAGACTATAAGATGACCCTATCTTCTAGAATTCATTCCCTTGTGGAAATGGTTTCTGTGGAGACTGTTGAACTTATTGATTGGTTTTTAAAGAATACAGCAGAAGTGATGAGATTTCATTATTGAGATCCTGTCTAAAAAGATAGTACAAAAATACCGACATACAAAGTAGTGAATCCTAGCTCTGGAATGTGTACTATATATAATAAGAATAATATAATATGTAATATAACATATATTCAATTAATTAATTAATTATAAAATAAAATAGTTGTGGATTCTATATTGAGTGTTTTCTCCTCCCTCTTCCATCAGTAGGGCACTGCTATTGTGAATGTCTTAGGCAAAGTTTTATGTTGGATACTCAAATCTAAGTGTAATAGTCCAGAAAGACAAGGGCAGGCTCACAACAACACATGTGAACTTAAAGATGATCCTTTAATTTCAGTCAGAGTTTGAGATTTTATGTCCCTAATCAACAGCAAGTTCATGATCGGTTTTTTTGTTTGTGTGTTTTATTTTGGTCAGGGAGCTTGAACTCTGGGCCTGGGTGTTGTCCCACAGCTCTTCAGCTCATGGCTGTTGCTCTACCACTTCAACCCAGCGCCCACTTCTGGCTTTTTCTGCTTATGTGGTGCTGAGGATTCGAACCCAGGGCCTCATACATGCAAGGAAAGCACTCTACCACTGAGCCACCCTCCCAGCCCTCACTATAGGCTTTATTTCAGAAAGGATTACTAAAACTGGCCATAGTAGAACAACACCAGCTGGGTAAATTTGAAGATTGTCAGTTGGAGAAACATTTCACCATGCTGTTGAATCTTTGTTTATATTCATGAGTATAAAGAGAAATTCAAGCTCTAAATTCTGTTACTTTCAAAGTTTCTATACTTTATATTATGAACAAGAAAGCTAGCTATCAGAAAACTATATCAATGGTTTTGGATATTATTTTAATATCCCAAAATGATACTTTAATAATTTGTATAGATCACATCTAAAAATTATATTTTTGTGCTTTGCTTGGGAGGATAAATCAAACATAATAATCTTGAATAATACTACTTTTGGAGTCTACAAAGTAGTTACTTGGTGAGGGTCCTTTCAGTGTACATTATAGGGTAACATCACCAAGACACTGGCTTCTATTGATCTTTAGTAGTAATACATTTATAACACATCACTTTATCTTGCTACTGTCAAGCTGTGAGGGTACAGTGCTTAATAAAACTGGTCCTTTTTTCTAAAAATAAAAAACACAAATATTGAAATTATAGAGTGACAAAAAATAAATGAGGTTAGGAGAATAATAACCTCTGTGTTGGATTTTTGTTGAATTGAAATCTATAATATAAGGATCTTTGAAATATTCAAGGGAATAGACTTTTCTTTTCTTTTTCTTGTAAGTTGTGGATGTTGAACTGGGAGTCTATGTGCTGTCCCTGAGCCTCGTTGTGATCTAGGCTAGTGCTCTACTACAGCCACATTTCCACTCTGGTTTCTAAGGTTTTACTTAGAGATAAGAGTCTCAAGGGGACTTTTCTTTGCAGGCTGGCTTTCAGCCATGATCTTCAGATCTCAGCCTCCTGAATAGATAGGATTGTAGGAGAGCTACTGGCTCCCAAACTTAGAATATGTCTTTTAATTATAAAAAGGAAAAAAATCAGTATTACCTCTCCTTTGTTTTTCTCCCACTATCACTTTCCTCTGCCCCACATTTCTTCCACCCCCCCCCCCCCCCCCCCCCCCCCCCGCCCAGTTTGTAAAGTTCATTTCCAATATAGTGTCTTATGGTCTTATTGATCCAGTGGGTCATCCTGTGTCGCTGTTTCAGCATTTTGTTATCCCCTTTCCCCTCCCCATATGAGATAAATGTATATAGAAGATGTAGGGTACCAAAATCAAGTACAGTGATAACAGGGATATACCAAATGGGGAAGAACATACTAAAAAAACAACAGAAAATCACATAGTACATTACAACAACAACAACAACAACAACTCTTGTGTACATATCTTGGGGTTCATTTTGCTTACATTGTCTTATATGGTCATAGGTACATAGCTTTTGAGCTTTTCTGCTTATCTGATAAGATTATCCTAGCTCTATATTAGTTATTACATTATAAGGGAAACAATGGGACCTATATTTTTTTGGGTCTGGCAACTTCTATAACAGTAACTGTACAGGATCTTTACAAAAAATAAAATAAAAAAGAGATAAACTTAAAAAAATAAATCAAATTTAAATTTAGATGAGCAAAGATATCCGATTTTTAAAACAGGAAGAACAAAACTGAGTATGTCTAGGAAATGTCTTCAGAACAGCTTTTCTGTTTAACACAACATTTATGTTAAATCTTCTTGGTAAAGGGTTCACCAACAAATGAATATAAATATCTCTGAGTTAAAAATAAATAGCTCTTCCCTCCAACAATACAAGTTACATGTTTCTAAATTTAAAAAGAGCAATATAGCACTAATTTTTACCTACTTGAAAAGAATAGATTAGTTCAGCTTTATGTTCTGAAGTGGAAAATTTGCATGAATTTATAAAAGGAAAGAAAAATTTGTTGTCAACTAGAATAAAAAGAAAAGTAATTAATTAGAGCACTTTCAATTGCTACTTAGTAAGACAATGCACTTCAGAAAAAGAAAAGTAACATCAGAGAATAATCTAAAGAGCAACGGATGAAAGTATTAACTATACTGGAAGTATTGCTTTAGATTTTATTTGAGACAATGGGGTCATCTTCAAATTTTGCAAAGATAGATAAAATGTACTCCTTACTTTTAAGTAGTCTAATAAATTCCTAATAAAAAGTGATTTTAGACAAATCGTTTAAATGGGGATACAGGTGGACCCATTGCAACAAATGAGATGTACAAG
>NW_012267289.1:25569-48314 GCF_000151885.1 Dipodomys ordii | reverse complement strand
ATCTATCTATCTATCTATCTATCTATCTATCTATCTATCTATCTATCTCTATCATCTATCTATCTATCTATCTATCTATCTATCTATCTATCTATCTATCTATCTATCTATCTATCTATCTATCTATCTATCTATCTATCTATCTATCTTTTATGTTTTTGTGCTAGTCCAGTGTCTAGTTCAAGAGTCTGTGTACTGTCCTTGAATTTTGTCTTTTAAGGCTAGTGCTCTACCACTTGAGCCACTGCTCCAGTTCTGGCTTTTTTTGGTAGTTTATGGAGTTAAGCCTCCCGAGAATCACTGTCTTCAGATCTCAGCCTCCTGAGTAAATCCGATTATAAGAGCGAGCTGCTGGTACCAGTCTTGTGTTGATTCATCTTGTGTATTCATGTGCTGGGGCTATATTTTTGAATAATTGTTCAAAAAGTATTTGGAGCATATCTGTGAGGATATTTTTGGATAAACAATAATTACAATAATGGGTGAGCTTTATGTAAAGCCAGAGTGTGAGTGGGCCTCACAATCAGTTGACGTGCTATGTCCAACAAAATATTGATCCAAGCAAGAGTGAATTCTTTTGCAGACTACTTTGAGATATTCTGTACAATCAATATTACCTGGTTTTCTAGCAGATTGGCTTTGAAAGGAAATTGTAATTGCCTTCTGAGTACCTCATGGCTTATCTGAAGTTTGATAACATATTCCTTTCTGCCTTGGGATTCAGCCCTAGATTAGATAGGGAATGAGTGCTAGTGCATCTGCTGAACTACTCAGAGATTAGAAAGTGCTGTGGTCAGGTTAGGGAAAAGAACCTTTGCAGACAAATATGCCAGTTTCCTATCACTTCTTATGATAAATGGTTACCAATATGGTGGCTTAAAATCAACAGGATATTTATCATTTTGTAATTCTCTTAATATTAGTCATGGTGCCTCCTACCCATATCATGATGTAAATTGTGAGTGCTTTTTGCCTTTCCAGTTTCTGGAGGACACCTTGGCTTATGGAATTTATTTCTTCTTCAAACCCAGTAGGTTGAAGTGCTTGTTTCCTCTCTGCCTGACTCTGGCTTACTTGGGAAGATTATTTTCAGGAATTCTGTGATTTCGATAGACCAATCCAGATAATCTATGATAATCTCCAAATATTACTCGTTTTTAATTAATTATTTCTAAAGAATACTTTCTCCATGTAAGGTAATAATTTAAAATTTTCTGGGATTTATATGTTGATATATTTGGAAGGCTATTCTATTGCCTCCTGCATTTAGCAATTGTAACACATACAAATAGTGGTAAAATTCTTCACTTTGTATTAAGTGGCAGTTCAATGACATTCCTTACATGTGTGCTTAATAAATATGGACATTTGGGGGGGAAATGAGATATTATTAGAAGAATATAAAACCCCTTGAATCTCATAGCTAATATTTTCATTCCTTCTCTATAGCTTCTACTCTCATAGGCCCCATGCATGTAATTTCATATATTGCACACACTTACATGAACATTTATATTTAATTAAGGATTATTTATAAAATGTATGACCTATGCTAGAGGTAATGAAATTATACATAAATTGTTTATCACATTTAATGTTTATAAGCCTCATTTGTAGGAATTATAGTCATTATACATTTTATCTAACAGGTATTTTGACAGGTTATTTATAACACACACAAATAGTCTTATGTTTTAAAATCTTATGTCTCATCGTCTGTGAAATGTGGTTTAGTGGTAGAGTGCTTGTCTAGCATGCATGAAACTCTGGGTTTGATTCTTCAGTACTACATAAACAGAAAAAGCCAGAGGTGGTACTGTGGCTCAAGTAGAATACTAGCCTTGAGAAAAAAAAAAAAAAGCTCAGGTACATTGCCCCAGCCCTGAGTTCAAGCCCCAGGACTAGCTAAAAAGAAAAGAAAAAAAAGAAAAGAAAGGAAAATTTTATGATTCAGTTCCCCAAACAATAAATAACAAGAGTAAAAAGACTTAGGAAAGACTGTAAGTGAAGGTGTTAGTCTTTGAGTAAAACAATGGTAATAATATTGTCTGCCAAACCCTGTATACATCAATATCAGTACATAAGCAATCAACAAGGTCATTTCCCATTCAATGAAACTTTAATTAAGCATTATTGTTTCTATTGTGTATAGGTCTATATAATCATAGATTATCTTCTTAGTAAAACCTGTGAAACATAGAGCAGGAGACTAAATGGGAATATTTATTGATTATGCATGAATATAAAATATATATCACTTCTTTGTACATTACATTGAAAAGAATTTGTCAATTTTTCCCATGACTCTACTTAAAATAAAAGGGAGGTCTGGAAAAGAGATTAGCTAGAGAAATATTATGGTTTAAAGTAGGCAATCTATTCACAATTTATCATAACAAAAGGCTAATTTGTTTATTTAAAAGCTAGTGATATAATTTTGTTTTTTAGAATTGTTGAAGCCACTTTCTCCTGTCACTGAGCTTATTGTAGTAGTATGTCATTTCAGTATTAAGGTAAAGGGAAAAAGGAGAGGTGTTCTTCTTTTATATCTCTTATAATAGAGAAAGGATCCTCCAGAGAGCGGCACTGGAACAATTCATTTTTAAGTCTAAGTGAAATCTGTGGCCAATGACTACAAATAAACTGACCCTATGTGTGATGGTATTAGATTCTCATGGTTGACTTAGATTCAGGGTTGACAACATAGGCATTAATATATTCTTTGATTGGATACTTATTTGCTATTAGGTGCTATCCTGTACCGCTTCTTACCTTTAAATAACTTGGTCTCAATTGTCTACAATCCCCTCTTTCACTTCCAGTGTCTCAAGTTACAAGTGTTAATAATGTCTCCAGTTTTTGTCAAATGCTCCTGGGGAAAATGCAGCTCCTCCACTTCATCCAATAAAGACCATTGACTTCAAATAAAGAATTACCACTAGAAAAGGCAGCAGCCTCAATTCTCGAAAGGAAGCTGGAAAAGCCAAGAGTA
Source organism: Dipodomys ordii (assembly GCF_000151885.1). Lineage (NCBI taxonomy): Eukaryota > Metazoa > Chordata > Mammalia > Rodentia > Heteromyidae > Dipodomys > Dipodomys ordii. The sequence continues at coordinate 45,322 of NW_012267289.1, read as the reverse complement.
TAGGTGATATATATTTAAGAACAAACAACAAAGAAAAGCTACTGAATGGGTAAGTTGTAGTTCCTCTACAATGCCGAAAATAAACTTGTATCTATCTAATTTATTCATCATGTTATGCCATATTTCTGGGTAGCCAAAAAAAAGATGTAACTTCATTTTGTTTTAATAATTCTTTCTTATTTAAATAACTGTTAAATTTTTATAGATTATATAAATCATTTAAATTTGACAGTACTTTAAGATGAAAAAATTGTTAATGGATGGTACTAATATGATCCCTCACAGTATTAAGAATAAACATTAACAATAATATGATAATAGATTTTCCTTTTCACAGCATATTAATCACATTATTGAGTGTACTATATTATATTATTACCATTAACCATATTATTTATTTTTAGTACTTGCAAAATTGTATCGTATTCTCTAATAGTTCCATTTCTGTAAGTAGAAATCTATAAGGTTTTTTAAATTTAGTTTCTATACTTTTATTGATGTTTATCTATATTTATTGAATATTAGCTTTTCTTTCATTATGTTATTTAACCTAAGTTGCAGAATATCTAGCTCTGGTGCAATAGGAGATGCTTCCTCAGGACAACATTTATATAATTGCCAATAAGTCAGCCAGGTATTCTGACATGAGGATTTGGGTCAATTTGCACATTGTGTAATTGAGAAAATTTCAGATGATTATCACAATAATAATAAATGAGTATATATACATATATAATTATAACATAGTGTTTAGTACAACTTGATTTATACTATAGTACAGGTCATATGAATAACATCCAAATATGATGAAGGTACAGTATGTATGAAATCTGTACTATCCCTTATTTTCACTAATACACATTTCTAAATCAAATTTAAAAAGACTGGCTGAGGAATCAAATCAAAAGAACAGAATTTTGGGAAAAGAGAAATATACATTCCTTGATCATATAATTAAGAATATAATTATAATGAAAAGTACAATGAAAATATGAGAACAGCATTTGTGTATGTCCCAATATTATAATTCACACTCAATAACATTTTTAGCATGAATCCTCTTGAAAGAAATATACAATTAAATGTCCTTATGAATAAATTTTTCTTTATCATAATTTGTATATATTTGTATATAAAGCTACTGAAAGATGCTAGACAATCATTCAAAATAATATTTAAGTCTCAGTGAGGTATAATGGGCTTTCATGTTGATGTAAAGGAGGATGGATTATTTTAAGAGCTCTCCATAACTCTGGATTCATGGCCTTAAACATAAAGTCATTTACTTGTTTCTCTCAATAAAAGTAGTCCCAGGAGAGGATTATATCCATGCATTTAATGACTTCTCACTTCTTTATTTCTTACAATCTGGTCAAAAGCATTTGACACTATTGTTCTGGATTCTCTTTGTCTGTAAATACCCATTTCTCCTTGACCTTTCAAAGGCAGTCAACTTTGTTGGCCACAAAGGAGACATAAAGAGCTCTCTCTATAGATGATCTTCAGCTAGAATGTGAGTGCTTCCTTGTTAATAGCTAACAAACCCCTTGTCTGTATTAATAAAATAAAATAAGAATGGGCTCAGATCAACCTTTATAAGGACTTGAGCAAGTCTACACTTAAATCATCCCATAGCTGTTGGATAATCTTATATTTAAACAAACATCAATATTTTTATTATTTAATGTACAGTTTAGTTTCCTAATGTTTTATCTACAAGTCAATGATAATTTGAAAGTCAATTTTGAAGGTATTAGGAAAGATGAAATAAATTTTAAAGTGCTGAAATCTTATATATCTTTGCATAATATTGAATGTCATAGTCTAAGATAGTACATTTCCCTTTGAATTGATGGGATTTTCATTTTTAAAGTATTATAAATTTCTCTAAGGTAACCTTAATGAGTTCTACATGTTAAAAACTAGAAAACTAGTTTAAAATGTCTTTTAAACATTAGTGGTAAGACATAATTCAGGTAAAGAAAATCACCCATTTAAGTACATAATTGTGTTTTATATATTCCAGGTTGTGTAAGCTTTATCACATTCATTTTAGAAAATGTGTGTTAGTCTACAAAAAACTGTTTATATCCATTATGGTCTCTTCCACACACTGCAAATCCACTTTCCCAAGTCCTATGCAACCCAAACTCAATGTATTCTAACCAGTTTGAGTATTGCTTATCCATAATGATAGAGACCAGAAGACTTTCTGAATTTGCATACTATCAGACTTTATTATACTTTTCTTTTTTGAGATGAATTATTATTATGTTTTTATTGTGAAAATTCTGTACAGAAGGATTATAATTACATGGGCAAGATAATGAGTACATTTCTTATCAAGCATTGTTGCCTCCTCCTTTGTTTCCCCTTCCCATCCCTTCCCATCTCCCACTCCCTCTATTATATTTTTCATATAGATGACATACCTTAAACTGGTACCTACTATGTAAGCACAACTTTCATTTGTGTATCATGCACTTCTTATATATCAAACCTGAAGGTAATATTGCACTTTTACTGTGCATGCATTCGACTGAGACATATGACTGTAGTCCACTTTTCCAATCAGTGCAGATTAGATTTCAGATCCTTAAGTGAAGGTGGCTTATCATAGGGAAAATTTCTTATTCTGTGCCTTTCATACCAATAGATTGATAAAATATGTTGTCTTTTATGGAAAAATTCTGCTTTTTCTTTTTGACATTTTAATCCTTTTCATTATCTTTTAAAACAGTTTATCTTTTAAAATTTTATATTCTTAATAGTTGTTGTATGGATATTTTACTTATGAATGCTATATATATTATAGTTTTATGTCTTTAAACACATCTGGGAGGAGAGAGTCACTATTCCTAAATACAGAAAACATTTATTATAATAACGTATTTTATTAATGTAAGAGCACACATATATGATATAATTTGTGCGATAATGTGTACCTTTCGAGGCATTATCAAGTAGTTTGATTTCCATATGCAAATACATTTCTAGTTACTTTTCTGACCAAGTAACCTTGAATACTCTCCATCTCTTAGCCTCACATGTAGCTAGGTTACAGGCATGACCCTCAGCACACTGACTTTCTATAACTTTTATAACTGCTACTCTATGTATCTCTACAGTCATTCCTTATTTTTTCATGGCAATTCCAATTATTGTCTCATATGTGATTTCATTCAAAGAGCTTTTTGAGTTTTGTTGAAGATATGTCAGCCAATAATTGTTTTTTCATTATATTACTTTAATGATTCCTTCCAACATTTTTAGTCCCTTTTCACTGTCTCTGGCTGCCAATACTTTGGATAAATGTTCAGATTTTAACTTTATTAAACTTCTCTTGTATATGCCAAGTTTTTGTTGTTGTTTTGCTTTCTTTATATTCTTCTGTTTCCATCTTTTAATATTTCAACTATCTTATATCAGGATCTATAGTTCTTCTAATGCCTCTTAATTCAGCCTTTAGTTCTATACAGTAATGTTTTCAGCAAATTTGTAAATTGTTAATAATTACCACTTCAAATTTTTCAAGTTCTTTTTTTGTTTTTGTTTTTTTGTCAGTTGTTGGGCTTGAACTCTGGGCTTGGGCGCTGTCCCTTAGCTTTTCAGCTCAAGGCCAGTACTCTACCACTTGAGCCACAGCTCCACTTCTGAATTCTGCAAGGTTTTAAATGTCTTTCTCCTTCATATATCTTCACACATATGAGATGACTTACTGTCCTTATTTTACATTTACCTAAGCTCTGAATAATCTGAATAATCTTCAGATTTTCAAGTTTGTGGATTATTCTTCTGGAGACTCACAATTCTCATTGAGATGCTTATCTAATATTTTAACTATTGTACTTTTAACCTCAGTAATTGCTATTTGGCCTTTTGGTATAATCTCTGTATTAATATTCTTGATTTAGTAAAAAGTTATTCATTTCTTCCTTTCATTCTTTTTTTCAAACTTTTATTGTTATTATAAGTGTGATGCACAAAGGGATTACAGTTACATAAGTTGGATAAAGAATACATTTTTTTTGGACAATGTTACCCCTTCCCTTAATGTCTCCCAATTTGTGTCTCCTTTTCCCACCAACAATTTTTATAGCTCATTTTCATTTAGTATTTAGTGAGTACCAGTGCTGCATTTGTTCACCCTTTGTCCCTCCATTTCTGTGCCTCCTCTCACTTATTCTCCCAAAGACAGACATTCTATAATTCTTTAAGCATGGCTTTCTTTGCTGTTTTCAATATGTTATCAATAATAGATAATCTCTAACTTAAACCATCATTACACTTTGTCCCTTTCAAAAGAATTCATGTTGATTGTTGCTCTCGCTAAGGGAACATGCATTTCAGAATTCCTTTGTACGTCTTATGGTCTTTTCATTATTTTAGAGAAAATACCATAGCAACTTTACTGCATTGATTAACTTGATGAATGCAGTTTCAAAGTTTATTGATTTTTTTGTTTGATTGTTTAATTATTTTCCCTAATGTGTGAAACATCTAGTGTCACTGCTCAAATGGTACAAATTGAGGTGGGAGCTCATTAATATTGGCATGACAATTAATGGCTTAGCAGGACTTCAACTAATTCATTCTGTAAACTTTTTGCTAAGAATATGCCCATGCTCTGGTACCACACTCTGTTGTTCAGCTTCACCATTTGGACATTGACTATAAAAATAGTAGTTTTGTCAGTGTATTGGGCCTGAATTATTCCAGTCTAATCTCATTAAGTTTAGGCTCCTTACAACTGAAGTCATTGAGTTATGTGTTTTGTTTGGACTTTTATATTTTAGCATTAATTAATTATACAAGAGGGTTTCCTTTTGATATGTTCTGGAGCACACACAAGTACCTTGATTAGACTCCTCTCCTCTTGCATTCTCTCTTCTTCCATCCTTCAATCCAATGCTTATAACATTCATCAGACAAATTCCTTTATAATTACTTTCCACAAAGTGTCTTCTCTTTTTGGGTGTGCCCTTAGGCTTGACTTTCTAACACATCAACAAAAGCTGTTTGCAGAGAACAACAATTCTGCCTCTCTTTGTAGGATAATCTTTTGTGTTATTGTGTTGTAGCTACTGGTAGGATCAATGGCCCACTTCACTTCCAGTGACTTTATGTGTAGGTCATTGGATGAGAGCAACAGCCATGCATTTTCAGTTTGCTTCTTGTAGCATGCAAACGATATCCTATGATTAAGTGACAGCAGGACATTGGAGCTTAAGATTCTTATTTTTCCTGCAACTTCAGTTCTACTTGTGGATGCTGGATGAAGAGAAACGTCCAATTTTGCAACTATTGTTGTCCTACATTATTGAGACAGGAAAGAGGGAGCTAAAATGAAAATAAAAGTCAAAAATTATCTGATTCTAGAGAGTTAACATAACTTAGCCTGGGACTTGAAGCTCTTCTTGACTCCATGCTGAGCACTGAGTACCTGAGCTAGAAAAAGAGATGACATAGCACAATGGTCCAGCCCTGGAGTGCTTGTTGAGGATTCAGTATATTTTCTTAAATAGTTCTTCATGAACATATGTTCTGTATGCACAGATCTAAAATTTTAAATATAAATCTTAATATTTGTAGTTGTTTTCTAAAGAACATCCAAAGACATATGGACAAATAAGTTCTGAAGAACATGGAATTAACAACAGAAAAGCAAACATCAAACTCATGTGTTCAATGACAACAACGGATAAACCATAGGGGGGAACACAAAAGAAAAAAGAAATCACATAGTACATTGAGAGCAACAACAACAAAGGAAAACTCTTGTGTCCATGTCTTGGGGTTTATTTATCATCTTATGTGGTCATATATACATATCTATTGAGCTATTCTGCTCGTCTGCTAAGATTATCCTAGATGTATATTATTTTGGTACCCTGGGTATTGTATAGGTGTTTATCTGAACTAGGAAAGGGAAGGGGAAAAACAAAATGGTGAGACAAAGAACAGAGTGGGAACCTATGCAACCACAATACTCACAAGACTATATGTTGGAAATGATCTGTATAACTTGGGGGTAAGATCAGAGGGTGGGTGGAGAAAAGAGGGAGAAAATGAGGGAAGGGGTAACAAGTTAAACAAGAAATGTAATCGCTATTTTACTTACGTAACTGAAGCCCCTCTGTAAATCACCTTTACAAAAAAAGAAGTTTATTTGGCTAAAAGAAATCAAGTATTCACTGTAGAGTTAACATACTTAAATCGAGTTCTTTCTTAGAATTATGTCACATTCTGAGCTTTTTATCTACTGAACAGATAATGTGTGTATACATGTGTGTGTGTGTTTGTGTGTGATTGTGTGTGTGCTGGTTCTAGGGCCTGACTTCAGTGCCTGTGCACTATCCATAAGTTTTATTGATCAATATTAGTTTTCTACCATTTGAATCACAGCTCTACATCCAGCTTTTATGTGGTTAACGGTAGAAAGAGTTTCAGTCTTACCTGCCCTGGCTGGCTTCAAACTGTGATCCTCAGATCTCAATTTCCCTAATAGGTAGGGTCCAATGGTGCCAAGTTTTAAAAAATATAATTTTTGTTGCAATGGGTCTACCTTTCACTCCACAAATTATACCAACATCAAAACAATAGCAAGAAAGAAAAAACATTTGAGTCTTTATCTTGATGTTCATTTCACCTAACATCAACTTATCTGACCATTTCTGCTTGTCTCAGACATATACTAATTATTGCAAATAAGGGAAGCAATGGGACCTATGTTTCTTTGGGCCTCGCTTACTTCATTTAATATAATTTTTTCCAAGTCTCTTCATTTCCTAATGGCAATGCCATTCTTTCTGATGGAGGCATAGAATTCCATTGTGTATGATCCATTCAGCTACTGAGGGGAAACTGGGTTGGTTCCATATCTTAAGCTATGGTAAATAATGCTGCAATAAACATAGTTGTGCTGGTAGCTTTAGTATACTCTTGTCTGTGATCATTTGGGTAAGTGCCCAAAAGTGGAATTGCTGGGTCATAGGGGAGCTCTATGTGGAGTCTTTTGAGGAAACTCCATACTGCTTTCCAAAGTGGTTGAACAAGTTTACACTCCCACCAACAATGCAAGTAAGGTTCCCTTCTGTCCACATTTCTTCCAGCATGATGGTAAGGGGAAACAATGGAGGAGGCAACAATGCTTGATAAGAAATGTACTCATTACCTTGCCCATGTAATTGTAACCCCTCTGTATGGTATTGTAACAATAAAAAAATGTTTTAAAAGTATCATTATTAGTTGTTCAAAGGAGCTTCCATTCAAAAAATCAGTTTATGATATAATGAATCTTGATGTCACCCCTTTCATCATTTTCCTCATCCCTCCCCATCTTACTCCTTTCTTCAATTTTCTTAATTTTTCAGGATATGCTTATGAATTTTATGACAGTATTCCCCCACTCTCTCCCTTCATTGAGCTGTCTCCCTCTCTTTATCCCACCCTTCTCTTTCAAGTATGCCTTTATTAGTATTTTATTTGCCAATTTAATATGAGTCCTTTTCATAACTTACTTTCTACTAAAAGGAACACTTTATCTCTGAATTATATATCAGACAAATATTCAGAATACCCTCAAATGAGATGAACAAAGACACAAATGTACGAATCTATTTTATACCTCACTGGTCATGTAGGCCAAAGCAGGCATAGATATTATTTGTTTTTTTGTTTTGTTTTGTTTTGTTTGTGTGGGGCCTGAACTCTGGGCATGGGCACTGTCCCTCAGCTTTTCAGCTCAAGGCTACCACTCTACCACTTGAGCCACAGTGCCACTTCCGTCTTTTTTTTCTTTTTGCTTATGTGGTGCTGGGGAATCGAACCCAGGGCTCATGCATGCAAGGCAAGCGCTGTACCACTGAGCCACCTTCCCAGCCCCGGGCATGATATTATTGAATCACATCATTTATTTCATATTTCAGTACACAATACAGCAAGCCTGTACTTAAGGTTTGAGAAGGGCATTAATAAGACCATAGATCAATAGTAGTAAGTTTTACTGCTATCTTGGACAGTAGTCAGTGTCACAGCTGAACATACCTGTGACAAAGGAGCTACCTCATATCAACTACATTGCATACCATGTTGTAAAAAGAACTGGTAGAAACATCACACTCTCATCATGCTTAAAATGCAGTCTGTATACATGGGATCTTAATATATGATCTTAATTTGCATTTTGTCTTTGGTTGGAAGACAGTCATTACCTAAATAAATTTGAAAGAAAGGAACTTAGTGAAAGGAAATCTGGTTAATTTTGATTGTCAGTACTTGCTTACATTAGCTGTTTAACAAAGTAAATGATGGTGATTATTGTTTTGTACCAAGGATGCTTTCTGGATGATGAAAGATTTTCAGTGAAGATTTATTTTTGTTCAGTTCTTTAGCTAATCACCAGCAATGATTATTCAAAATTAGTTTCATCTTTATATTTCTATTCATTCAAAATTTTTAGCAATTTATTTGGATTCAATCCTTCTATATTATACAGTATTTAAATTTTTATATAAATGATTTTGAAAGTTTAGCACATACTTGAATTTCACAAGAAATAGAAATTGATATGCATCAATATCTATAGTTTGATCATTTTGATCAATTAAAATTAAATGAATAACCCAGTATCCCATCAAGATGAATATTTATACTAGAAACAGAAACAACAATTTGAGGTGGAGATTAGGTCTTTTAAATACTTAATTAATTTGTTAAATGTCAGAAAAATAATTTTAAAATTATATCTTAATTTAATTATCTAACATATCCCAGGTTAATTCAAACACATCATAATTCCTGTTAGATATTAACTTAATAATCTAACATTTCTTCGGTTAATTCAAACATACCATAATTCCCGTATATACTGAAGCAGGTATTCAATACTTTTATATCAATAATAAAAGATCTACTTGGATAATTGCCTTATGGACTTCTCATTTAAATGCAAATCACTCAAATGAGACAAAGAACATTTAACCATTAAATAATACTTTCTGACATTGATTTTCTTCTGATATGATTCATTCACTACCCATGAGGGTTATTATGTGGTTCAAGTAAGTCATTATAATAGCAAATCTTAAAGATGATTAACTTTGTGTTTGTTTCTTAGTATACTATTTTCATGTGATGGACATCTAAAATATAAGACTAAGTATCTATTCCATGATAGAATTAAATTTTCTCAAAAGTAGTAAATAGCAATCCCACATACTAATTTATTTATTTTTAAGTGTTTTTATTTTTAGTTGCTTCAAAGTTTTCAGACTTTTCCCCAATATTGTGTACTTCTACTATCAGGAACATTCTTTACCGCCCACAGTCTGACTTGGGCCAAGCAAAGGAAGAGATCACATTGTGTGCTGTCAGCTCTTCCTCCCTAGTATCTCCCACAATGACCCTCTGCAGTCACCACACTGTTCCACTTGTTCTCAGGTTGCTTTGGTGAAGGGCATGCACTGTTATTACCCACCGGTTCCATTTCCCATCCTTAGTCTCTCACTGTGCCCTCAAGGAATCCCATAGGTGCTTCTGTTATGTGTGTCTTGTGACAAGTGTCATTGCACATATATTGGAGTTTTAAACACAGATCATACTCTGTGCTCTGACTTGTAGGAATAAAAATCACCTAGGGCTTAGATCTTGAAAGCCTTTCAAGCCCCACGAATGGCTTTTAACCAAAAATATATTTAAAGTTCATCTTTTTACTGATGTTATGCTTCATAATCTTGAGAATAACATTCTGTTATGTCAAATTTGATTCAGTCAAAAAAGTGCTAAAATTCCTATTTTATTTTCTCCATATGATTCATAAACATATCTAAACATATTAGCTCTTTTTTAAAACATATTAGCTCTTAAATGACAATATATTACTAGAACTTGAGAGTTTGAAATAGTAACTAAAACTCTCATACTACTGTCTTAGCACATAGCAATTTTTCTTTATGCACCTAGAGGGAAAGAAAGACATAAGGTCAATGGAAAGAATTACCTATTGATTTTCCAACAAATTACATCCTTTTTATTATAATGTTTTCCTTTTCCCTTCTGGGTGCTAGTATATTGAGAAATCACTTTAAAAATACTATTTCTAACTTGAAGCTTAAGTGTGAGTATGATATCCTGTTGTTAAGATAGGCATATACATCCAGCTATTTTCTTTATAAAAATTATATAAGGCTTTAATTACTATGGAATATTTGAGGGGTTGGGAACGGGGGCTCACTAGTAGAGTGCTTGCCTTGCATGCCTGAGGTCAGGGGTTCAATTCCTCAGCACCACATAAGCAAAAAGAAAAAAGCTGGAAGTGGCATTGTGGCTCAAGTAGTAGAGCACTAGCCTTGAGCTGAAGAGCTGAGAGACAGTGCCCAGGCCCAGAGTTCAGGCCCCACGACTGGACCTCCCCCCAAAAAAAGAATATTTGAGGTCTTAATGACTAAGCTTACTAGATGAGCAAGTCATTTTTTTTCTGTAGTTATACTCAGGGTTTCAACTCAGCATGTCAGCGTGTAAGTACAAGTCACCCTGATCACACCCCTCTTATCTGTCCCTTCTCTTCTATTCCTATCCCATGCATCCCAGTTACCTGGTTCCTTTTTCACATAAGTGACTTAAAATTCATGACTGTATTAACCCACACTTCCTCTATCCATTTACCTGCTGCACTTCTTATTCCTCTTTCAGACAAAATAAGCAGTCATTTAATTGTACAATTTTTCTTTTTTACATACTTAATCACTTTGAATTTGTAGATGTGTGCATTTGTCCCTGTGTAAATTTCATATATATTTTTATTTTAAATCTAACTTCCACATCTGAGGGGAAACAAGTGTCTCTTTTTTCTGTGTGACTGATTTACTTCACTTAACATAAGATTAGTCTTCCCAATGGATCAATAAAATTCTATCATCTATTTCTATATTTATGTGTCTCTTCATCTATCTACCATCTATTTATTTCCATCTAATGCGTGAGTTGGTGTGCATATGTGTGTGAAACAAGGTGACAAGGGCCTATTAACCAGAATATACAAATGTTTTTTTTTAATGAACCCACAAAGTAACAACAGCCCAACTACAACATGGCCAAAGTTGCTAAACAGAAACTTCACAAAAAGAGGAGCTTAAAATGGCCAATGAACTCATGAAGTGCAAATCAAAACAACATTAATATTCCATGTCATGCCAACAAGAATGGCCTTCATCAAAATAGGAAGCACAACAAATATTGGAAAAGAATTGTTAATAAAGATGTAATTTAGTTCAAGTAATATGCATATCATATGGAGATTCTTCAAAACAAAACTAAAAATAGGACCCCCAACCCAGAGGGAGCCTTTTAGGGTATTAATTGGAAAGATTACAAGACAAGATACAATAAAGACACTTGCAAGAGAGCTTTGTCATAAAAAGCTATTTGTTATTGATGCAGAAATGCTAGTGGGGTCATTAGATGATATATGTGATTTGGTATATTCTGGCCTATAGAATCTGTCATATAGCAGTTAAATATTTCTAACTTTAATATCCAGACAGTATACAAGAGGCAATTCTTTCAAAAGAAACAAAGCAAAACACAGATATTTTAGAAAACCTAATCTGTGTTTGTGTGTCATCTGTGTATATCTGTGAATGTGTATTGTCTCTTATTTTTCCTGAGGCAAAAATAAATTGAAAGGGTGTGAGATAAGTCTAAATTGTTTTTTAGCATCGTTGTGGAGTCTAATTGTCTAGAAATTAAAACATTTTTCAGATATTAAATTATAGCAAATTCTTACATATAATTGACATGCCCTGTGAAGCTCAGGAAATAAACTCTTAGTGAGGTAACAAAATGGAAGAAAATGTTAAATATTCACATGAACTAATTATTCCTCTCTTTAATCTATATGTCCATAATCCTATATTCACTTTTTAAAAAGTAGTTATTCTGTGAGAACAAGCATTTTGAACTATTTTACTATCCTCTAGAAACATAAGGCTTACATTTTCCTAAAGTTGTAACTATTTTATTTTATCCTACTATGAATTATTTCAGTTGTTACTTTATTGATTGCTATTTTAAACCGTGAAAAAATAAAAAAAAGGAGACATTGGGAGTTTCTTCTTAATTTCCATTTGCAAAAATAATGAATTACAACAATTATTTGATGAATTTAATAATTTTTACTTATGCTTAATATCTATAATTATATGGAAGCAAAATTAAAATATCTGTAGCTTACATAAATTTTACTTATGTTGTATACACCAGCTAATATCTGTTGATTTGTATCTTGCTAAAGAGGATAATTTTTGAATACAGCATAAATTATTCCATAAATCATCAATTCATTGACAAGTTAGTAGTGTGTTTACATCACAAAGCTGTCATGGTTCACTTTTTAATTTTTAACAATTCAAATTTAAAGTATGATTACGCTTAGTGTTTCTTTAATTATTACATTTAGATCTATAAGCTCATATTTATTCCTATCCTTACATTTTATCTTTTGCTAGCATTTGCATCATTTTGCACAAAATTAGCCTATTAACTTTCATCCTTTGTCCTGATAGTATTATTTCTAAATTTACATTTGTTTTTTGTTGTTGCAGTCCTATGTGTTGAACTCAGGGACTAGATGCTGCCTTTGAGCTTTTTTGCTCATGACTAGTATTCTACTATTTGAGCTACAGCTCCACTACCAGATTTTTGGTAGTTAGTTGGATATAAGAGCCTCATGGACTTTCTTACCTGGACTGGATTCAGATTGTGACCATTAGATCTCAGCCTCCAGTGTAGCAAGGATTATAAGCATGAGCCACTGGCACTTAGATTAAATTTACCACTTTTAGCCCCATTAAATCTAGCTCTCTCAGATCCTTTTGTGATTTTTTTTTTCTGTACTATACTGTGGCATTCCAAGACCTTTTATATTTGGAAAAAGGAATATTTATTTTAACTGTTATGAAACTGTTCACTTTTATACATGTAGATACTATCTCACACTAACTTCTTGTTTGGTTTCCTAACCTATTCTTTTTTTAAATTAAGTTTTTATTGTGAAAATACTGTAAGGAGGGGTTACAGTTACATGAGCAAGGTAATGAGTACATTCTTATCCAGCATTGTTGCCTCCTCCTTTGTTTTTCCCCTACCATCCCTTCCCTCCCACCTCCTCAGCTACACCCCCCTAACACCTCCCTCCCCTAAATTGTAAAGTTCGTTTTTCAACATAGCATCTTGTACATCTCATTGTTGTGATGGGTCCATCCGTATCCCTATTTAAACAATTTGTTTTTTCCCTCCCCTCCCCAAATTCAACCAACATCAAATACAGTGAAAACAGGGGTTATACCATGGAGGAGGGACATACTAAGCAACAAAACAATCACATGGTACCTTATAAATACAACTATGTTTATCGCAGCATCATTTACCATAGCTAAGATATGGAACCAACCCAAAAGCCCCTCAGTAAATGAATGGATCAAGAAAATGTTGTATATATAAATAATGGAATTCTATCCCTCCATCAGAAAGAATGACCTTGCCCCATTTGTTAGGAAATGGAAAGACTTAGAGAAAATTATACTTAGTGAAGTAACCTAGGCCCAAAGAAACATAGGTCCCATGGTTTCCCTTATTTGCAATGATTAGGATGTGTCTGGCACAAGCAGAAAAGGTCAGATAAGATGATGTTAAGTGAAATGAGCTCTAAGATAGGGACACAAGTGTTTTTTCTTCCTTACTCACCTATTCTTAGAACCTCATTTTTAGTTGTGATATCCACGTGCAATGTTTCATAATGATACCTTTATTATGTCTCTGGAATTGTGAAGCCCATTAGAGTTACTCAACCCTCAATTTCCATATGCTATCACAGTAGCTCAGTTTATAATCCCTATTACTGAGGGGCTGTCAATTCCAAGCCTTCAAGGAGAAATGTTAGTTAGACCCTCAACAACATGCTATTGAAGCAGCTCAAACCTGTAACGCCAGTCACATTGGGGGCATAAATTAGAGCAATGAGGTCCCTGGCCAGGCCTTCACAAAACAGAAAACTTCATCTAAAAATACACGCAAACATTGTGAAGGGGATGGTAAGTGATCAAATACTTGATTAATAGGTGTAACTGAAACAAAATTGAAATTGAATTCAAAATTGAATTCAAAATCTAATACTGAGTTCAAACCCCATCTGTCTATCTCATAGATGAGTCTGTGATGAGAGATGGAGAGTTCTATGATAGCACCAATTAAAGGAAATTCAGCTAAAAGTAGTAGCTGCTCAGGTAGCAGAGATGCCAGTACCTTCCTTGTCTACCCATTCATTGTAGCTATAGCCACCATAATTTTAAACAGCAGGAGATGTAGATCCTAAGCAGAATGATGCTTGCTCCCTTGCTGTCTGCCTCAAGCCTTACATGAGACAGTAAAGGTTAAGTCATACTCAGAGCTGTGATCAGGAGCTTCTCCCAGTAGCCTAGACCTGCCCCACCTTTTACTGGGAGGTGAGTTCTTTCCTCCCAGAGATTAGAGTAGGCAAAGGATGTTGGCCAAGGACTCCTGTGCTGGCACATACATCACAAGAAACTCTGGTATCCCTCTCTAGCACGTCAATCACTGAGGCAGTCGTGTGTATCAGGGTTTCATCCTGACAAAGGCTGTGGATCTTGGGGTTCTGGCATTTCTCTAGCTCTACCAATCTTGGTGGCAGAGCCCCTGTCTTTATATAACCTCCCTTCTTCCTGCCTTACCTGCAACCTGGGTAGATCAGTATAGTATCACTTGTCTGGGTGACATTCCCCATGCCATGGTCTTGTCTTTGAACACAGGAGCAGCCTCCTGCAGACTGGCTTTTGCAAAGTCATTCTGAGAGCAACTGAAAAGAAACACAGTAAAACTTACTAATATTGAAAAAAATAAATACATATACTTTAAAAGTTTCCTCTATTTTGATTTGCTTTCCTCTAAGAGATTGTGAAAGAATCTCTAAAAAAAAAAACCTGCCTCTGCAGATTTCTCAGAAATTCTGAGTTCTTGGACTGGATTATAAAACTGTCTTTCTTCAACTCTTAGTTTGTACTGTCTTTCTGTAGAAGAGAGTAACTTCCCTGCTGGTGCTGGATATTTAGATGATCTGTTTTTACTCTTAAGCACAGCAGTGGTCTGACTAACCTGTCAATCTATCATTTCCCCAGATATTTTTTGTCTATGGGGAATTGTATGCTTATTTATTCTTATATGTGAATGCATCCATAAGTGTTTGTGTGTGTGTGTGTGTGTATGTTTGTGTGTAGTTGAGCTTACCTTATAATACTGATACCCTTATTCTTCTGAAATCTGTTTGGAGACTTCAGTGCTCTGTATAGGTTCACAAACTATTTGGTTAAAAATTATGAATATCCTTGCAGTATTTTAAGGGAGTACAAAATTAAGATATAGTAATTATAAAACATAAAAGCTTCTTGCTAAAAATATTATATAACATAATTTACTGATTATTTAAACAATCCATATGCAAAGGTGAGAAATTCAACTGCAAAAGAACTCATTTCTACATGTCCTCTTCCATTAAATCATGAGATGTCTAATTTAAAGGGCCTAGGCTTGGCAACAGTTTTCATGAGCTGTGTGATTTATATCCATTATCTAATTTTCTACTCTCTCCTTAATCAGATTAAAAAACTAAATCAGTTCCAGGAGGACTATAACTTGTTCAAGGTCACATATCTAATAAGTGGTAAAGCTAAAATTAAAGCATTCTTCTGCCAGGTTCCAAATTCTCTGCTCTTCTCATAATGATAGGCCACTTTCTCTTAAGAAAATATTATCGTATGAACAGACTATTGAAAAATTAGTATTCATTTAATTATGAGAAGAATTAATCAAATTTCAGAGAAAAAGTCGAAAAAGTTTCAAAGTAAGAAAAAACGGGTTTGAAAACTCCATGATAATAAAATCAGTCTTAACATGGAGAAAACTTTTAAACATAATATTTAATATAAAGTATGTTTGATAACTAGTCTTTCCTTTAATCTTATTATAATACTGTTTAATACCATCAACAGTTTTGGCAGAGTTATATATAATCATACAAGATGAAAATATTGAGTTTAAGAGGACACAGGAGGAACATTTATAAAAACATTTGTTCATCTTTTCTTAAATTCTTAATCCACTTAGAAAAGTAACTTTAATATAATTGTGCTATTAAATCACAAAATGGAAATTACATTAACAGCAGGATGTTATATTTTATTGAGGGCAAACAGCAGGGTTGCTGCTAATGAGAACATCATCAACTTATCAGCAAAAGGTCAGCTTGGAGAGATCTTTACCCAACATCCCCCCAAGTCTTCTTTTTGTTTTTTCTCCATATGATCCCATATCACACTGACAATCTAGATTTATTAATGGTGACTGTATTAATCTAAATAAATCGGTAGGATAAAAAGAAATGTATTTGAGAGTGACACATTGTGATTGGTACACATTATTCAGAAATCCTTTTCCTAAAAAGAATGTAAAAATAAAGATACTGGTTTTTTTTGCATATTCATGTTTTTCTCACATTGAGATTGTATTTTAGGGCTTTCCCCATACAAAATCTTGGAATATACACAGATGTTTTAAGCAATGGGGAAGTATGTGCTTGAATTAATGTAAAACCTAGACCAGAATGATCAGCTTTTTATTCTTGGTTTGTTATATGCTTGCTTTAACAAAAACTACAATTCAAAATAGCAACATCATTATTGTAAACTTGAAATGACTATGTATTGACTTAAGTGTTTTAAAACCATCTTTCATTTTAAATGGATGAGTTTTAATAATGATTTTCTTTGCCTCTATGAACATATTTGAAGACTCACAGAGCTCATAAATGTTCACCGAATATTTGATTATAATTGCTTTGCTAATGATATTTAATATTTATTTTAAAATAATAGACCTAGAAGGCCATGGGGAGCTGTTGATTACATTTCTTGAAAGTTTGCTTATGGCAGCAAAATATTGCAAAGTAGTATTCAAAATAATGACGATGATCACATAAAATGATGTTTGTCGAGGTGAACTCCAAGAAATGGAAACAAGGTTTTTTTTGTTGTTGTTTTTATTCTATCTTTTGTTTTTGTTTTGTTTTGTTTTCCTCCTTTGTCACTGTTTTTTTTTTATTGCTTTACCTTTTGTTTTGTATGTAAGTTTATCTGTTTAGGTGAGGCTAACGGGAAAAACAGAAATAATGGGACAAAGGATAAATAAATGCAGCAATGACACTCATTAGACAATATGTTGAAAATGAACTATGCAACTTGTGGTGGACAGGAGACACGAGGGGAAAAATAGGAGAAAATGTGGGATGAGGTAACACTGTTCAAAAAGAAATGTACTCATTACCTGACTTAGGTAACTGTAACCCCTTTGAACATCACCTTTACAACAAAAATAAGCAAACAAATAAATAAACAGTAAAATAATGACAGAAAAAGTAACACTAAGAAACTAATAATTTTCCAAAGACTGGGCATGGAGAAGAGTTATTCAATCCAGGAATTTTATGATACAAACCAGCTCACTTAATTCTTGTGTTTTGAAATGAATGGACCTGTGCTTGCTTTAGCAGCACATATATTAAAATGAATGGACCTAATGGATTGGCCAAAGGGTAAGAAGGGGAATAACTGAATTCTCAGTTCACCTTTCTAGCCTTGTAATTGTTAATTTATTTATCAACTTGCCTAGGCCAAAACAATGTCAAATATCAATCTGGTCCATGATGTTTAAGTATTTTAAAGTGAGATTAACATTTGAATCAATAGAATTACAATAAAATGTATTTCCCACTGTAATGTTGATGTACTTTAATAATAAGTTGAGAAACAAGACTAATTAGACTAATGGCTTTTGAGAAACAGGGATTGTCAGCCAGAAGACTGTCTTTGAACTTACAGTAAAACATCAAGTTTTCTCTCCAGGCTCTGTTTGTTGGTCTACAGTATAGATTTTTTACTTGACACTTGGCAACTTTTAACTGTCTCTGTCTCTGTCTCTTTGTCTCTCTCTCTCTCTCTCTTTCTCTCTGTCTTTGTCTCTCTCTCTCTGTGTCTCTCTGTCTCTCTCTCTGTCTCTGTCTCTCACTCTGTCTCTCTCTTTATCTCCCTTTTCTATAATACTGTGTGTGTTTGTGTCTTTGTAATATTATGTTGTTTCTGTTTTCCCTAAAATCCTCAGTTTCTAATCTGGTGAATATTGTAGCTATTTTACCCCAAGCCACTTTTTCTTACTATTTTTCTCACCAAACACATATATGTATAATGCAAATTTTGAAGACTATTTCTAACTTCTTAGTAATAACTTGGTCTATCTTTTCAAATTTGTTTTATTCTTTGAAATTTATTTTTTGGTAGCACTGTGGTTTTAAACTCAAGGCCTTATAGTGGTTATAGAAGACATTAACATTTGTGCTATGCTCCAACCTTTAATATGGTCTATCTTTTAAATCAAATTAATATATGTTTATTTTTTTCTTTGAAATTGCTTTCAAATATTTTAGGTAATGGTTAGATCATAGTCCATTGTGAAAATACTGTACAGAGTGGTTACAATTACATGGGCAAGATAATGAGTACATTTCTTATCAAGCATTGTAGCCTCCTTCTTTGTTTCCCCTTCCCATCCCTTCCAATCCTCCCCTCCCCCTGCCCCCCACCCAAACCTCCTCCCCCAATACGTATTTTCTTATGTTTGTAAGTTCTGTCCCTTTCTTGTTTATTATCTAAAAAGAGCATTAACACATTAAACACAGTAATTATCATTAAACACATAACAGAAGGATGAATATTAATATTGCATATTTATATATGTAGTATATATAATATGTAATCATTTAATGCTTACTGAAAGGGGAAATAATGATCAGCATTATTTCCTTTTGAAAGTAAGACAATTGAAAGTGATAAGAGATCATAAAAGGATAACAGGGAAAAAGAAAATATTTCTTGATTAAAGGCCAACAGATGAATTTGCTGACACAGAATGGAGCATGGCTGAAGGATGTACATCACTTAATGTCACCTGCTATGTGCATGTATGTATCATATGTACACTATAAATTTTGTACAGCAGAGCTATCCTTTTACATAATAAGACCTGAGGTGACATGTCAAGCAAGAAACATATTAGTCAGATTTTGGAATTTATAATAAATGTACTTACTTTTACATAATATATAATATTCTTTTCCTTTTATTTTTTTTCTCATGTATTTTTTTCTCATGTACTTTTACTGGATACATTTAAATTAAAGTTAATTTTACTAGATTCGTTAAAGTTTGCCTCCTGGTTATCTATAAAATCTTGTAATCTTAAACCATGTGGAAAAGTGGATTTTCCTGTGCATATATATGAAAATTTCTACCTCTTGATATTTTTGTTGGTATTGTACATATTTTGAGGAGAACATTAAATTGCTTTTATATTTACTAAAATGTTGATTTCCTTTCCACCTCTATGTTTCTTAATTGTGGAGGCTATTAACAATTGATTCACTACAATATTTGAGCTTAATCCTTATATGGAAAGCCTAGTGTTAAAACTAAGGTCAGACTCAATTTATATCTGTATGATAACATGTGCTACACAAATTCCTGATCTTATTAATTCACGTCATTCCTTTCCTCAGTTTCCACAATAGTCAAATAAGGAAATTATTGTCCTCATAGTATTGGAAATCTCTAATTAAAATATATAAGACATTGAA